>NC_089500.1:78775554-79084863 GCF_036850765.1 Saccopteryx bilineata | reverse complement strand
TTTTATTACAAAAAAATTATTTGGCATTTCCAAAGAATCAGAGAGAAATAAATTTTTGGTAATTATGAATGTTAATAAAATGTTGGGTAGATAACTTTGAGAGGAAGATCTCCATTTTTGAGTCAACACAAGTTTATAAAACTTAAGTAAACAGCAGAATGATTGAGAGTAGATTAAATCATAAAGTTAATCTCGGTAAAACTGGTTGACATAGTAGTATTTCAAACAGTAAACAAAACTGTACTTCAGTGTTGTATCTAGTATCCAGCTATCTGATTCCATCTGTGGCGAGCTGTCCTACCTGGGAGCGGTCAGGTTTTAGCAGGTGACTTGAACGTGGATGCCGACTCTGCCACCTCAAAACTTTCATGAGGAGGAATCGTTCCTGGGTCTTTTCACTAACACCCAGAATACACAGCTGAGCCGAACAAAATTAAAAAAAAAGAAACTACATGAAAGACATAAGAAAACATCCACACATTGTTTTATCACTAATGAAATAGACACTGTGAGATATCTTTAAGACAGTTACTTGCAACCTCGAGGCTGTGGAGGTTAAATGTGGTGCATGAATTTCCTCGGACTGAACGTCCCAGTCCAAGCGTTTCCAAAGTGTCTTCCCTGAGCCGTCAGGCGAGCCTCACCTGTGGGTACGGGCCACCGTGGGTGTCACCAGGAGCCCTGCAACCACCCAGAACTGAGCCCAAGGATAAGAATTGCTCCTCTACCTGGCTGGCCACCTGCCGTTGTTGAAAAGGAAGAATTTTTTGAAAATTGCCCAAATTCTCAATCTGCGGCATAGAGATTCCTTTAGAAATTACTGGAACACATGTTTCTGGATTCCTTTCTGTGAGATGTGACCGGCTATAGGTATCAGTAAACGTGCCCATTAACAGCAGGAATATTTTGGCGTCAGAAGTGTGGGGGGCAGTGGTGGTGGGTATCGTCTAGCAGCTGGTCATTCTTACAAATTCCTGTCCTTGCATGGTTATTTCCAACTTTTACAATTTGACTATCAAAGTTTCCATAATCAAATTGCCGCCATAATGAAACTGGGTTTTTCTTTGGTATAATTTTAAATGTTGCTACTGGTTTTAACAACCAATCCTTCTCCATTGAACCAAAAGGTGTATCTGACTCACTGCAGTGTGAAACTGTAGTTCCCTTTAACAAACAATCTAAGCAGGGAGACGGCTGTTTGTGTGTGTGTTTCTCACTCACTTCCACAGACACCTGTGCTTCCATCTTGCCTACTTGTTTACCTCACGCACGTTTGCAGTTCAAAATTATTTTCTTTATTCATTTGCTTCATGGACTGCCTCCCTCTCTTCTTCTTGGCTGTCAGCCCCACCAGGCAGAAACACGGTGAAGCCTTTTCCACAATGTCTAGAACGGTGCCCGGGTCGAGGTCAGTCCGCTCTCCAATGTTTGTTGAGTGAATGAGTGAGTGAGGAAGCACACAAAGGCATCGCCGCACTGCACTGGACTGCACTGCACCGAGTGCTGGATGGATCAACTAAGCACCCAAGTACGTGGTAAATGGTCCAGAAATGCTCTTTGGTAATTATTCCTTTGGGGTTTCTCCAAGTGTGCAACACGGGGTGAGACCAGCTCGCAATGTGCGGTCTGAGGGGTTCCCGCGTGCGGTGCTCCCGGCATGCATTCATCTGTGGACCACATCAGCGTTCCTACTGCTTATCAACATACGGTCCCTCTAATTCGTATTCCAGCCGCCATATATGTCACTATCCAGAAGCAACATGCCCCATTCCCCTCATAAAAACCTTCAGCGCAAGTGTATGGTATGGCCTTGTAAGACAGCAGAATACGGTGACCCGGTGACCCAGGTGTCCCCTCCCCCTTCACGGTAAGTTCCCCGAGAGCAAACACAGTGCCGTCTGACTTGTGTTCGCACCTTCAAGTGTCTGGTATCCTGACCTGCTGTCGACACCGAAATGATGAACCAGAGTTGGCAGCCTGACGGGCAGGGAGCCTCACAGCAGAGACTCCCACACCTGCGAGAAGCTGGCGTCCCAACGCCTGGGACGGAGGCGGACAATGATGAGGCCACAGCATATCCCCAGGTACAGAAGGACTCGATGAAGTCCGAGTCAGTGAACTGATATGTCCGCTCTTTGGGGGTCAGGGAAAAGTCTGATGAAAGCCGCCAGACCTGCCTTTCAGAACTGTCCACAGCCAGCAGTAAGTGCAGAACTAAATGCTTGCTGAGCCTCGGGGAAAGGTGGGGAAAGGTGAGGAGTGGGGAGCAATCAGAAGCCCCCCTCCGTCCCCGGAATGTTCTCCATCATTTGCTGTGAGGGCAGGCGGAGGCTGGGCTCCTGCCTGAACGCAGACGCTCATCCGCGTGGGGTTTTACTTGCTGTGATTCAGACTCCCAAGTGAAGGTCCTGAGACAAACTACTTCCTGTCCTCACTGGACCTTGTTAGGACCCAGATTTTTTTTTGAGAGGGTTCCTCTGGGTATACTTTCTTTAACTAGTGTCACAAATGCTCCTGACCCTCTAGGAAAGACATCATAGTCAGTGGTTCAGAGCCGTGCTCTGGAGTCGCTGCATAGGTTCGAATCCTGGATTCACTCTTAATAATCGTGTGAACTTGAGCAAGCGGCTTCCTGGACTTCAGGGCCCTGATCTGTCAGCTGGGCTTTATAAGAGCCCAGACAGTTCACGTGAAGCTAGACACGTAGCATCCTAACCGTGGTCGTAGGAGATCAGCAGGTGTCAGCTGTCCCCACACCTGACAGAACCTGCCCAGGCGTGTGTCCCGTGGCTTCAAGTCAGGAGAAACACGACACGGCACAGCACCCGTCCCCACATGCAAGTCACAGAGAATGACAAAACTAATGACTATCCTGGGACGACAGCACCACACACAGGGTCTCAAAGGCACACAAACACAGGCGCCACCTGCTACCTCAGAAAGACCCCAACACTTCTCAGAGGAGCGGCCATCGGGCTCCCGTAGGCCGCACGCCTGGGACAGTGGCCCGAGTGAGGGCCGTCATCACTGACACGGAGACCGACTGCAGTGGAGGTCCGTCACTGCTCCGCCCTCGGGAAGGCGGGTTAGCGTCACTGCTCCGCCCTCGGGAAGGCGGGTTAGCATCACTGCTCCGCCCCTGGGAAGGCGGGTTAGCGTGACTCTCGGGCTGCGGCCCCCACCTGTGAAAAGGACGTCACAATCCTGCACTAGTATCCCTGGGGTTTCTTAAATATTAGCGAGAAAAGGGTTTATAAAGAAAAAGGGAGGACTACCCCTTTTAGAACACGTAGGGAATCAGGAGGGAGGTCTGGGTTCAGACTGTGGCTCCACGTCTCTACTTCTGAGCTAGCTATCCCACCTGCCGGGGCCTCTCCCACGACAGAGGCAGACGTAACTTAGGGACCAAGCAGGACCCCCGTGAGAAAGCACTTGGCACACAGAGCCCACCTCAGAGTCATCATCTTCACTCCTTTCTGCTGCAAACGTCCGAAGGCAAGAATATCTGTTTACCATGCAAAAGGGAGTGATAAGGGCTGTTTATCAATACAGTCACTTACCTCAACTTGGTGGTAACCACACTTGCAAACGATTCCCAGGGACCGTTCTGCAGTATTGTCACGACGAAATTTAACAGTACGGAGGGGGTGGGAGGAGGCAGGGGCCGCGGGGACGGCAGAGAGACCCTCAGTCCACACACCCTGGGCGACTGTGGCTTAGGCAGTGACCTCCCCTGCCATTCCGGCACACTCTAACAACAATACCACAGACTGACCACAGACTGACCGTAGTTCTCTGTTTGGGGTGCTCTTGCCCCAGTGGAAACAGATCCTCCTCCATTCTGACCACCTCCTCCTCACTTCGGGGAAGCGCGACAGTCCAGCGTCGGCCAGGAGGGGCCAGGGCCCCTGCAAAACTCACATTCCCACTCAGAGGAAAGGTCACCGTGACCTGAGAGGAGCTCAAATGCATTCCACCGAGTCCCGCGGCCCCGCCCAGCCAGCTGCCGCCCAGCATGCGCCGTCCACTGAGCTCGCATGTGGATCCAGGACGCTGAACAGGGCCTCGCCCGGAGTCCTTGCCAGCAGAGCCCAGTTTCATCAGAGCGAAGGTGACTGCGGAGCAGGGCTGATGGGCAGCCTGGCCAGGCTCCCCTCTCCGGTCAGCAGAAGCCAGGGTCAGGTGTCTGGACACAGTGGGAGATCCTCGTGCTTTCTCCCTTCCCATCCGGTACCCAGACCGTCTTCCCATGCTGTGCCAGGGGGCACTGGCATCAAGAGACAGCAGGCTCCCGGCCGCCCGCGGGAGCCATGCCAGGACCTTCATCTGCATGGCACCGGTGACTGCCACTGCCTCCCCCTCCCTGGGAAGCACAGGCAGCACCCGCAGGGCTGTGCTGGGGGAAGTAACTGTGGAGACGGGGCAGTGGCCTCGGCAGGCACAGAGCTCCCAGCGGCCGACACTCGAGGGGCGGGGACGGAACACGAGTGCTTCTCTTCATAGCAGGCCGGCAACTGTCCAGAGAGAATCATCAAGACAGCAAGGATAACACATTCTTGTTCAACCAAAGTGCCCCGGCTCCATCTCTTTCTCAGTTACGTCTGTCGGTGTTCGGACCGCGTCTGTGGCAGACTGTGAGCACACAGCACTCCCTGCGAGACCAGGCACCGCGGGGGTGGAGACGCGGGCAGAGGAGAGCGCAGGACGGCGCAGGGCTGCAGGGTGAGTGCCCTTCCGACGGGCCACCCAGGCAGGTGGTCACTATGAGACGTCCCCGTGGCAGACTATGAGCACACAGCACTTCCTGCGTGACCAGGCACCGCGGGGGTGGAGACGCGGGCAGAGGAGAGCGCAGGACAGCGCGGGGCTGCAGGGGTGGAGACGCGGGCAGAGGAGAGCGCAGGACAGCGCGGGGCTGCAGGGGTGGAGACGCGGGCAGAGGAGAGCGCAGGACAGCGCGGGGCTGCAGGGGTGGAGACGCGGGCAGAGGAGAGCGCAGGACGGCGCAGGGCTGCAGGGTGAGTGCCCTTCCGACGGGCCACCCAGGCAGGTGGTCACTATGAGACGTCCCCGTGGCAGACTATGAGCACACAGCACTCCCTGCGTGACCAGGCACCGCGGGGGTGGAGACGGGGGGGGGGGCAGAGGAGAGTGCAGGATCGCCCGGGGCTGCAGGGTGAGCGCCCTTCCGATGGGCCACCCAGGCAGATGGTCACTATGAGACGTCCCCGGATGCAGCAGAAGCGACCGACAAAGGGTCTTCCTTCCTTCCCTTCTTCACGAATGACTGGAGGTAAATGATTCCCCCCCCCCCCCCAGGCTCAAATCTGGATCAAGCACAACCCCCGTGGTCTTCTGACGTCTCAAGGCTGCTTTAGGAAGCCCCACCCACAGCCATTTTCTGGACCTCCCCCGATGTATTTATTACCTGAAGATAAATGGCTTTGCTATCATAATGTGTCAGTGCCGAGCAGCGAGGACACCAGCGGTGGCCACCACGTGTGCAGCTGCCTGTTGTCACCAGCCTGAGACACGAGGCTAAACCGCGTGCCTCCCCCTGCGGGAAACAGCCCGGTGTGTCCCCCACTCGTTACCTTTGTGAAGACAGGCCCCTGTCTTTGCACAGTCTCTGAGGCAGCTGGACAAGAAGTCCGGGGTATGGAATCGGCCCCATCCCACGCGCACACTACGGGTGAGGGAGGGCAGTGCTTGGCGGGAGCAGTGGTACTGGGCACGGCAGCCTCAGCCGACTGGGGCACCGCTGCCCCCTGGAGGCTCAGGAGAAGGACTTTCCTTCTCTCTGCTCATCAATTCTTCCAATGTGGCTCATTTCCCTTGAGTGTGAGTCACCTCTGGAAGGCAGCCAATAGGACAACTGATTAGTGATAGCCAATAATAAAAAATAAGGAAACCTTCCCTTAGGTCACACTCAACGTCGGCCTCATCCTCTGCGATCAATACATGTGGCACATGTCTACATACGATGACTCATCAACACACATGCCAGTCTCCTTTTGGGTCCAGCAAGAGACCACTCCAAAGCCAGGGGGGTATTTAGGTCAAAACAGATGGTTCTGTCGGGATTCTCATTCAGATGTACAGATCATTCCATAAACTCATGGGTGTCATTTGCAACATTTATAACAACATTTATAGTAACATAATTTCACAAGTAAGCATGTGGTGATTTTTTCACTAAGCATGGAGTTAGTCTTTTTTCTTGTCTGTCATACTGGATATCATGAAATATCATCTATAAAAGTGGACGGCCAGGCTGCACAAGACTTTCTTCCCTGTATCGCCTACAGTCTCTGAGGTCTTTCTAAGGAGGTCAGAGACTCTGAGCTCATTCAAGGGTAGGTCACATGCTCTCTCTCTCTTTTTTTTTTTTTTTTTTGGCAGAGACAGAGTCAGAGAGAGGGACAGATAGGAACAGACAAGAAGGGAGAGAGATGAGAAGCATCAATTCTTCATTGTAGCATCTTAGTTGTTTGTTGATTGCTTGTTCATTGATAGCTTTCTCATATGTCCAAAGATGGGGCGGGGGACTATAGCAGAGCGAGTGACCCCTTGCTCAAGCCAGCAACATTGAACTTTAAGCCAGTGATCTTGGGTTCAAGCCAGTGACCATGGGGTCATGTCTATGATCCCACGCTCAAGCCAGAGACCCTGTGCTCAAGCTGGTGAGATTGGGGTTTCAAACCTGGGTCCTCCGCCTCCCAGTCCGATGCTCTATCCACTGCGTCACTGCCTGGTCAGGCCACATGCTCTCTTTTAAGAGGGGTGCCCCTTCTTCAAAGAAATGGCTGGTGTCTATGTTCAATGACACAGTGAGTGTTTCATGGCCTGAGATCACGGTACAAAGCTATGACAAGATTACTGACTGTGTTCCCTGTGGTACATGACATCTACTTTATAACTGGGAGTCTGCCCCTCTCATTCCCCTTCATCTTCTCCACCCCTCCCCCCTCCCCTCTGGGAACCATCTGTTTGTCCTCGGTGTTTATGAGTTTCTCTTTTGCTTTGTTTGCTCATTTGTTTTGTTGTTTTTTTAGCTTCCACACACGAGTGAAATCCTGTGGTACTTTTCTCTCTCTGTCTGACTTATTTCACTTAGTGCTCACCCTCTAGGCCCATCCATGTTGCCTCAAATGGCGAGGTTTCGTTCTTTTTATGGCTCAGGAATATTCTAGTGTATATACGGACCACCTCTTCTTTATCCATCTATCGATGAACCCCTAGCTTGCTTCCGTATCTTGACTTTAAAAAACAATGATCCAGTGAACACAGGGGTGCAGGTATCTCCTCAAATTAGTGTTTTCGACGTCTTTGGATAAATACCTAAAAGTGGAATTGCTGGGTCATCTGGTGGTTATAATTTTAATTCCTGAGGAAATGCCATCCTGCTTTCCACAGTGGCTGCACCAATTTACAACCCTCTCAAGGGGGTCTAAGAGGTCCCTGGTCTCCACACCCCTCCTAACACTTGTTATTTGTTGACTCTTTGATAATAACCATTCTGACAGGTGTAAGGTTATATCTCATTGTGGTTTTGATTTGTATTTCCTGACAACTGGTGATGTTGAGCATTTCTCCATATGTGTGTTGGTCATCTGTCTGTCCTCTTTGGACGTACAAGAATATACAATGGGGAAAGGACAGTCTCTTCACTAAATGGTGTTGGGAAAACAAGAGACAGAGATATAAAAAAAAAATTGGACCGCATTCTTACAAAATAAATAAGCATAAACTCAAAATGGATTAAAGATGTAAATGTAAGACCAGAAACCAAAAAACTCCTAGAGAACATAGACAGTAAACTCTTTTCAGTCTCGGCAGCATTTTTCTGGAAATGTTTCCCTGGGCAAGAGTAACAAAAGCAAAAATAAACAAATGGGGTGACATCAAACTAAAAACCCTTTGCACAGGGAAGGAAACGGACAACAGAATGAAAAGACAACCTCCTGAGTGGGAGAAGGTATTTGCAAATAATACATCTGAGAACGGGTTAAGATCTACAGTATATGAAGAACCCATACAACTCAACATCAAAAACAGTAACAATAACAATAATCCAATCAAAACACTGTCCGAGGACCTGGCTATCAGAATTACTTCTGCTTCAGTGTTCAGGTTGGTTCTACTGGGGACCGAAAGTCAGGGGAGTCAGGGCACGAGGACACTGTGATAATAAAACAACCTTTAAGTGACAAGTTTGGGCAGTGTGGCCCCTGGTGGAAGGACCCGCAGGAGAGGGCTGTGGGGACCCAAGTCCAGCTGGGTGGTGTGACACAGCTCCTGTCCCCTTAGCTCCCTCCCCCACCTGACACATCGTAGGTGCAGACAGAGAGCCCATCTCCTCCTCCGCCTGCCCGAGACCCTCTTTTTAAATGGCTCTAATGATCTCAGCAAAAGAACTTACTTAACCATATTAGTAGCATCTTAAATGATGCAATCTTATCTTGTCAGTAAAGTAGCTGCAATTAAAACAAATTACCTCTTTCCATTCATAGCTTAATTCAGATAGCATATCTGATAGATTCCTTTAAAACGTTCTATTGGTCTTATTTCCACGTTAGTTCACGCTTTCCGTATAGCATTTAGAAAATGCGAGTGCAGGGCCGACCACGTCTGTGTGCTCCCCCCAGCGGCTCCCGGGTCCCTGTCAGCCGGTGCGTGCCAGCCCACAGGACATGAGGTGCTGCACGCAGGGCACTGAGCCAGGGAGCCAACCCTGGCTTTGACACCAACACACAATCATGTAGCTCAAGTCTTTGACACCTCTGCTTCCAGCCCCACACACACGGGTGTGTGGGAGAACCTGTCTGCACCGTTTGTTTGACAAAAGCCGGACGTCACGTGGCTATTACAGGGCATGGAACTCGGACACCGGGACCACTGCTCTTCGTGGTCCTAACACGTGACCTTCCCACAGCCGCCCCGAGAGAATCAGTGACTCCTGCAAAACAGGTCCTGAAACCCCTTCTTTTGGAAGCACCTTCCCTCCTTGCCCTCACTTGTGTGTGTGCATCAGAGAGAGACTTGTGTGTGTGCATCAGAGAGAGGCGTGCCTGTGCGCCGTCGGTAACAGTAAAGGCAGCTGTAATTACGCTTTGCCACCTGCCCTGAATGTTCCCACCTGGGGAACGTAAGAAAAAAATCACAACGCCTCCTCCTCCTCCTCCTGCTAGGCTGTTCACTAAACGGTCTCCGCATTCTCCTATAGGCTGCCGACGAGCTCTCTTTATCTTAAATCTCTCAGTCACTAAGGGAGGAAACACCACTGGGGTCCAGGAATATTCAGGCAATTGAAGACTTCCACTTTCAAGGATGGCAGTTCATCCATCTAAGTGTCCAGGGGAATAATGAAGGCACTGTGCAACTTCATACCATGGGGCGCACCGTTAAAAACGAACACACCCGAGCTCCACGCGGCAGAGGGGAGATGTCTCGAAGGCAGAACTTCAAAAGACAAGGCAGGTTGCAGAATCAGAGGTGGATAACAGCACATAGAAGGTGTGAAAACAAAAAACACCAAACACAACTTCCACGGATACGTCCACGCGTAATAGAAATATAAAATACTCCTGAGCAGGGTACAGGTACATTTCAGGAGATTTCATTGCTTTGAAGGAGCACAGAAAACATCATCACAGGGGGTACAGAAACGCCAGAATTTAATCTGCAATGTCCCATTCCTTAGGCTGAGCAGAGGGTACACAAGTATCCATATGCTTAAAACCATCTGTGGTGCCTGCACTATTTCATAATTTAAAAACAACAACAACAAAAAACCCAGATGATATCATTGACATCTTCAAACACTCAAAGGTCTGGCAGGTTGATGGCGGACAATATCCCACAGCTTGTGAGCAAAGCTACAGTGAATGCAATTTTAGGTCGTTCTTTTAAAAAACAAACAAACCTAGAAGGTTGTGTGACAAGTGAAGAGAGCATCCCGCACGGCGAGATGCTGTCTGCGGACCTGTCTCTGTTTTCACGGACGGGGAGACGAGATGCAAAGGGGGCAGAACCCGGTGTGGAGGGGACGGGAACCAGGCAGGCAGGCTGTGCTGTGCACACCGCCCCTTCCAGACTTGGTGGCGACAGCACCACTGTCGCAGGGACGTTTTGGAGACAATGGTCAAACTCACAGACTCAGAGCTATCTCACTATGGAAGAGGCCCTCGAGGTCATCTGATTCAAATACTTCATTTTCCAGACGAGGAAACAAAAGCCCAGAGAGGTTCACTGGCTAACTGATCGCAGAACCTATTCTCTGATGCTGTATTTCTTCCCAACCTTGAAGGCGCCGGTCCTGAAAATCCCCGTGGTCAGGAGAAATTACACTGGAGGAACTCTGACCTTCGGAGGAAAAACAGCGTTTGGGGAGTTGAGATAGTGAGTAACTTGGAGAAAGTTATTCTTCTAGTGTTGTATTTACTAACGTGAGATAATGCGCTGCCACTGATACTCCCTTTACTTTATGCTCAGTAACTGGAACGATGAGCTTTTCAAACTGATTTATTTGCTTTTTAGAATTCCTGTTTCCCGACCCTGAAGGCTCTCCCTCGGTGCACTGTTTAGAAAGTTCCAGCCGCTTCTTTTCCTTCTTGTGCCTTTGATGAGCTCATCCTCAGTGATCATTCTCTTCCCTCAACAGTGACAACCCCTTTCCTTCCAGATTCTTCTCCTCTCAGCCTCACTTTAACGCAGCCACCCACCTCCTCCCGCTGACGCATCTCCCATCTGATCATCCCTGTTCTGAGGCCGGGTCCTGTCCGACCTACCTGCTCCGTCCCTTGTTCATCTCCCCTCTGTCCTCATGGCTCCTGCCTTCGTCCAGGACTCTGTCATCTCCCGTCTGGATCGCCGCGGTCACCTCCCCGTTGGTCTGTCACTGGTTTCCCATCCCTCAAATGTACCGTCTGCACTGTGGTCGGAGGGACACCTTTCTCGGACTCTCACAGCCTGCAGAGGCTCTATGCTGCCCGCGGCGCGTGGTCAACCCTGACACAGTCCGCCTGCGGCCCTCGCTCTCCCCAGCGGCATGACCTCCCGAGCCTGTGTGACGCTGCTGACACGGCAGGCTGTCTGTCAACTCCGTCTGGGGCCTCTGCCCACACCGACGCTCTCCATCAGGAATGCCCGCATGCTACCCCGCGTCTCAGCTGCCCGGCCACCACCACCCCTGCTTTGAGGACGCTGCTCAACCACACCGCCCCCTTGAAGGTGGCAGTCCTGCCCTTGCTCTGCTCACCTCGTGCTCCACCGGGAAGGAAAGGACTTTCCCCACGAGAGCGGGAAGCCTCTGTCTGTGATTCCTACCCATTCCTTCCCTCTTCACAGTTAACGGTGTCCCTGTTCCCTTTTCATCAAGGGCTCACTTCACGCGTGGGATCCCGTTCTTCTTGCCTTCTCGGAAGGTTCAATTCCTCAGTCATCCCTTCTCCACTGGAGTATCCCCATCCACCCATCAACATACTCTGGCGTGGCCATCTTAGAGAACAAAGTTAAAAAGCCCTGTACCTGTCCACACCTCCCTGCAGCTACCACCCCGTCCTTCTTCCTACTTTACAATAAAAACCCCCAAACAGGCAGGTAGACACCGTTCCTTCCCTTCACGTTCGCTCTGTAATGCACTTGACACTGGCTCTCATCCTCACAGCCCTGCTGGTCGCTGACGGCCGCCATGTTTTCAGCAACATTCAGGAATTGCCCGTTCTCCTCTCAGATTTCTTCCTAGTCGTGGCTTCTCTCTCTCTGTATTTTCTTGGTCTCCCCCCTGCTTGTCTCCTCATTCCTCCCAAGGCTCCTCTGCCTCTCCTCTGTGTATCATATTCTTAAGTACTGGATTTCCTCAATACTCTGATGGGAGCCCCAACCTTCATGTTTCCATAAATGACCTCACCTGTCTTCGCGACTTAACATACCATTTTCAGACACCAACACCTTCATTTGTCCCTCCAGCCTGACATTTCCCTCTGGCCTCCTGCCTCACATGTCTATCTATATAACACCCTCTCGTGGGTGCTCATGTCCACCTCAAATTCACCCAAGACCCAGGTCTCACTTCCCCCTGCAAACCTCTCTCCATCTCCCCTTTCTCTGGCACCATCACCCACCTGGTTGTTCAGACCTGAACCTGGGAATCACTTATAATTCCTCCCTGTCTTTCTTGTCTGCGTCTAATCGATCACAAGCACAGTTATCTCTGTCTCTCCTGCATGTATCTCATGGTGATCCGCCTCTCCCCGTCTTCACTGCCACACGCTAGTGCGAGTTATCACGATTTTAAACTTAACCACCGCAACACCTCTGGTCTATGTCCACGCACACGAAGCATGCCACTCCCATCCCTCCCTGACTCTGCACGACCACAGAAATCGTCTTCCCTGAAACATGAGTGCCAGCATGATGCCTCCTGAGATACAATCTCTCTGCGCTTTGTCTAAAGTTCAGGCCCAAGGGTGTGACAACAAGCCCTGGTGGTCAAGCTCCTGCCCGGCTTCCAAGCTCATTTTACACAGTCACCCTCCAGTCTAGATTGACTGACCCCTGACATTCTCTCAAGTCAGTGGGTTTCCTTCTCACCTCCATCCATCACACGGTGTTTCCGCTACTCGGACTCTACTTGCTCTGGTGTTCTTATGAAGAACTCGTATATCCTGCAGGGGCTGGCTTAATGTCACCTTTCCAGAGACACTTTCCCTGGTGACCTTAGCGTGATCAGTCTCCCATTCATTCTTCATCTCTGTGTCTTCGTTATTTCCATAATTTGTAATTATATATTCACCGAATTATTTTGTTGCTATTTGTGTCTTGCTGTTTCTTCTACTTGATTCTTCTCTAGAAGGTTCTGCATAACTGACCAAAATATATCTGGCGCCTGTCAGAGCCCTGGTCACCTAGTCGCACTAAATAATGATTTGTCGAACAACTTCAAGATTTGTGCAGTCATGTAAGTGTTCTTTTCTTGATGGACTGACAACAGATTGCCTGAGGTGACATGCAGGATCAAAGCGAGAAGTGGGAGACAGCACGGCTTTGGAATAAAAGTTCACTTCCAAGTCCGCAAGTCTTCAGGAGACAGCTACCAGCATTCCCGGGATGATTATGGCATTATCCACTCTAGCTCACTTTGGTACATTAGCAACTCCACCTACTGACCTTTTTCAAAAGAATAAAATAGAAAGTGGCTTGGAACTGTGAATACCTGAAGTTTGACATTTAAAATTCATCCTCGGAAGAAATAATATCCTGATTATCTTTGATTATCCTAAAAGATTCTTTTTAATGTTTTATTTCATTTTGAATACACTATCAAAGTTCTCTGAGGAAACAGGACTAACAAAATAAAATATCTGTATGTATTTTATATATGTAGACATATATGTATATGTCTATTATGCATGTATACCCGTGTATACATATGTACATATATGTATTATATATATATATACACATATAAAACATTATGTGTAGCATGCATAGGGATTTGTTCATAGTTTTTTTTTATAGTCCGGCCCTCCAACGGTCTGAGGGACAGTGAACTGGCCCCCATGTATAAAGTTTGGGGACCCCTGGTCTAGAGGGTACACTGCGAGGTCCCCTGGTCTCAGCCAGAACATTATTTAAAACATTCTGTTCCCTCCTTTCAGTCAAGATAGAACTTGTAGCTATTTGTACACCTCCTCTGTGGCTCTGTCTGTTATCCGGGAGGAAACGTGGAAATACTCACAGTTAAGCTATGGTGACTTCCCTGCAAGAAACCCTACTAGGTGTGTTCTTTGCTGCCATTGGCTTGTCCCCAACGTTTACAGTTCTAGGAGCAAAGGTACACACATCGCCAACATGCTATATGCCGAAGTCTTTAAGGACTATAAATCAAGCTAACAAAACTAATAAGTGACACATGGTCTATTTTCCTTCCTTAACGGGTATATCTGCCTAAGGACCAGCATGGTCAGATTCACATTGTACAACAGTTTTCAGATTCTGCCAAGTTCCATGTCATCCCTCGCCCCACACTGCCCACTCTACTTCTCTGTAACAATAAGTCTGTGATTAGAGTCATATGTCCACTGGGCGGTGGGGGGGGGGCGTGCTTGGAACTACCAGTAGGACACCAAGTAAACTCATCTCAAGCTCCCTAGTTCCAGATTTCTCCAGTTCACCAGCTGTTCATCTACAGGGCTCCCTTTCTTCCTTTAGACCACTTTGGGGACTCACATAACAGAAGACCTGGATAGGACTGCCTGTGGTTTTCAGTCATTCTTGTAGGGCCTGAATTCATGGAGTTCTAATAAAGAAGTCATTTCTCCCTTATGACAAGTACACCTTTTTTTTTTTTTTTTTTTTTTTGACACTGTGCCCTGACGATCTGTAGCCTAATTTCACCAGAAGACAGCGGCATCACCCTGGTGACCAATTTCTCTTTCCCCCTCAGATGTGTCCAATACTCTGCTAAGTACTCTGCAAAGCATTTTAAAAGTTGCACGTTGGTATTTGTGTGTGTGTGTGTGTGTGTCTTCTCTTAGTTTTGTTTTTTCTCTAAGAACAGTTCTTCCAGGAAATGGATCTCCAATCTTTATATTTTCATGTTCTTTTTAACTTTTTTATTTTATAGTATTTTAAAGGTATATTACATAAAACTTAGGAAGACTATGTAAAAAAAAAACAACAAAACCTTAGAGACAGGAGAAAAGAAAAGGATCATCTATAATTCCTCTATTGAAGATAATCGTTCGTACCCTGAGTCTAGCGCACAATGAAAAACGGAGGGCGTTTCGTCCCTCGCACATCCACGGTGACACACCATGGGTGCCTCTCCAAGGACTACCCTGCTCATGAGCCGTTCCTCTAGGCTCTCATTTCTAAATAGGGACCTTGGAATCAGAGAGTTTCCTAAATGTAAGGATGGCATCATAGAAGCGGTACCCACCACCCTTCTATCTCATGCCATATTCACACAAGTCCTCGTCCTTCTGTCGGAGGCTGCCCGGCTCTTCTCTTTTTACACCCTGTCCTGTCTGAATTTTG
Source organism: Saccopteryx bilineata (assembly GCF_036850765.1). Classification (NCBI taxonomy): domain Eukaryota; kingdom Metazoa; phylum Chordata; class Mammalia; order Chiroptera; family Emballonuridae; genus Saccopteryx; species Saccopteryx bilineata. The sequence goes on along the minus strand of NC_089500.1, from coordinate 79,069,821 downwards.
TCTCTCCTTCCTCCGGGACCCAGCCGGCCATACTGGCTGTGTCCACCCAGGTCGGGCACCGTTCCTCTTTGATCCTCAGCAACCCACCTTCACCATCTTTTGATCAGTGTGCAGTGCATTCAACCCTACAGCAGATGGTGCTTTGTGATGGTGTGTTTCTCCACCAAGCCACATTTTGTCCTGTATGCTGCATTATCAAAAAAAAATAAAAAATCAAACATGTAATTATGCAAATACATATGCCTTTATAATAATCAAGTTTTATTGTAAATGGTTGATGCACATCAATTTGAATCCTGCAGTGCTGTTTTAAGTGCGGTTTAAGTGGCTTTTCAATGTGCCCAGCGGCAACACAAACGCGTCTCTGGAATATTAATAAAATCCTGAATCTTCGAGACCCCAACTGGAATCTCATCGCTTGTACTGATTGAAACAAAATGCTAATCCTTTCTTTAAAAACAAAAAAAAAAACAAAACCCTTTGTTATTTAAAACACTGATATTAGTATGATATGAAGGGCCATTTCATTTTAAATTGTATTTTAATGTAGTTGTTAAAATAATGCCTAATCATACTATATTCAGTCTTCACAATGTAAATGTGATGAGACACGAATCCAATCATTTTGCAACAATGAACGTAGTCGTGTATTTTAACCAGTCCGGTTTCCTAATTCCAATAAATTTCTATTGCTGGTGGCTGTTTACCAGGTTCCCTTCTGGAGGCATTAGCTATCCTTTGTGAGGACATGTATTGTGAATATTCATTGCAAAAACAACTGACTTCTTTAAAAAAAGAAAAAAGGAGATGGGGAATTTTTAAGCTGAATTCCTATGAGCATTTTCGAGCAGGATTATAACACAGTGCAATTTATTCCTGAGCAGAAAGTGGGTTTCTTACATTAGACCGTTGCATTGGTGCAGAACAGGGCCCACTCGTCTCTCCCCAAATACAAACACTCTCGCGCGTTCTGCTGTGGTTAGAGCTAAACAGATGGACGGTGGGTCCTGATAATGTGGGACTGCAGATTATTTCTGCTCGTCTCTTGAAGAGAAGAGAAATCACAGGACGAGAAGAGCAGAGAACAACAGGAAGAGCAAGCAGCTTTCAAGGGGAGAAACCACCTGCCAACCTCCTCCCTCCATTTCCGGTTCTCCTGTTCTGAGTCCACACTCTGCTCACTGGGGTGGCTGCAACCACAGGCTGAGTGTTCCACGGACACCACTCTCTCGCAGGATGACACGTGCAGTTCCTCCTTGTGGTTTCATGCCCACTTCCCCCAGCACGAGCCTTCATCTTCCTAGAGCTTTTCTTTCTTCCAAACACACAGACTTCGTTTGATGTTTCTTGTTCCTGTATTGCTGTTACATCTCTGTGAAACTCTGATTCACTGTCCCAGGGGCACCACCCTCGTCCATATTCACTGTGTCCTCCTCGCTGTGGTCACGCTGGGGGGTTGTTTGCTGTCCTCTCTGCCGTGTGCCTTTCTTTATCAAAATGACATCATTTCGTCCCTTTCAAACTTTTGTATCCCCATTTATCTATTTCTCTGATTCATCAAGATCCAGATATACCTATATATAGAGAGAAACAGAGGATAGATTTTTTTTTTCTTTTCGGCAGGGGTGGAGGGCATGCCAAACTAGAGACTCTTTTCTTGCTTTGATGTCTGTCTATAACCACCTGTTGGAACAAATCTCATGGCTTCATATTTGAAAATTTAAAAACAAATATTAATGAACTATCGCTTTTTAAGAATCTTTAAAAACTTAAAGCTTCCTTATAATCGCTCTCGTAGATGTCCATTGTCCGTGTCCACTTTGCTTCTCTCCGGCCACACCAGTCCTGGACCTGAGGGCACAGCTATGCTGTTTGGGGGAATCATTAAACATGCTGCGGGTTGGGTTACTTGTCACTGTCCTGGGGTTCTCACTATAAATATGGCACAGTCCAAGGACGACCGACACGCCACACACATACTCGCAGACATCCGTGCGGATGCGGCTGTTGAGGAGTGCTCCTCGCCACCTGTGAGGGTCAAGGCCAGCTCCGCACAGTTCTCAGATTCCAATCTGCACGGTGTTCTTCTGCGTCCACCGTCAGGGCCCTGGTGATGACCCTGGGATCCAGAGAAACTGGGCCTGCATTTCTGCTTCCGGGCCCAGTACACTTGGGCTTTTCCAGAACACCATCATGTGACTGGTTGAGGGCTGACCTGAGGATCCCACAAAAACTCACATCTTTAAACTATGAATGAATAAAAAATGATGTATTCCACTCAGACTGTCTAACCTGATAGGCATCTTTTATATAAACATAAAAACAGGGTCCAACCACTTTTTATTTTTCTGTTCCCCGATATCCCCTGTTGTTCTTGCAAGCGGGATTCAGACTTTCAATCAGTCCTCTTCATCTTTATCAGTAACAATCAATAGCCTCTCTGGCCTTCTGGTTATTTTTTACATATGCAAATATAATGCAGTACTTTTTTTCCAGCTTTTGAATTTAACTTTGGATGACACAACATTTCAAGCTCAGTTTAGAGGTATAAACGTGACGATAATATACACAAGTGTAGCATTGACTTTAACAGAGTAACAAGAAATGGAGTCACACATTCGGCTTAAGTTTCCTCCGCAAAATTGCTTCTGCCTCAGAGCCTATTTATTACAAATGCAATTCACCGAGGTCTTCTGGGTGACGAAGCTCCAGTTAGCCTCACGTTGTTCTCTAATGGGATGCTGCGCTTGTAAACACAGGCTCAGGGATCACACTAGACTTTCATACACGCCGCTTTTCATTGCATTCCTGATGGAGCGCGGGTCTCTGAGCACCCCCCATAATGCCGCTCTATCTGAAGGATCAAGTGTGAGATGTAAAGAAAAGCTGGCATGCGTTCTCACAAAACACCTTGAAATCTAACGAGGAAACCAGTACCCTATGAAGCCCGTGCCCCACAGCAGCGCGCGCCCACCCCCTCGGGAATGCGCAGTCTGCTCCTCTGTCCACAGCTGGGACACGAGAAGGGCAGGCACCGTGGGGTTGTGCCCTGCTGAGACCACACCTCTGGGCCCATCTGCTTCTCCTAGCAAGGAACTCTCTCGCCCTCTGTTCCCTTTTACTTCTCCGTCTGCTGTGCTCATGCGTGCTCCGCTCAGGAAAAGGGCCGTCTCCGTGTTCTTAGAGACGCCTCTCTCGGGGACCACGACGAGCGGGTTCTTGACCCTTGACTTCAAGATCTGCTTTCATCATCGCGAGATTTCATCGTAGCTCGCGTCTCTACCCTGAGCACTGAACAGACTCGTGCTCACTCACTGGCACCAGGCACCTCCCGTAGGTAAGAGACGACGTCTGCTCATCTTTCACACGGAGGTGAATTCAGAGACACTGCGAGGTTAAACAGTTTCTCAAAGGTTAGCCAGCGCTTCATTGGAGAAATAGATCAGAGCACGTGTCTCTATTTCCCAGCTCGCAATGACAAATACCAGACCCGAAAAAAGAGAAAAACCGGACACCATAGGGAGGGCTCTTATTTTTTGCTTTTTTACTTTTTTTTTTTTTTTTTTTTTTTTTGCTTTCTTTTGTTTTGATGATGTAAATACTGTTTCTAAGCTTTGGTTATTTGGTAGGGGCTGGCACTGGGATGAGCTCAGTTGAACGTGGTAGGTCTAATTTGGACACGCTGTCTCTGTGCCACGAGTGGCATTAGTACTTGGAAAATTGATTCTTATTCTACAGCCGCCCTGGGTAATCACAGCTCTTCCCTCGACGATGTGTGTGTCCACTTAGTGATCTGCTTATGCCAGTGGGAAAGAAAGGCCTTCACTGTTCCAACAGAAATATAACTCTGCTTTGCAGGCTGTTAACACCAAGTTCTTTACATGTTTCCTGTTTTTGTTTTTTTCCACATTGTATTTTAAAAAAAAAAATTCAACCCACCAGGAATTCGAATGCAAGCATGGTATGTTGACTTGAATTGTTTTTCAATCTTGATTTTCTAAAAGGAAAAGACAAAAAACTAAAAAGAAAAAAAAGAAAAAAACCTGGCTGCCAGATCAATGTAAATTAATGTGCTTTTTTTTTATTTCTCTGTAATTGCTTCTTAATTTCTTATTGATCCACTAACTAAGGGATTATTGTTTGACTCACCAACTGAGCTGTCAAGAATGTCTGGGTGAAATTACATCAGCTGACCTAGCCTCTTTTTGGCTGGAAACTGGGTTGCGCGCTTGGTGAGAGCTCTGTGTGCTCTCAGGGTGAAGGCAGAAAGGAGGCCAGTCAGGAAGCTGCCCAACACGCCTGCCGTTTTAATTCATGACCGCACCTTTGCTGTAACTCCCGCCTTGGGCAGAGAACTTCACAGGAAAAACCAAAGCTATTCCCAGAGCCCAACTGGGGCTCAGCTCTCAGGAGCCTTTATTTCTTTAATTTTATTCTTAGGTTATGATATAGATGAGGCCAGTCATTAAACTGCTGCAAATCCCATCCAACTCCAGTGCATCATTTTCAATATCAATTTTTGGTTCAGCTTCAGCTCCCTCCTTTCTGCCCTTTCTCTGCTCCCTTCAACCCATCCTCATATTCACCCTTGTCTCTCTGTTTTAATTCCTATTGGTTCTCTCACTTGTATTTTATTCAGCATGTCACTCATCTAATGCAGAAAACACCTCTCTATTTAATTTTCATCTTTGGTATTCTTTATTTTTAATCATTTTTTTATTTTCAATAACAGTTGATATACAATATTACATTAGTTTCAGGTGTTCACCCCAGTGATTAAACATTATATAACTTACTAAGTAATCACCCTGATAAATCTCGTGCCCATCTGACATCATTCATACTTATTATAGTATTATTGACTATATTCCCTATGTTACACTTTATAGCCCCATGAATGTTCTGGAATGACCAATTTGTACTTCTTAATCCCTTCACCTTTTCCACCCAGTCATCCTCACGCCCCCACCCAACCCCTCCCTCTCCCATCTGGCTACAGCAAAATGCTGTCTGTACCTATGAGTCTGTTTCTGTTCCGATTATTTTGTTTCTTAGATTCAGTTATTGATAGATATGTATTTATTGCCATTTTATTGTTCATATTTTTTCTGATCTCTTCCTCTTCTTCTTCTTCTTATTCTTCCTCCTCCTCCCCTCCTCCTCCTCCCCTCCTCTCTCTCCTCCCCTCCTCTCTCTCCTCCCCTCCTCTCCTCTCTCTCCTCCCCTCCTCCTCTTCCTGTCCTCCCCTCCTCCTCCTCCCCTACTCCTCTTCCTTTTCCTCCTCCTCCCCTCCTCTTCTTCCTCCCCTCCTCCTCCTCCTCCTCCCCTCCTCTTCTTCCTCTCCTCCTCCTCCTCCCATACTCCTCTTCCTCCTCCTCCTCCTCCTCCTCCTCTTCCTCCTTGTTCTTCAAGAGGCCCCTTTACCATTGCATATAACATTGTTTTGGTGATGATGAAATCCTTCAGCTTTTTCTTGTCTGGGAGGCTCTTTCTATGTCCTTCAATTCTAATGACAGCTTTGCTGAGTAGAGTAATCTTGGTTGTAGGTCCTTGCTTCTCATCACTGTGAATATTTCTTCCCACTCCTTTCCTTCCTGCAAAGTTTCTGTTGCGCAATCAGCTGACAGTCTGATGGGAGCTCCCTTGTAGCTAAGTAACTGCTTTTGTCTTACTGCTTTTTTTTTTCTTCTTCTTTTTTTCTTTTCAGTTTTTTTTTAATTAAATTTAATGCAGTGACATTGATAAATCAGGGTACATATGTTGAGAGAAAACATCTCTAATTATTTTGACATTTGATTGTGCTGTATACCCCTCCCCCAAAGTTAAATTGTCTTATGTCATCTTCTATCTGGTTTTCTTTGTGCCCCTCCCCTCCCCTAACCCCTCTCTCCTTCTTCACCCCCTCCCCCCTCCCCCAACCTCCCGCCCCTGTTGCCATCACATTCTTGTTCATGTCTCTGAGTCTCATTTTTATGTCCCTTCTATGTATGGATTCATCTTAGTGTTTTTTTTTTCTGATTTACTTATTTCACTCTGTATAATGTTGTCAAGGTCCATCCATGTTATTGTAAATGATCCGATGTCATCATTTCTTATGGCTGAGTAGTATTCCATAGTATATATGTACCAAAGCTTTTTAATCCACTCGTCCTCTGACGGACACTTGGGCTGTTTCCAGATCTTCGCTATTGTGAACAATGCTGCCACAAATATGTGGGTGCATTTCTCCTTTTCGAGCCGTTCTATGGTGTCCTTGGGGTATATTCCTAAAAGTGGGATAGCTGGGTCAAAAGGCAGTTCGATTTTCAGATTTTTGAGGAATCTCCATACAGTTTTCCACAGTGGCTGCACCAGTCTGCATTCCCACCAGCAGTGCAGGAGGGTTCCCTTTTCTCCACATCCTCGCCAGCACTTATTCTGTGTTGTTTTGTTGATAAGCACCATTCTGACTGGTGTGAGGTGATATCTCATTGTGGTTTTAATTTGCATTTCTCTAATGATTAGTGATGTTGAGCATTTTTTCATATGCCTATTGGCCATCTGTATGTCCTCTTGCTTTTAAGATTCTCTCTTTGTCTTCACTCTTTTGCATTTTAATTATGATGTGCCTTGGTGTGGGCCTCTTTGGGTTCATCTTATCTGGGGCTCTCTGTGCTTCTTGGACTTGTGTGTCTGTTTCCTTCACCAGGATAGGGAAGTCTTCTGTCTTCTTATGTGCCCGTCTCACAACCTGGAGGACTTCTGAGCACCAGCACAGGTCCTGTGGCCTCTGGCGAGTCATCCTGGTGGGGCTGCCCTGCACCTGCCAGTCCCTTCTGCAACTCTGTTGCTAACACATCATCTTGTGCAGCCGAACACCGTACAATCTGGCCTCATCGTCTCATTGCTTCCTGTGTGTCTCTCTTACCTTCCTGAGATTGGTAAATAGGTCCGTGGCAGAGGCCTTGCCTGTTTCTGTCTCTTCTGTGTCACCTGCTTTACAGAGCAATAGATCTTATCGCACAGGTATATGGGGAAGCAAGGCAAGTAAGTTAGAGGGGACCAGGTCCTGAAAAGGAAGGGGCCTCAAGAGGACAGGGCACAGGGCACAAGGACCCAGCCTGAAGCACAGCAGGAGGAGAGTCAGGGTCACAGGCAAGACCTTGCAGCATCAAAGGTAGGTAAGTACCAAGAAGTGCCTGGACCCTCTGTGACTGTAATTGTACAGGGATCAGCCTCCCAACTGATCTCACACGGAGAGCACATCTGTACAGCTGCCTGAAGTCGGGCGGGACTACCGTTAGGGCAGAGGGGAGTGAGGACAGGAGCCCACCAGATACGTAAGTAGTGTTCAGTAAGTGCCGGCTCATTCATGCAAGTCCATTTCAAAGAGCACTGGTGATGCTGACTTGCCCCTGGTGCTGGCTCAAGCTATGGCAGGTAGAACGCAGGTTAGAGTCCGCAGACATCTGCTTCCCCGAAGTCTACCGATCTAAAGTTTTCTTCCACTGGCCACGTTTTCAGACACTGTCCGCTAAGGACCACTGACCAGCTATCTTCAGGGACAGGAATAAAAATTTTACATGCAGCATCTTTCAATAGGTCACCCCAGATTATTTTAATTGCCAAATTTTTCTTCTCAACAGACAGCTCTCTACTCTCTCCTGTTGAGAACTGTATATTGTAGTCGCCGAAGCCAATTTGTAGTCACGACAGGGAAGGGCCTCTTCATTACTTTTATTAGCTACAGGTCCCAGACATGCCCCCTTCCAGATATTCAGAAGAAGTGTCCCTGATATCGGTAGGACAACACTTCAAACACCTCACACACGTTATCTGCCCTGGAGAACCTCAGTCAGTACTAGAGTCTAAGACCTCCAGCTCTGACATAGAGTCTGGAACCCAACTCTACCTCCCTTTCTTTTACCCACGGGAATAATGGTAGATGTAAGTTCCAAGACCCCTAGTGGATGCCTAACACTGCATATACGTGCTGTAGTATACACTATGGTTTTTTTTTTAAATATACCTATATACCCATGATAGTTTAATTTATAAATTATACATAGTAACAAGAACTAATAGTAAGACAGAACAATTGTAATATGATTCTATAATAAAAGTTATGTGAATGTGCTCTCTCTATCTCTCAAGATATCTCCTCACACTGTGTCTGCAGTGTGGACATACTGGACACAGGGCTGGTTCACGTCCTGAGTGGAACAGAGCCAGGCAGCACGGGATTTCATTACAATGCACAGAACGGCGCACAATTTACGTATGGGTTTTTCATCTAACATTTTTGGACCGTGCTGACCACGGTGAACTGAACATCGCAAGCTGCACCACAGAGAAGGGAGACTGTCGTCTATGGACTCACGAGGACAGAGTCGGGGACAAGGGGACGCAGGCAAAGGGACGTGGCCTGTCTTTGTGACGTTCAGGCTCTTCTGAGACTGAGCAGGGAATCTTCTCCTGCGGCTGCGTGTACTCCCGATGGCTGGATTGCTCGTTCTTACGGAGCGCTCATTCCTGCCTGTTTAGTTCTCGGCTGTTTGAGATTATGCTTAGCAAGTCTTCATTTTTATTCTAACAATAATAATACTGATATCAATCTCGGTTCACTTTCCTTTTATGTGTCAAGCAGCATTCTAAGGACCTTACATCTCTTCATTGAGATTTAAATGAAGAACAGTGCTGCTACTATTACCACCTCCAGACCAGGGTGAGGGGCAGTCGAGTTTGACCACGTTGCCTGAGGTCACCTAGGGGAAGTTAGGGATCTTCCGTCGTTGGGGGGAACCAGGCAGCAGGTCTGGAATCTGGGCTCTTTCCTGGTTGCACTACCTTGTCTCTTACTCTTCGGAATCCCTGCAGAGAAAGCATCACTTGGCCATGGCCTTCGGAGCAGGTGAAACTTCCGACACGGACTGCACAGTCTCCTCAGCCGCAGGGCAGCTGGGACCAGCACGGAGCAGTTGGTTCGACTCCCCTGCTGCCCAGGGCGCACCAGCCAACAGGGGTCGAAGACAATGCCCAGCTGAGAACGCCACCCGACTTGGAACTGGAGGGGATGAGCCCTAACCGTCAGCGAGGACACAGAATGTCCCTGCATCAAAGAGGTGAAGTTAGTCACGAGTGACAATCCAGTGTTAAATAATTAAATGGTTTTAGCCATTAACACTACAGGAATGTTGTTTTTAATTGCATTTTAATAATGCCATGGCCTTTATAACTAAAATTAATGTTTTCTGTTGCTCTGTGTTTGAAGTCTGTGTCAGTTTAATTAAACTATTAATGGTAGACGGATTTTAACTCCTTTCTATTCTTCATTAAATTGTATCTGTTCAGCAAGCAGAGCGAGGGAAAGGGAGTCAGTTCTGCCTGATAAATCACTCATCAACATCATCATCAGGATGTGGTGCGTGCTTGCTCAGGCGTCTGCTCCGGGGTAAACACACCCACTTCATGGTGGTCCTGTTCATCGAGTTCATTTAAAAATAGAGGTGACTGTTCCTTAGAAAAACATGGACCCAGTGAAAGGTTCTGTCCAGCTTTTGTGAGACACAGCCAGAACGCAGGACTGAGGAGCTCTGGTGACGATGGCGTCAGTGCACAAGGAGTCAGGCACCATGCAGCTCAGACACCTCGGGGAAGAGAGACCCCTGGAGGGCTGGCTTCCGCTCCTCCACCCTCCTGGGTTGCTAGCTGTAGCCGAGTCTCCAGTACAACACACGAGACCAACCCGACACAGAACAGCTGTTCGCTTTTATCGCCAGAAATGACGATCGATCAAGTGAGCACCAAGCCCCCTGCATGTCTCCTGGACTCGATCAAGCTCACGAGAATACACAGGGATGGCTCACAGACCAGGGAGGGCGAGCACAGGACAGTGTCTTGTCCCGTCAGCCCACGGGTGACACACACAAATGGAAGGGGACCCTCAATGGCAAATGCTTCCAGAAGCAGGGCAGGAATGACGTCACACATCTCTCGAGAGGGGAATGCTGGTGCCCCACGTGCGGCCGATGGTCGAAGTGTAACACACCATACTGGAGACAAGAGTGTCCTTCCAGTGTGTGGCAAAGCAGTCAGTAGCTTTTCATGTGATTGTGTTCACTGTTCTGTTAGCAGCGAAGCCTGCTGTGATGTCACAACTGTGAGGTAGCACTTGATCACAAAGCTGGTGTTAACCAGCACAACTGGCACTCCAGTAATCAGACTGATTTCTGGTCTCTTCTTACACAAATTGTTGATAAGTGCAGTAAACAGGCCATTGATTCCTTTCCCAATGGCTGTATTAAGCATCATAGTCTTGAGAATTCATCTACTTAGATTTGGTCATGGGAGCAAGTCCATGGAAGAGAATATTATATAACAATCTTTCTTGGCCAGCCTCTGCATATGTAAGTCTATCTATCTATCTATCTATCTATCTATTATCTATCTATCTGTCTATTACCTATCTATCATCTATCTATTATCTATTAATCATCTATTTATCATCTATCCATCTACCATTCTCATCATCTAGCTAGCTAGCTCTACAATCAAACTTTGTCAGTAAAATCTGAAGCACATACTAACATATTCAGTTCTAAGTAACTGGCAGCTGGGTGAGACGCTGACCAGAAAGAAAGGGACCCAGTGAAGCCCCAGCTCAGAGATTCACTAAAGGAAACAGAGACAGAAATACACATGAAACAAAAAGCAAAACACATGGAAAACTAATCATCTCTTTTAAACTTCTGTGCAAGAAGAACTCTATTTGGGACTATAATTAACTTACAAGTTTAGCCTTAGGAAGAAGCTTAAATACGTGAATCTAATATCTTCCTTATTATCCATTCCAATAATTTTTTTTGGCCTTACTGTTTTCTCCTCAGTATGGATTTTCTGCAGAGGGGCAGGAGAAGCTCGTAAACATGAAGAAATATGAAAATCTGGCCGATCCATAGGGCTTCTCTCTGAGAACGCACTGATGTCACGAAAAGGCGGTCAACGCACATACGTGGGAGCAGCCCGGAGTTCTGGGCGAAGGTGTGTCCAGATGGGACCCTGCTTCGCGAAGCTCGGACCAGAGCGAGCATCTCAAGGAATGTCTGGCATGCCTTCGGCCAGTTCACGGTCAGCTTGTTCTCAGCAAATCGCATGATGTGACAGGGGACATTGGAAGATGAGATGGAAACCAGGTACAATCAGCTTCGTGAGGCTGCTGCTCTGTGCCCCGTCCCTCTCAGTCTGTCCTCAGACATGTGTTTGCCGTGTGGCACACAGATGCTCAGAGACAAAAATACATCCTGTCACTCAAGTCTTTCTTTCCCTCCTGCACGTGGAACTTCACTCTCTGACGGGCTTTTCGATACCACTTTTTTTGTCCCTGTTGAGTTCTAGAGGCTGCGGAAGTCTTTCGATGTAGAAGGTCACCCCGTGCACCAAGGGGAGCCCGGCTTTACTCCCTGTGGGCCTTCCCCCTGGCTCCCCTGCTGAGGCGGAGCGCCATCCTGGGTATGAGCTGGCCCGGCTACACGCCTGCAGGGAGCAGCGACAGGCCCCCAGCCCCGTGGACGTGCCTGTCTGGCCAAGTGTCCTCACAGGCTGTGTCTCACGTGGTCATTCTCAGTTTGACACAGAACACTTCCACAGACATTCGCTGAGTGGCAGGTCACCTGACGATGGTGACAGAGAGGCGACAAGACACAGGCTCTGGAGCCCCCTCTCGGTGCCTGGACATACTTATGTCAAGTTGTCCTGTGCCTTAACTGTCCTGCCATGTGGTCAGCTGTCCCTCGGTGGTGCCGGGGGAGAAGTCGCTGCCCCTGTCCTCGCCGTGGCACAGCCCTAACAGAAGCTTCTCTCTACGTCCTCCTGCAAGGCTGGTCTCCGTTCAGAGGACAACGCTGAGACGGTGAATGAATAAACCCGGAGAAACGCATCGTCTGGAGATGGAGGCACCCAGCTGACCTGCTCACGAGACAAACACTGGGAACCCTTTCCGTGGTCCCGCGTGTTTTTAACAGCGGGGATGATGGAGAGAAACAAGCCCAGGTATGACTGCAAAGGCGTGTAGCTGGTGCGGTCCAGGCGTGTAGCTGGTGTGGTCCAGGCGTGTAGCTGGTGTGGTCTAGGCATGTAGCTGGTGTGGTCTAGGCGTGTAGCTGGTGTGGTCTAGGCGTGTAGCCGGTGCGGTCTAGACGTGTAGCCAGTGTGGTCTAGGCGTGTAGCTGGTGTGGTCTAGGCGTGTAGCTGGTGTGGTCTAGGCGTGTAGCTGGTGTGGTCTAGGCGTGTAGCCGGTGCAGTCCAGGCCAGGCAGGAAGGCCCGCGGAGAGCACACCACGGCCCCAGAGTCCCTGAGGGAGTCAGGGCTCCCAGAAACACAGGGTGTGCTTGCCGCTTACCCCTTCAATGTCAGGGTTCTGGGGCACCCTGCGTCTGTGCCCCAGTGAGGAGATCTTAGCTGACCTCCCAGCATGTTCTGGGTTAGCCGTCAGTGTCCCCATTTAATAGATGAAAACCAGTACAGCGCAGAGAAGGTGACCATCCTGCCCAAAGTCACCCAGGTGTGGTGGGGGCGGGTAGAAGAAGGGGACTGATGTCCGTGGGCAGCAGAGCCCACAGCTGCTCCCCACCAGACCAGCATTTCCAGGACTCCTAAGGCACGTGACAAGATGCCAGCTACTTCTTGGGCTTCTCAGCCCTCAGGCTGGCCACCACCGCACGGTAACTTTGTCAGTCACAGAGGGTTAGTCCTCAGGTGGCATAGCCTTGGTTAAGGGAGGTCAAAACTTGAAATTTCTGCTCAGGGCAGCCCTGGAAATAGCCCAAATTTACACACACACATACACACACACACACACACACACACACACTAACACAGACAAATCTGAAGAGCTGGCAGTATGTCCCCACACAGAAGCTTCAATGTGGCTTCCAGGCCCCTTAAAGCCCTGAGTTTTGGAAGGAGAACAGACAAGGGCCAGTGTGCTCACCGCCCGCCTGTGGAACCCAGCAGTTATTCCCCGTCCCACCGCCTGCTGTGAATCCACCGTAAACCCTGGGCAGTGGACAGGCTGGTGCTTCACCTGAACACTCGGAAGTGCTCTCTCCCGTCACCCCTGACTCTCTGCCCGTGGCTGTCCCTCCCGTGTCCTGCAGCCACCGACAGTGATGGCTGAACCGATCGCACCCAGGCCCTGCTCCTCCCTGGTGTATTCCAGATAGCCACCAGTGGGTTTGTCACAGGGAAGGTGAACCTCACCGGCAGGCCTCTGGGTCACGCTGCTCAAAGTACTGCAGCTGGAATTCCGACCCAGCCCCACCCAGCCCTTCTCATTGTTCCACTCAGGGATGGGAGGCCGGCAGGGGACGTAGAGTCCCAGGAGGCCGGCTGGAAATGCTTCCCACCCTCCCAGCCGCCACCTGAGGCTCATCCCCGTGGTCCTTGATGTCTGGTTTGGCCACCTGCCCTCAGTCCCTGATGACCACCTAGACTTCCCTTCCCTTTCAGCAGTCCGTCTGACAGCATCATTCGCTCTGCAGGCTCTGTCAGAGCCCAGTGCATGGGGCTGCGGGGCTTGGGCCTCCGCGGTCACTTCTTGCCAAAGGAGAAAATGGCAGGTGCCACCTAAGACCGTGGAAGGTGGCGCTGCAATAGAAGATGAGCTTTAAAAGCACTTTGGTTGCTGCGTGAAGAACGAGCTGCAGGGAGGCAAGCACAACATCGGCTCCTGCAGGAGAGGAAGAGCCCATCTCGGCCGGCCCTGGGCGTTCCATAGCGTGATCTCCGCCAGCCCCCGGGGCGGTCCTGTAGCGTGGTCTCTGCCGGCCCCAGGGGCGTCCCTGTAGCGTGGTCTCCGCCGGCCCCAGGGCAGTCCTGTAGTGTGGTCTCTGCCGGCCCAGGGCGGTCCTGTAGTGTGGTCTCTGCCGGCCCAGGGCGGTCCTGTAGTGTGGTCTCTGCCGGCCCAGGGCGGTCCTGTAGTGTGGTCTCTGCCGGCCCCAGGGCCATCCAGTCCTGTAGTGTCCTGGTTGAGAACACGGCCTGGGGCCAGCCTGCCCAGCTGGGGTCCTGGCTCACCCTCTCTAACTCCGGGTCTCAGCTCTCTCCCTCAGAAAACAGGGTTACTAATGATAACTGCACTTGCCTCCTAAGATTCTGAATGTGGACTGACGTGACATGTGTGAGTACCTGACACACCATCTGTGCTGTCAGGGCTCCCTAGCGAGAGCTGGAGGGGGGACAGAGAGAAGACGGTGGTACAAGGAGGTGAAGAAGTTGTCTGGTCCCCCTGTGGACAAGCCCGACCCCCAGCCCTCTGCCTGGAGGCCCTGCTTCCTGAGTTCTCAAGCCCCACAGGTGTGATGTTTTAAGGAGGAAGACCAGGATCCAAAGATTCTGGGCATGTTTCCTCTCGGGACAGCGCGTCTCGCTCAGCAGGCAGGTACATGCACAAGTTACTACATCAGGCCTGCGAGAGATTTCTCCCTGGCGGCAGAAGCCACGACTGTTAAAATTCCCCGAGTGTCTGCCATGATCACTCCCATCTGCCAGGCTCGGGAGCCGAGACAGAGAGGACTGACTTGCCAAATCCAAGCAGCTAGGAAGAGAAGGCTCACACGTTTCCCTGGGACTCTCGCACCCGCGCCGTGTCACCGTGCCCGCACGCGCCGCAGAGTGACGCCGTGCTCACACGAGGGGCCCGGAGAGGGCGGGCAGAGCAGAAGCAGCAGGCTGCCCGACCAGATGACCACCGATGACAGACGCAGCCCTGGGTGTGTGCTCTGCTGGGATGCGGTGGCCAGGACGCATTCGGGACCATGGAACTTCAGCCACCTGATTATTTATTTTGTTCTCACTCTTATGCAATATAATTACATCAAGATAACGCTTATTAGAACTTTTCTATCGTTAAAATGGTTTGTAGTCATTTACACTTTGGGAGTTTTTCTTATTTTCTAACTATGTGGTATTTTAAGTTAAAAATCAAAGAGTCAGATTGTTTCTTTACAAGTATGCAGTGGAGATCTAGAAGAGTCATAATTAATTAATTACATTCGGGGAAATTAAACTACGTGTTATTTGAAAATCCGTAAGGCTCTGGCCAAGTGGCTCCATGAACAGAGTGTGGTCCCGGCCTGCTGAGGTTGTAGATTTGATCCCGGTCAGGGCACAAACGAGAAGGAATCAATTAATACACAACTAACTGGAACAACTAAGTGGAACAATGAGTTGATGCTTCCTTCTCTCTCTCTCCCTTCCTCTCTCTCTCAAATCAATGGGAAAAAAATTTTAATCCATAAAACCAAGATATACAAAAGATCCTAAACATGAAGTCAATTCTAAGTTCGTACTAGAGAGCAAGCATGATTCTCTTTTAAGTTTAAAAAATGTTAGAAATTAACTAGGATGCTTTAGAGGATTGTTGTGTATGTCCCTTCTAAGGCGTTTCCGTGTTGAAGCCGCTATCTGCCATATTATAAACACCGGCCGTACTGTATGGACATAGGATACGGTTCCTCCCCTCATTCATAGATCACCTGCTATGTTCCCGGCACTAACACGGACACTGGGAATCAAGAGCAAACATTTCAAGTCCCTGCTCCCATTAAGCTTCGGTTTTAATGAGGACACGAATAACCAGTAAGGAAATAGATGAGTAGCATAATGATGTCCTATTTCCATGTGGACTGGTTAGAGGAAGGCCCCACAACAATCTGCTTTCTCCAAATGACCGGAGTCATGTCCTTCTCTTGCAGTAGCTCAAGGGGCCTGACTGGCGAGCACTGGGAGGGGTCGGGACCCTTCTGGGCATCTGGGAGGGGTCAGGACCCTTCCTCCATCTCCTATGGCACTGTCACATATGTCATTGTGAGCTCGTGGGCTGGTCCAACCAAGTCACCCTTACACCCAGGTGTCAGCGGACAGAGAGGTCTTCAGACACCAGCCACCCCCTACCCACTCAGTTCTATTTCTGCTGGAAGGAAAGGGAAGAGCCCTTTGATGGACATCCAGTAGTCCCTGCACAATACTGTGCATTTGTTTAACTTATTACAGGAAATGTTTATGGTAAAGTGTCAGAAAAGTTTCTTAACGAGCCTTTATTAACCACTCTGGGGGCATGTAGTTTGTTTCCAATTTTTTATTATAAACAAAAGAACAATTAGTGGTTCATGGTTAATTTTCTTTTCAATGATTTATTTAAGATATACTCCTAGAAATAGAACACTGACAATGTCTGAAAAGCATTATTTGTTGTAAATCATTTTCCAAAAGCATTATAGACGTGTTTCATTTACTCATAAAACTTATTTCACACTCTTGCTGGGAATGAATGTGAACCTTGCTATTCCTTGTTGATCTGGGGGAAAACACCATCACATGGCTTCAATGTGCCTTCCCTTGATTGTTCTTTACGTCTGTATTTCCCCTGTTTTTTAGTTCATTGCCTTTCTGCCATTACCTCTTGGAGTATTTGTGTTACATTGACTAAGCTTTTATACATTAAGGATTAATCTTTTGTCCTACTTGTTACCAGTGTGTGTTGCTATAATGTTACTAGAAGGTATTAGCAATGAGCATATTGATGGCATACACTTAGGCTCGTGCAATAGTGTAATAAGCCTCATTGCGACATCAGGCTTCTCTGGTCCTGGGAGTGGGTGGCCACCCCGTCTACCACTTGCTCCCAGAGCCTGTCGCCCCCCCCACACACACACACACACTTCCCCACCTCCCTTCATTTCTAAGGTCTCCCCAACAGAACATGCGACACAGGATGACACAAGCCTCAGGAACTCCATACTACGTGTTCTCAGTCTCTTCGGTGAGAGAGACTGAGACACAGTTTGGGGGACGTGTCGTAGAGTCTTGGAAAAGATGCCTCCTGCTCTCCACTTTTCCCTCAGAACAGAGGCTCAGGTGCGTGACCTTAGGTGACGTAGGTCCGCCCTCATTCACCTCGTCCTTTGAGAGAAGTCTGAGAGAGGAAGGTGCAGAGGTGGGGTGAGCTCCCTGCCTCCCTGCTCCCTGTCCCTCCGCCTGTCACTCATCCTTGTCACAATGTCCCCGAGTGGACATCTCAAACAGCCTAACACACACCCTTATCACTTAGTAGTGCAGTCAGAAGGGACTGATACATTTTTCTAAGTTCACAGTCAGCATGTTAGCATGAAAGGACATGAGAAGTTTATTTCTCAAAAACCATATAATGGCATTTTTGGAAGAACATTTAAGATTCTAAATATATCAGCCAGCTTTTGCTAAGTTATATTGTGATAACAAGTAACCCTAAAAGAGTAGGTTTTCAAATTCTCTAAAACTAGAAGTTCTTTAAAAACTAGGAAAAAAATGAAAAAAATATATATGAAGAATATAGAAGTTACCTTTCAATAAAACTAGTCTGAGTGCCCTATTCAAAAATGAAACCCTGGCCGGCCCTTCACCATTTCTTTCTAAGATACTATATTATTGACGCTTCCTTACTGTCTGTCTCTCCCCGGGCAGAGCAGTATTGTGAGGGCAAGACCCCTGTCTGCTGTGCTCACTCACACGGCCCCCCGCCCAGAACAGTGTCCAGCACAGGGGACCCCTGTCCGCTGTGCACACTCACACGGCCCCCCGCCCAGAACAGTGTCCAGCACATGGGACCCCTGTCTGCTGTGCTCACTCACACAGCCCCCCGCCCAGAACAGTGTCCAGCACATGGGACCCCTGTCTGCTGTGCTCACTCACACGGCCCCCCGTCCAGAACAGTGTCCAGCACATGGGACCCCTGTCTGCTGTGCTCACTCACACGGCCCCCCGTCCAGAACAGTGTCTAGCACATGGGACTCCTGTCTGCTGTGCTCACTCACACGACCCCCCGTCCAGCACAGTGTCCAGCACATGGGACCCCTGTCTGCTGTGCTCACTCACACGGCCCCCCGTCTAGAACAATGTCCAGCACATGGGACTCCTGTCTGCTGTGCTCACTCACACGGCCCCCCGTCCAGAACAATGCCCAGCACATGGAGGCACTCTAAAGTCAGTGATTTTCAACCTTTGTTTCTCACGCACTCATAAACTAATTACTAAAGAAAAAGGGGCCCTGACCTCTTCTTCCTTAGTAACTAATTTATTTGTGCCATGAGATGAAAATGATTGTATTTAGTCAGGGGCAGTGACCTTAGTAATTAGTGTGTGTTTGTGCTATGAAAAAAAAGGTTGAAAATCACTGCTAAAATAATTGTGTAACGGAGGGGAAAATTTTAGCCAGTGGCTGATGACAACATGTTATTTGCCTACCCATGTAACATGTCTCCCAAGGCGTGGAGGACTCGGTGCTCGGCGGTCTTCTCATTCTGAGCCCCGACTGACAGCATGGCCACGATCCGGGAAACTCCGGCCCCCTTGTGGAGAAAGAACGATGGCGGAGCTCGGAACAGCCCTCGCAGACTCAGCGGAGGCACAGGCCAGTCCACGGGCAGAGTGGGCCGGGGCAGCACATCAGGGGGGTGGGAGTGTCATCCTCCCACTAGGCCAGGCGGTGGGCACTCGTGACCACTACACGGACTACCACACCAGGGTTCTCCGCCTTTTCCTGCCCTGAAACGCATGGGGAACAAGTCCCTTGAGAGCAAAGCAGCATCTTCCCAGTGCACCGATGATCTCTCGAAAGACCCCAGTGCCGAGGAAGCAATAATGGGGTCTACTCTGTGGTTTGGCGGCAACGAGGTGAGAATAACTGTTCTACGAAGGACTGAATTAGAAGAACATTTGAGTCTTCTAACCATGCATTCCCACGGGCCCTCTCTTCAACACAACAGTCAAAATCAGAACTGGTTATATGTGTAACCACTGCCCAAGGCTTAAGAAACCCCAAACCAAACATACCGTAAAACTGAATTGAAAAGAAAAATTCTGTCGACAGCGACAAAGGCAAAACAATCAACCTCTATTAAGTTCAGGGTCATTACTGAAATTTAAAGTAATTTTGAGATCAGTAGAGAACACGTGGCACCACTGCACACCGGGTGCACAGATTCCCCGGGCTCCGGAATCAGCAGGGGGCAGGGTAGACCCATACGTGCAGCCCAGAGCACAGACGCAGACTGAACAGATTAGTCACACTAGCTCCATTCCGAGGTGGTACGGAACAACAAAACAGACTCTCAGTATTGGGTTGACCTCAATGATTCACGTCAACAGTGGCTATAAATGCCCTTCCATAACCTCATTCACCAACAGTACCATGATAAGCAACTCTTCGTTTTTTCTCCCAATTCCTTATTATATTTTTCCTTTTCCTCTTTTCTTTGAAACTGCTCCCACTGTACCAGGAAGGATGCCAGGAGCTAAGGATAAAGAAGGTATGTTCACTGCCCATAAGGAGCTTATAGTCTGGGAGCACCAATAGGTAAATAAAGTGACAATTGAAAAAAATAACTACTTTCATAAAGACATTTATGGGAGGCTATAAGAAAGGCATCCATGAGTGGGCCCCAAGGGGAGCTCAGGTGTGAAGCAGAACAGGTGGCTGTTGAGCAGAGGATGGAGCTGGCAGACAGAACACACCATGCAAAGTTAGGTCTGGTAGATCCCTGTCCAGGGGCCCGATGTGAGGGATGCACATAAAAGAGCAGGGGGAGGTGGGACTCTAGCAACAATGGGGAGAAGGGACAAGGGGAGGAATGTTCTAGAATGCCTGGGAACCTGTTCAGTTGTCACGTGAGGGGGTTGCTCCTGGCATCTAGGGGGTGGAATGCACAGGAGGCCCCCCAACACCGTAATGAAGAGTTATTAGGGCTACAATGTCAGTCGTACCAAGGCTGGGAAACCGGACTAGAGAAGAGGAGAAGCCATGATGTTCCTATATGCTCCTCCGACATTTTTGGAATAGAGAACCCGCAGAAAGTCCCGTTAGCATCAGTGTTCCATTCAGCACTTGGTTGGCGAAGGTGCAGTCGACTAAACAGAGAAGTCAGTGACGAACATAGTTACCTCATGACACTGATTTGAAGTCAGTGAGGAACATAGTTACCTCATGACACTGATTTGAAGTCAGTGACGAACATAGTTACCTCATGACACTGATTTGAAGTCAGTGACGAACATAGTTACCTCATGACACTGATTTGAAGTCAGTGACGAACATAGTTACCTCATGACACTGATTTGAAGTCAGTGAGGAACATAGTTACCTCATGACACTGATTTGAAGTCAGTGACGAACATAGTTACCTCATGACACTGATTTGAAGTCAGTGACGAACATAGTTACCTCATGACACTGATTTGAGGTCAGTGAGGAACATAGTTACCTCATGACACTGATTTGAAGTCAGTGAGGAACATAGTTACCTCATGACACTGATTTGAAGTCAGTGAGGAACATAGTTACCTCATGACACTGATTTGAAGTCAGTGAGGAACATAGTTACCTCATGACACTGATTTGAGGTCAGTGACGAACATAGTTACCTCATGACACTGATTTGAAGTCAGTGAGGAACATAGTTACCTCATGATACTGATTTGAAGTCAGTGAGGAACATAGTTACCTCATGACACTGATTTGAAGTCAGTGAGGAACATAGTTACCTCATGACACTGATTTGAAGTCAGTGAGGAACATAGTTACCTCATGACACTGATTTGAAGTCAGTGACGAACATAGTTACCTCATGACACTGATTTGAAGTCAGTGACGAACATAGTTACCTCATGACACTGATTTGAAGTCAGTGACGAACATAGTTACCTCATGACACTGATTTGAAGTCAGTGACGAACATAGTTACCTCATGACACTGATTTGAAGTCAGTGAGGAACATAGTTACCTCATGACACTGATTTGAAGTCAGTGAGGAACATAGTTACCTCATGACACTGATTTGAAGTCAGTGAGGAACATAGTTACCTCATGACACTGATTTGAAGTCAGTGAGGAACATAGTTACCTCATGACACTGATTTGAAGTCAGTGAGGAACATAGTTACCTCATGACACTGATTTGAGGGCCTAGGGAGGAATCTTGAGACTCTCTGAAGATGCCACCATAGACTTGTTATCATTTGGGGAAGAATATGATATCTGTAATGGATCAAACTGGTGACTTCGTCCTGAGCTCCACAGATCAGTGGAACGGGGCTTTTGGAATTCTGCACACACGCTGCGGCTCTGTGGTGATCAGTGCAAAGCTCCCGGGCTCAGCCGGTCCTTCAGCGTTGACCCCTTGTTCTCACCTTCGTGCCTAGCACCGCGTGTTTGAATTCTCCTTCTCTAAAACGAGTGAGAGAAACACCCCCTTTCCAGAAACAAAGAGAAAAAAACCCACTCACTTTAATAAGAAAGAGAGTCTCAGTGCCCCATAATATCTACACACCCCTCAGCCCTCCGCTGAGGTGACTTGCTGTTTCTCTCGCAGGACTTTTGTCGGAAGTTATAATGCCTGTTGAGTGACCAAAAGAGCAGATTCATTACACAAAAGGAAGCATGAAAACCAGTCTGCTCACGCTGGAGTTTTCTGTCAACCGCAACTGAACCCCTTCATCTCGTAGTACTTTGGTCAATAGGTAAAATGACTCCATATGGTTATATGAGTCTAAGTTACGTTATTAGCACTTGAGACTCATACATAGTTATATGCTACATACCACATATGTTATTATGTATAATGACACAGTCCCAAATTGCCTGCAGGGAAGAGGGGGAAGCCCCTGATGGTTAGAGTCTGTCTCTCCTCCTTGTCAGGACAGCACGGGAGCTCTAGGATACAGAGGGTATCTAAAAAGAGTCAGCGGCATCAATATTTGCACACACGCCCTCTCCGTCTTAGCTGGGACTTCCTTCTTCTACATCGGGACTCGGGATGACGTAAGAGGGCACACACAATTACGTGGGCAGTTTTCCAGCGTGCTTTTCCCTTCCGAGTACAAAGCAAACCTGCTTGGCCAGACCTTCTATTAGACCTGGTTAAATCTACCCCCAACGGTTGTTTGTGGTTTGCCGATTAGTTTTGCTAATGAATTAACTAACGAGTGTAACCAGCCACTAGCAAAGCTAGTCTCAGAGTAGTGAATGTAATTATTCAGCACTAAAAACCCAGTCTGGCATCCTTCTTTCTCTGTGACAAGCAAAATTCTTTATTTTCCCATTAGCCAGATGCCCTGGTCTCTGTCAATGAGTTATTGACCTGTGCATTGAAGGGGCCTCCCTCTAAATGTTCCTTCCCTTATTTAACTCAAGGAAGATCCTACGGTTTCCCCTCACCGTGCGGAGTTAGCATGCAAAGAGCTCGTTGTTCGTTTACCATGAGTAAAGCAAGGCGTCGGGGAGCTATTCTTAGACAGATGCTCAGACTCCTGAGCCCTGCTTACTTGTCCCTGGTTATAATGGATACAGAACCGTATGGGGCTGAGCGAGCATCATGTAAGCTCCGCAGGAAATCTGAGGCAATGAATCATGGAGCCGGACCCCTGCTGAGGACAGTGTGCCTGAGCAGACTGCAAATAGACGGCCACGTCGCGTAGGCGAGTGGCTTTCACACGACAGGAATGCGTATATTACACTGAAGAGGAGACTGTTTGGATAAGGATGTTTATGTGGAAAGAGAAATAGTGATTCTTCCAGCTCGACCTGGAGAGGACACATTGTTCGAGGAGAACAGTGCCCTCTGGGTCCATGGTGACGGGTTCCCGGTGTTATCTGCTGCCACCATTTAATATCCTTTTTATAAAAAAAAATCACATGATATTGGATCACCTTGGCCATGATGTATGGTGTCAGGGCGCAGGCAAGGAGACAGTGAGATGTGACTGGCGGAGCCTAAAGTAAAGATTAGATGTCACAAATTAAAGGGAGAGGCAGGGCCATCCTTCATGACTGAACTTCTCTTTGGAACTGGGAGAAAATTAAAAGAGTTTAAAGTTACATAGCACAGAAAGTGGCATGTCTATGTTTGGGGGTAGTGTTCTTTTTCTCCCATACCTACTGTAAATAGCAAGGGCTGTATGTTACACCTGACTTCTATCTGTAGAAATGTAATTGTGCTGTTTAAAAAAAAAAAAAAAGGGAAGTGATAACTCCCCCCCCCCACCTTGGGGAAACCTTGTTAACATTTTTATTAAATTTTTATGTTTGAATAATGATACTTTAATGTATCTTTCTCTTGACTGGAATTCCCAGAGTCCTTTTAAGAGTAACTTGGCTTGACAGCCCAGGAATTTTGAGATAAAGAAAAGACAAATTAGGACCCGGTCTATAGGGGGAAACAAGATTATACTGCAAAGTTTACGGTGTGAAGAGAGCATGAACGGAAACTATTGGTTTCCCTTCACAGCCGTTTATGTATATGTATGGTGAGAAGAGTCATCCACACGTATACATAAACATGCCTTCCTCTGTCCCCACGGGAGCCCCGTTGACTCTGTAAGCTAACCGCACAAGTACAAACAGGCACTGAAATAACGGTCTCTTTTAGAATACCAAATATCACTCAAGGAGGGGATTCGCCCAATGAAGTAAATTAAGAATATCACCAAGGAAGAGAATGAGTTGAACAGGAACAGGAGAGAATTACAGCAAAGGATGGTGTAGTGTTTTGAATTTTTTGATGGAGCTGTTCTGTTGTGGGTTTGGCAAGCAGGTGGCATCACTGAGCATCTTAAAGAAAATAATGCTTCCGTCAGTTGAAAGTTAGGCAGCTACCTCCTCGTCACATTTCTCAAGATACAAACTGAGCTCCAAAACTCAGGGATCTGAAATCAAGACTCCCTTTCTGATGTCTTTAAAAATAAAAAGTTAAAGCTGCAGAAACAATGCGCGTGTCCTTGGGGAGGTTCATTGTCACAAATTAAAGGGAGAGGCAGGGCCATCATTCATGATTGAACATCCCTCTGGAACTGGGAGAAAATTAAAAGAGTTTAGTTACATAGCACAGAAAGTGGCATGTCTATGTTTGGGGGTAGTGTTCTTTTTCTCCCATACCTACTGTACAACAAAGCCGGGTGGAGAGCAGAGTACATAAGGTGTAAGGCACTGCTATTATCGTAAGAACAGTTCAATAAATACTTTTGAACAGAATTTAAATGAAGCTACACAATGTTAGCTGACTTGTTGATTTGAAAGTTAAAAAACAACAACAAAACAAGACCTTACGATTAAAACGCTCTCAGATAAATAATGCAAGCTAACCATGTTTTTTACTATACTTTCCATATTACAGTGGTACCTTGAGATACAAGCAGACCAACATTTTTTTAAGATCCGAGTTGCAACTTGGTCCGTATTTTTGTTCAAGATCCGAGCAAAATTCCAAGATACGAGTCGTGATTCAGGAAGCTGCTGCTAGTTGGTGCGTTAGTGCATGGGTGCAGTATCGGCAGCACAACACCAGCATTTCATTCTTTCTCACGTGTTACCCGCAGAATAAGTCGTATCACGTGGGCTGTACTCGTTCTTGCATCATTTTTGCATTTTTAAACTTTTTTTGTGTGCTATCATGGGGCTGAAGAAAGTGAGTGTAAAGGATAGTGGTGAGAAGAAGAAGAGAATGATATCAATAGAAGTAAAGCAAGAAATAATAGAAAAACATCTACAATTTGTACCATCCTTAAAAAAAAGGATGACATCAAAAGCGCAAATCCAGTGAAAGGAACTATAATTCTGTTCCAATTAAGGACAAATATCCATGAAGAAATGGAGAAGCTTTTACTGGTGTGGGTGAAAGAGAAAGAGCTGGCAGGAGATATAGTGACGGAGACTGTAATATGCGAAAAGGCACGTATTATTAATGGTGACTTGAAGAAGAAAGAACCATCAACCTCAAAAGAGGCAGCAGAAGATACGTTTAAGGCAAGTCACGGCTGGTTTGAAAACTTCAAGAAGAGATCTGGCATCCACTTGGTGGTGAGGCATGGTGAAGCTGCGAGTGCTGACGTTAAGGCAGCTGAGGAGTACATCACACGTTTTGCTGTGCTTATCGCAAAGGAAGGCTACATCTCCCAACAAGTGTTCAACTGTGACAAAACAGGATTGTTTTGGAAAAAAATGCCCCGAAGGACGTTCATCACCGTAGAGGAGAAGAAGCTGCCAGGCCGTAAACCCATGAAGGACCGTCTGACCCTTGCATTGTGTGCAAATGCTAGTGGTAACTGTAAAGTAAAGCCACTGCTAATGTATCATTCCAGAAATCCTCGAGCCTTTAAGACTTCACAAGATTCTTAAAGAAAAACTGCAGGTTATGAGGTGTGCCAATGCTAAGGCATGGGTTACACAGCAGTTTTTTATTGAATGGGTAAATCTCGTCTTTGGTCCTGCAGTGAAGAAATACCTTCAAGAAAATAAACTCCTGATGAAAGCATTACTATTCCTTGATAATGCTCCAGCCCACTCACCTGGTCTTGAAGATGACATTCTCGATGAGTTCAAATTTGTGAAAGTCCTCTACCTCCCACTCAACATGACTTCAGTCTTGCAACCTATGGATCAGCAGGTCATTTCCAACTTTAAAAAGCTTTACACAAAGCACTTGTTCCGCCGCTACTTTGAGGTGACTGAGAATACAAATCTAACCCTTTGAGAGTTTTGGAAAGATCACTACAACATTGTGATATGTTTACACATTATTGACTTGGCATGGGAAGAGGTTACAAGAAGAACCTTGAACTCAGCATGGAACAAGTTATGGCCTGATGTTGCAGACAGGGACTTCGAAGGATTTGAACCAGAGACCAAGACCGAGGTAAAGCATCGGAGGAGATTGTGTCCCTTGGAAAATTGATGGGTCTGGAGGTAGATGAGGGTGACATAAACGAGCTCATCAAGGAACATGAGGAAGTACTCTCAACTGAGGAGTTGAAGGAGCTACAGATGATGCAACATACGGAGCTTCTGCAAAAAATTAGTAGTGAGGAGGAGATAGAGTCAGAGGAGGTGATTTCTACAAGTGAAATTAAAGACATGCTGGTAATGTGGGAGAAGCTTTCAAGTTTCATTAAAAAGAAACACCCAGAAAATGTTTCAACTGGTCATGCTTCAGCACTTTTTAATGACACTTGTTTGTCACATTTCCATAACATTTTAAAAGGCAGGCAAAAGCAAACCTCTTTGGATAGATTTTTATTCAAAAGTCCTGCAAGTGAAAGTGCCAAAAGTGCAGCCAAAAAGGCAAAAACAGGTGATGATTAAATGAAAAATATATAATGTTAAGCTTAGGTTAAGTTTAAAGTTAAGAAAGTGCATTTTTTACAATTAAGTTTTTGTGGTTTCATTTTAAGTAGAGAAAGTGTAGTTTTAGTTTTGTTTAAAGTAAAGAAAATGCAGTTTTAGATAACATTTACTGTTAAGAAAGTGCAGTTTTAGTTTACGTGTCTACAGTGCCTGCATCCCTTCCTCCCTCCCTCCTCCTCCACCATTCACCTCCATTAGCTGCACTTGTCTGTCTCCAAGGTAAGAATGCAGTACTAAAGAACACTTTTTTCTTTTATTTCATATATTTTGTTATGCATTGGTAAAGTATACATATGTGTTTCTTAATTAAAAACATGTCTTTTTCCATAATTTTGCATGGTTTGGGGATGTTTCACAGGGCTGCAATGGATTAAATCTATTTCTGTTATTTTAAATGGGAGAAATTTGTTTGATATACGAGTTGATTGACTTACGAGCTCAGTTACAGAACAAACTAAACTTGTATCTCAAAGTACCACCGCATTTAATAGACATATTTATTTAGATGTGATCAAAGGTATCATTTTTTTCCCTTTAATGGCTTATACTTTTCCTTCTTAAGTTCACTAAAAGCTTTTCTTGTTTATCTTTTTTTTTAATTATGCTGTTTGCATTTAGATCTTAATCCATTTGGAATTAATTTTTGTAAGTTGTGTGAGGTAGAGATATAATTTATGCTTAATTTATTGTCCTAAGTTTTTGTTAATTTCCTTCTGTCACGCAACACCACTTTTTGAATACAGTTATTTACTGTTACCATAGTTCTTTTTCTATCTGTACATATTTTATTTCCTTTTCTTATTTCGTTTCGTTAGCCAGGTCCCCCAGGGCACTATAAATTAAAAGCCATGATAGCAAGCACTCCTACCTTGATCCTGACTTTGAAGATAAAAAGCTTCTAATGTCTTGACCATTATCTATAACAGTTGTTATAGTTTTACCACTTGGGTTAGGTTAAGGAATTTTAAGTCTATCTTTTTCTCTTTCAACAAACATTTAAATGTAAAAATCTCCCTGTAAATCATGTTAATGGTATCCCACATGTCTGATGTGTAATCTTTTCATTTTCAACCAATTTTAAAACGGATAAAAAATTATTATATTTTCTTTGACTCATGAGTTACTTAAAAGTCTGTGTTTGAATTTCTATGGAATTGTTTTTGCATTAATTATTATTGATTTAAATGATGCAATGGCTTTGGTGATCTTTGTTTTACTAATTTCAGTTATGATGCAATGAGTCACTGCATTTTATTTAGAGACTGTATTATATCAATTTTCATAAGTGTTCTATTTGTGATTGAGAATAATGCCCAGGGTTATATATAAATCTATCAGAATAAGCTTCACCACTAGGCTCATTCTATATTTTATACACTTGTAAATATATTTTTTACATAATTTACCAGTTGTTGACAGTGTTTGTTCAATTCAGCCAATATGACCACATATAAATCAATTACTCCTTGTAATTTTATCAGTTTGTTTCCTAATCATTTCAAAACTATCTTATTGAGTACTAAAAAGTTTAGAAAGTCTGTATTTCCATAGTGACTTGTTCCTTTTTCATTATTTTGGTACCCTTTTTTTGTTTTTGGTAACCTTTTTATCTCTAATAATGTTTTCACTCTATTTAAAATTAATAGAACTGTCATAGTGTTTCTATTCAATGTAATTTACTTGTTGCATTTTTCCCGTATCTCTTTAGTTGTAACTTTTTATGCCTATGTGTTTTACGTGTACCTAATGCAATATATATATATTAGTGAGAGGAGGGGAGGCAGAGAGACAGACACCCGCATGTGCCCCAACTGGGATCCACCCGGCATGCCCACCAGGGGGTGATGCTCTGCCCATCTGGGGCGTTGCTCAGTTGCAACCAGAACCATTCTAGCGCCTGAGGTGGAGGCCATGGAGCCATCCTCAGCACCCGGGCCAAGTTTGCTCCAATGGAGCCTTGGCTGGAGGAGGGGAAGAGAAAGATAGAGAGGATGGAGAAGGGGAGGGGTGGAGAAGCAGATGGATGCTTCTCCTCTGTGCCATGGCTGAGAATCGAACCTGGGACTTCCACATGCTGAGCCAATATTCCATCACTGAGCTAACTGGCCAGGGCAGAAGATATTTTTAAACCAATTTGTATTATCAATCATCTTTAACTGTTAAATTTAGCTGACTTGTAGCTCTTTGTTTACTGACATATTTAAACATGTTTCTATCATCATATAATTTGCTTTCTATTTTTTTTCATGGCTTTTTTTTTGGGGGGGGGTGAAGGACATGGATTGATTTCTGTTTTTACCTAATGTTGAATTGTGAGTTTATATTCACTGGCCTTCACCCAGAGGATTTCTGGATAGGCTGCTTGGAAAGCATGTCCCCCTCAAGGGTGGACTTCACTGTGTACATTACAGATGCCACAGGAGTGTCACCAGTTGGAAAATACTTTCAGATTGTTTTTTTCAAGTGTGAGGATTTCTAAACTTCCAGGCATAAACTATTTTTAAATTTCAAATCTTAAGGAGGGGAGGGCAGGGAAAACCCTCAATTCTTGTCCCTAGAGATTTTTTTCAGGTTTCTCAAAAATTTGACTTGCGCAAAGATGATTGTTGCATTTTATCATGCACTTGTATGGCTTCATAGTAAGAAAGTATTTTCAATGATATTATTTACAATTTTTCTGGAATTGAAAATCCAACAACAAAAAAACTTTAAGGTAATATGCTAGACCAACTCTGTCTTGACACAAAGCTTCTTTTTTTTTTTTTTCTGGCTTACTTTTATATTTTTCTCTTGCCTACTTTAAAAGTACCCGAGCAGAACTGCGTGCGTCCTGATGTCCGTGCGCGGAAAGTCTCTGCTTTGTTCGGGAGCTGAAGTAGATGAGTGCTGGAGATCGCCCTCAGTCTGGGACTCAATACTTCACGCTCAGCCACTGACCTCAAAGTTTCAGTTGGCTTTTATAATCGCTCTAGGCTTAATTTAATTTAAAGCTTATTTTCCTTACTGAAGAAGGTGACTATGAAGTACAGTTTTCCTCTTACAGAGCTGTCCATATCCCAATAACCATGGCTCTCCTATTTTAGAAATAATAATCTAAAACATCAAGTTGGTAGCTCATGGGTTGAATATAAATTAGGTCTGACTGAACTATGATGTTTAATGAAATCTGATTCAGTCTCTGAGCTACATAAGCTTATTTTTTCCCCTGTTATTTTTTCTTCTCTTCCTAATAATAGAATTAGAGTGTTGGTTATAATCCATGTAGGTATTAAAGGAAAAATGATAATTATGTATTTTGCTACTGTCTATTAAGTGATTACTGTAGCCAGATATGATGATAAATATTTCTTATATATAATCTAATTCAATCTTATAATAAGATATAAGAAAACTAAGGTTTTGTACCTCATCCAAGATTATTCCAGAGAAAAGCGGTGGACCCAGGATTTGAATACAGGTCCATCCGACTTCAAAGCATCTGCTCTTTGCCCTCTGGGAGCAGAAAGGCTACAGACAAAAAGTGTCCACAAAGAGACCAGCAGTCTACTGCAGTGGTCTGAGCTGATGTGTGGTCATCAGCTAAGGAAAGATGACAGACAAAATGTGGAAAGGAAGACTTAGGGAAACAAAAGGATGACTCTGAGGTTTCAGATTGGAAACTATTGAGAGTTATAAAACATTTGGAGGGAGGACGAATTATGGGTTAAAATTCAAACTGACTTTAGCTTCAGGTGCTTGCTGGGTATCCTAACTGAGCTAGCTCAGACATGCGACAGGGTCGCTGACGTGCGTGTGTGTGGTGCTGGTCTGTGTGCACGCTGACGACAGCCAAGGGAGAGCCGTCACCCGAGGACAGGCACAGAGGCAGAGCAGATGGTGCTGAGAGGGTGCGCAGGGCAAGAATTACAATGAGGTCACTAAGACTGGCAACAGTGGTCACTAGTCAGTGACCATAACCAGAGGACCTGACAGATGAAGACCAAGATTATACTGCAATGAGTTCAAGATTGAATCGGATAGTTTTTGCTGGGCTTAGGAGCAACACCCCTGGGTAGCTCACGGTTCTGTGGGACAATAACACAGGCCAGGCTCCACCGGGAGAGTTCCAGGACTTGGCTGGACTCAGCCATGCGAGCTTTAGTCACTTGCCAGTCAGTCTGGGGGCTGGCCGGCTGGCCGCTGGGTTGACGGTGGACACCGAGCAACGTGTCTCCCATCATCTAGATCTGCTCACATGGCAGCTCTGATGGGCTCCCAGCATGAAAGGACTCAAGGTCCAGGCACAGACCGCCACACAGTCACCACCGTCCCAGGCTGCTGGCCAGAGCCAATCGCCGGGGCAGCCAGATGCAGGGGAGAGGAGAGGGACGTGACCCCTGGATGGCGGGCACGGCACACATGCTGCATAAAGATGCACGGAGTCACGGGGATGTCTGCAGTCACACAGAGAACAAGATGAGGAAGTGAAGTCAGGCGATGCTGCCTGTCCTCATCAAGGGAGCCGTGACGGGAACATGGAGCAGAACCCGGAAGAAAAGGAGGTGTGGGGCGGGGCATTCGCTTCACAGGCAGCACGCTGACGTTGGCCCTTGAGTCCTCATCGCACCCCCTCAGTGTGCCTGCTTGTGGTCACCTCCTTCTCGCCCCCAGTCACGTGTCACAGCGAGCGCCATTCCTTCCTGGGTTCGGAAATGCCTGAACGTGGAGAGGGTTTTGATGACGCAGATCAGAAGGAGGTGTTCTATCGGCTCTGGTAAGGTTTGTTTTTGTCAAATGTCATTTTCCAATTAGCCACTGGACCCTTCTTTCCAAACTGCCTTTTCTACAGCGTTGGTTCAGGTCCTTAAGGGCAGCAGACACCCAAACAGAACCGTAAGTGCAAGAGAACTCTTGAGGACACACTCAACCTAGGATGCTCTACATGTCATTTAATACATTGCCACAGCTATCTAAATGGTCCTTTATCAGCCTCAAGCCACATGCCACTCTGATCACTGGGGACTTTGACACCAGTTGGTGGAACACAAGTGACCTGCCCTGAGTCTTGGTTTTTGAGGACACCGCTCTAAAGCCCGGCCAGGGAAGCGGCCCGAGTCCCAGAGCAACACGGGTCCAGTCCCCCCCCTCCCCGCACCACTAGTCAGCATCCAGAGTCGGGTCTGGATCACGATGTCCTTATGAAGCATCACTCGTGATACTCTGTGAGACCCCATTTCATGTGTTTACTGAGAAGTGAGAAGTCACATAATAAGAGTAAGCTGCATATAATAAGAACAACAACAATGAAGGAGGAACGGTCGTCTTATAAAAGAACATGACGTTTCACTTTAGCCCACCTCAAGCAGAAGGGAGAGTGGTTCTCAGGCTGCTGTGAGATGATTGTTGCTGTTTATGATCGTTAATTTTAATAGTGCTAATGGTGATTAAAGACAGATGACTGCTTTTAACTGTCTTATGAATAACAAACTGGGTGGATGAGTGGCAGCATCTGTCAGCGATGTGTGGCCGAGGACACGGGAGCTGCACTTGACTCGGCTTTGGAGAGCTCGTGTACACAGAGGCTGACAGGATGCACCTCCAGGAATTGAGTCCGACTTTTCACATTTTAGCACTGAAAATGGTGGGGGAATTCTTGGCCCTTTCTCACGCCTCCGGGGTTCTAGTGAAGTCCTGAGACTTCGGAAAGTTCACCTCAGACGTTTTAGCAAGGAGAAAACTGCTGGGATGTTTCCTGTGTTCCTTGGCCCTGCTGAATTCATAACACGGAAACACCTGTGTCCATCAACCGGAACACCAGGATCACAGCTAGAGCTCGTCTTGGCTCTGCAATTTCATTGACTGACAGTTTAATATCTATTTATTTTCACATCTGACACCAGTAAAGACAGGCTGGCATCAGGAATATCAAGACATTATCCTGACAACTGTATTTTTTTTTCATCATTTGGGGGTGTGTGTGTAGAGGGTTCAAGATTCCCAAAGAAGGTGTCTTTTCAAGTGCCGCAATAAAGACCAAATTACAGTTCCGCTGTAATTGGCAGTAACTCTGATAGGTTACCTGGACATGTTTACATAGGAAAGGGTACATTCAATTTGAGACTTACTGGTAAACTGTTACTGTTATAGTCTGGAATGAAATGTGTAATTATTCTATTTAAATAGCTCAAGCAGCTGCCATTACTGTGGACTGTGTAAACAGTGTTTTCCAGGCTAAAATGGAATGTTTAGAATGTGGTCCTTATTTTCGGCAGCTCTTGTGTCGTCCCTGAAATACAAACACAAGGTCTAACTCCGTCCCACTTTCCTCGTATCAGAACGGCTCTCCGGGCAGGAGAACGCGAGATGAATTCTGAAAACCTCCGGGGAGACCACAGAGCGGCTCCACGGGGGCCGCACAGCGGAGAACAGAACCCGGCACATGAGGCCCCGCCCAAAACCCATTCGGTGTCCACACGCCGGAGCAGGTCTGGGGGAGGCTCGGCCTCTCTCCTTCACGCCTGCGATCGGCACGGGGAATGATTCGGTTTCACTGTAGCGCTGGTGTGGCCGGGAGCCGTTCTCACGGTGCCGAGACCACTGGCCTGTTCTGTCTGCGGTCTCGAGAATTCTCTACCAGCTGGAGGGAAAGTCCGATGGACGAGTCCCGGAACTCGTTCGCTGCGCAGATATGAAGGAGCCACCTGATAATCAGGCAGCATTGAATGGACTGCCTTTATTGTCTCTATAGTTTAGGGCTGAAGGATGCCATTACATCTTACAACCCTCCTCCCCAACGTCACGTCGCCAAGTGCTCCTAGAATGAAATATGCTCTCTCCACTGAAACTGTGTGCAGAGAACATTCATTCACAGAAATGAGCCGGGAGATGGATGGTGGAGTTCCACAAAATCACATTAATTTCAGTTCTTGGCAATTACAGTATAATTAGCGTTATTGATGTAGCAGCCTCCTAAATAAATATTTTGGAGCCATACAGAGGGGTTTTTGTTTGTTTCTGGCTTTATTTGTTTGTGCAGGCTTCATGTATGGCTGAAATTAGGGCTGGGTGTCCTCCTCCTTCTGCGGAAGAACCGCCCAGGGCGGGGCGGAGAGAAGGGATAACTGAGGACCCCTTCCTGCAACTCACTGGGCCCTCCCATTGGCAGGTCCTGCAGGCTCAATCACCCTCCCCCCCACACACACATCCTGCGTTCTCCTCTACCACCTCCCCAACCCCAATCCACGGCCCTGTTTCTGTCCCTGTATATGCTCCAGCCCCTACTAAATCATGGCCTTGGCTGCCACGTTCTTAGGTCTTTTCTCCACACTCCTAGTAGCCTCCTACACCTGCTTTCGTCTGATGTCACCTCTTGACAGAATACTTTTTCTGTAATCAAGTACTTGCTTCACTTTTTACCAATACTGTGGTAAACCACACACAATGGAGTTTATCATCGTAACCATTTCTGAGGATAGAGTTCATTAGTGTTAAGTACATTCACTTTTTTTGTTTGCTTTACTTTCAAATGTTCAAACAATAGATAACAGCATATATTGTGTCTTCATTAAAAAAACTGATAGAAATTTAATCTAATGAATACTCAATGTTTGGGTTTTTCTAGAAAGTCTACTTCATCTCTAGATGTCTGGTTTTCCCCAATAGTAGGTTTTTTTTGTTTGTTTGTTTGTTTTTAATAATTTTATTTTATTTCATTTTTTTCCTGAAGCTGGAAACAGGGAGAGACAGTCAGACAGACTCCCGCATGTGCCCGACCGGGATCCACCCGGCACGCCCACCAGGGGCGAAGCTCTGCCCACCAGGGGGCGATGCTCTGCCCATCCTGGGCGTCGCCATGTTGTGACCAGAGCCACTCTAGCGCCTGAGGCAGAGGCCACAGAGCCATCCCCAGCGCCCAGGCCATCTTTTGCTCCAATGGAGCCTTGGCTGCGGGAGGGGAAGAGAGAGACAGAGAGGAAAGCACGGCAGAGGGGTGAAGAAGCAAATGGGCACTTCTCCTGTGTGCCCTGGCCGGGAATTGAACCCGGGTCCTCTGCACGCTAGGCCGACGCTCTACCGCTGAGCCAACTGGCCAGGGCCCTAATAATTTTATTTTTTTAATGGGGTGACATCAATAAATCAGGATACATATATTCAAAGATAACATGTCCAGGTTATCTTGTTGTTCAATTATGTTGCATACCCATCATCCAAAGTCAGATTGTCCTTTGTCACCTTCTATCTAGTTTTCTTTGTGCCCCTCCCCTTCCCCTTTTCCCTTATGTTCCACCTACATATGGAATGGAAACAACCCCAACATGAAATTTCTGCAGTAACTAAATAAAATTCAAATTACCTTCATATATTGGTCTTATAAGGTATTCTTGGCATTTCCTCCTCCCATCTTCTGAGCATCTACAAAGGTGCTGGGGGGGGGTCAGTATTAGATTTCCACCCAGATTTAATAGCAGACTTAACAAATGAGTAGAAATGGATTCTCCTACTTGTAACACGCAGCAAGGAAAACTGAAGTCTCTCCTGAGTGTCTGCCCTCCAGAAAATCCAAGATGATAAACAATTTCAATCTAATTATGATACAAAGAGGCATTATATCCATAGCGCTTCCTGCCACAGCCAGTGTCCAATACGAGCGGTACGAGAGACCAAACTCACGGAGGACAAGCTCTTTCCAAAGTCACAGCAGAAATCACTGGAAGATCTACCTTAGCACGCCTCTGTGTGAGAACCTCACGCTGCCTTTTCGATCAATAACTCAGTACAGACATACTCAAGGCTTTCTTAAATCACCACCTCCGGCTCTAATTTAGAGAATGGAAAATCTGCCATGAGACTTATCACTGCTCTGTAAAATGGCACCCATGACTGGGTCATATCTGTGAGTGTTTTGTTTGTCCAGATGGACACAATTCTTAATACTGCAATAAGATAGGAGTGTTTTTCATTTACAAAGCATTTAAATATTCGACGTACTTCTACCCACGTGATATATTATACTCCCTATACAAGGGCTATTAAAGTAGCTGTCAAATAAATATCCTGAATACAGCCACTGGGAGTGTGGAAAGGCCTAAAATATCCTTATAAATTAAAAACGGCTCATTTGCTAATCAAATGTTTCAAATGCAATCACTGCCTAGAAAAGTGATAATGAAGATACTAATAGTTCTGAACCAATCGGGGAGACTTGTCTGCTCACTTCTGAGAGGTCCCAAATGGTTACTCGTTGGCTTTCAAAGGTAATTATCATAACTTTGTGTCTCTTAAGTGTTTTCACTTGTGCTATGTCTCTGAAGGTGGCTCAGGCTAGGGAGTCCCATCAAGCCACTCAGATGGTAGACACAGCAACCAATATTCTTTAAATTAATGGGATATTTGTTCTGTAATTAGCTATAGATTTCAGGGTGAAATAAAAAGGGAAGTTGCTGACAATTGGGTATCACCTAGACCTCATTGTAAATATGTGCATCTGGTACTAATTACATTACATAGTTAACTTCAATGATTTCCAATACTGTATCCTTCTTTTTTTCCCCAGAAGACATTATTCCATCACACTGCTTAGCCATCGCTGGCTGTTTGGAATCTAGTCTTTCAAGACATTACATTCATTTTCAGAGTTGACATAAGGCAGTGGTAGTCAACCTGGCCCCTACCACCCATTAGTGGGTGTTCCAGCTTTCATGGTGGGTGGTAGTGGAGAACCAAACTATAAATAAAAAGATAGAAGGAGACAAGATGGCAATGGAGTAGGCGGACGTACCAACTTCCACCTCCCAGAATCAAAGTGGATTACAACTTAATTTTAAGAACCATCATCTGGGGAAACCAACTTTGGACTAAACTAAGAGGACTCTTCAACCAAGGAACACTGAAGAAGGCACACTGAGACTGGTAGGAGAAGCAGAAATGTGGAGAGGGCTGCCCAGCTCCCTGGAGCGAACGGCAGCCGGGAGAGACACGCGTGGCGGGAAGTGAGTTTAGCAGAGAGGGGAGGGTCCTGAGTCCCAGGAACAAAACCCCAGCCTGTAGCCCCAGAGCCTAGAAGAGGCATTCGGACAGTATTTAGCTGGATACAAGTCAGGATATTGTTTGTGAGAAAAAGACTGATTTCTCAGACCCAGGATTATTCTTAAAGAGACTGCACAGAACACCTCTCTCACAACCACTCACCCAGGGCCCTGGGGGACGGGGAGAGAGGAGAGGAACAGAGTAGAAGGAAGAGGGTGTAATCTAGGAGGCACAGGGAGAAACATTTTGGGAAACTGCCACCCTAACCCCTGAGACAAGTCACTCCCCAAATCTGAAGTGAATATTTCCCCTGGAAACAGCAATACCAGCAAAGGGAAGCAGGACACCAGCCAAACAAGCTCTCCTGCGGCACTTAGAGCAGAGTTGCTTAGAAGGAGGGAGCTTTCGGAACTACAGTAGTAAGTCTTAGGGTCTGAGCTGCAGCGCCTCCACCCACACGGCTAAGGGCTCGCCAGAGCACTGTTTCCTCGGCAAGGGTGGAAGCCGGCTGGCCACCACTGAGGCCCAGGTGTGAGCTCAGTCTTGCCCGGCTGGGGAGGAAGGGACGTGCAAAAGTGGTCAAGCACAGCTGCAGGCGGCCTGCAAACCAGCCTGCGGGGAGAAGGGAGGGAGCCCCAGAAGGGACAGAGACCCGCCCTTGAGCAAGGGCGCAGGAGTGCAGCCTTGCCCCACCCATGGAACCGAGGCTTGTGGCCTGACTTGGGAGCCGGCTCCTCCTGCGGGGGTGGAGCCAAAAGCCTGGAACAGGCAGAGTCCCACAACTGAGCATGGGCACGCAGCCCTGCCCTGCCCATGGAGCCAAGGCTTGCAGCCATGGCGAGTGGGCTCCTCCTGCAGGGGCAGGCAAAAGCCCGGAATCAGGCAGAGACCCGCAGCTGAGCAAAGGTGCTCACCCCTGCCCTCAGGGCCAAGGATTGTAGCCCGGGTGTGGTGTATAACCCCACCCGCACAGGGCCGGGAAAAGGCAAAGGCCACCAAGGCTTGTACACCCAAGGATGTGATCACAGCCCCTCCCATGAAGGAGAGGCAGAAACCACAACAACAGCCCCAGTGGGCTGGCACCAGCAACACCCATACCCAAAC
The DNA here is from genome assembly GCF_036850765.1 of Saccopteryx bilineata. NCBI lineage: Eukaryota > Metazoa > Chordata > Mammalia > Chiroptera > Emballonuridae > Saccopteryx > Saccopteryx bilineata. Next base: position 79,032,525 of record NC_089500.1, on the reverse strand, counting down.
GCCCTAGGCAGCAGCAGCAGAGGGGGTGGCTGGCCTGCAACAGACTACACCTAAGGAACACAGAGGCCACACCCAGTGGACTCCAGTGGCCAAAACTTTCTTTTACACAAACAAAATGAGAAGGCAGAGAAATTCTACACAAATGAATCAAAAGAAATCCCCAGAAAGGGACCAGAATGAGTCAGATATAACCAAATTACCAGATGTAGAGTTTAAAATAATGATTGTTAGGATGCTCAAAGATCTTAGAACAACAATAGATGGTCATTACGAACACCTAAATAAAGAGTTAGCAAATGTAAAAAAGGACACTGAAATAATAAAAAAGAATCAGTCAGAAATGACAAATACAATATCAGAAATGAAGAACACAATGGAAGGAATTAAAAGCAGACTGGATGAAGCTAAGAATCAAATCAGCAAGTGAGAGGACAAGATAAATGAAGGCATGGAAGCCGAGCAGAAAAAAGAAAAGAGACTCAAAAAGTCTCAGTAAACTCTGAGAGAGCTCTGTGACAACATGAAGAGAAATAACATCCGCATCATAGGGGCTCCTGAAGGAGAAGCGAAAGAACAAGGGATACTTTGTTCAAACATATCATAGCTGAAAACTTCCCTAAATTAAGGCAGGAAAACATCTCACAAGTTCAAGCAGCACAGAGAACTCCATTAAAGAGAACCCAAAGAAATCTACACCAAGACACATCATAATTAAAATACCAAAGTTAATTGATAAAGAGAAAATATTAAAAGCTGCTAGAGAAAAAAAGGCTATCACCTACAAAGGAGCCCCCATAAGGATGACTTCCGACTTCTCAACAGAAACACTTGAGGCCAGAAGGGAATGGCAAGAAATATTCAAAGTTATGCAGAACAAGAGCCTACAACCAAGACTACCTTATCCAGCAAGGCTATCATTTAAAATTGAAGGAGAAATAAAAAGCTTTCCAGACAAAAAAAAACTAAAGGAATTCACTACAACCAAACCAATGCTACAAGAAATGCTAAGGGGCCTGCTGTAAACAGATCAAAGGGGGAAAAGAATATAGCAAAAGAGGAATACAGTTTTAAAGAATAAAATGGCAATAAACAACTATATATCAATAATAACCTTAAATGTAAATGGATTAAATCAGCCAATCAAAAGACATAGGGTAGCTGCGTCGATAAGAAAATAGGACCCATACATATGCTATCTACAAGAGACATACCTTAAAACAAAAGATGCACATAGACTGAAGATAAAAGGATGGAAAAAAAAATATTTCACACAAATAAAGTGAAAAAAAAGCTGGGGTATCAATACTTATATCAGAAAAAATGGACTTTAAAACAAAGGCTATAGTAAGAGATAAAAAAGGTCACTACCTAATGATAAAGGGAGCAATCCAACAGGAAGATATAACCCTTATAAATATCTACGCACCTAATATAGGAGCACCTAAATATATAAAGCAGACTTTGATGGATTTAAAGGGCGAGATCAACAGCAATACTATAATAGTAGGGGATTTCAATACCCCACTAACACCACTAGATAGATCCTCAAGAAAGAAAATTAACAAAGAAACAGCAGACTTCAAGGACACACTAGATCAACTCGATTTAATAGATATCTTCAGAACCTTTCACCCTAAAGCAGCAGAATATACATTCTTTTCAAGTGCTCATGGTACATTCTATAGGATAGACCACATGTTAGGGCACAAAAGCGGTCTCAACAAATTTAAGAAGACTGAAATCATATCGAGCACTTTCTCTGATCACAATGGCATGAAACTAGAAATCAACCACAACAGAAAAATAAAATATACTCAAACACTTGGAAACTAAATAGCATGTTATTAAATAACAAATGAGTTAACAATGAGATCAAAGAAGAAATAAAAAAAAACCCTAGAAACGAACGATAATGAGAATACATCAACTCAAAATTTATGCGACACAGCAAAAGCAGTCCTGAGAGGGAAGTTCATAGCATTACAGGCATACCTTAAGAAGCTAGAAAAAGCTCAAATAAACAACTTGACCCTGCACCTAAAAGAACTAGAAAAAGAACAGCAAGTAAAGCCCAGAGCTAGTAGAACAAAGGAAATAATAAAGATCAGAGCAGAAATAAATGACATAGAGACTAAAGAAACAATACAGAGGATCAATGAAACCAGGAGCTGGTTCTTTGAAAAGGTAAACAAAATCGATGAACCTTTAACCAGACTCACCAAGAAAAAAAGAGAGAGGACTCAAATAAATAAAATTAAAAATGAGAGTGGAGAAATAACAACTGACACAACAGAAATACAAGATATTATCAGAAAATATTATGAAGAACTGTATGCCAAAAAACTAGACAACCTAGATGAAATGGACAGATTCGTTGAAACATATAATCTTCCAAAAATTAATCTGGAAGAATCAGAAAACCTAAACAGACCAATTACAACAAATGAGATCAAAACAGTTATCAAAAAACTCCCAAAAAAGAAAAGTCCTGGGCCTAATGGCTTCACAAGTGAATTCTACCAAATATTCAAAGAAGAATTAACTCCTAACCTTCTCAAGCTATTTCAAAAAATTCAAGAGGAAGGAAGACTTCCAAGCTCCTTTTATGAGGCGAGCATAATTCTGATTCCAAAACCAGGCAAAGACAACATAAAGAAAAAAAATTATAGGCCAATATCCCTGATGAAATTAGATGCTAAAATCCTCAACAAAATATTAGCAAACTGGATCCAGCAATATATGAAAAAAATCATACACCATGATCAAGTGGAATTTATTCTAGGGAGGCAAAGCTGGTACAATATTTGCAAATCAATCAATGTGATTCATCATATAAACAAAAGGAAGGAGAAAAGCCACATGATAATTTCAATAGATGCAGAAAAAGCATTTGATAAAATCCAGCACCCATTCATGATCAAAACTCTCAGCAAAGTGGGAATACAGGGATCATAACTCAACATGATAAAAGCCATCTATGACAAACCCACAGCCAACATCATACTCAATGGGCAAAAATTAAAAGCAATCCCCTTAAGATCAGGAACAAAGCAGGGGTGCCCCCTTTTGCCACTCTTATTCAATATAGTTCTGGAAGTCCTAGCCACACCAATCAGACAAGAAAAAGAAATAAAAGGCATCCAAATTGGAAACAAAGAAGTAAAACTATCATTATTTGCAGATGATATGATATTGTATACAGAAAACCCTAAAGTCTCAGTCAAAAAACTACTGGACCTGATAAATGAATTCAGCAAGGTGGCAGGATATATAAATAAAATTAATACTCAGAAATCAGAGGCATTTTTATACACTAAAATGAACTGTCAGAAAGAGAAATTAAGGAAGCAATCCCCTTCACCATTGTAACCATAACAATAAAGTACCTAGGAATAAATTTAACCAGGGAGATTAAAGATTTGTACTCGGAAAATTATAAAACATTGATAAAAGAAATCAGGGAAGATACAAACAAGTAGAAGCATATACCATGCTCATGGTTAGGAAGAATAAACGTCATTAAAATGTCTATATTACCCAAAGCAATTTATAAATTCAATGCAATACCGATTAAAATACCAATGACTTACTTCAAAGATATAGAAAACATATTCCAAAAATTTATATCGAACCAAAAGAGAACACAACTAGCCTCAGTAATCTTAGAAAGGAAGAATAAAGTGGGAGGTATCACACTTCCGGATATCAAGTTATACTATGGGGCCACTGTACTCAAAACAGCCTGGTACTGGCATAAGAACAGGCATATAGATCAATGGAACAGAACAGAGAACCCAGAAATAAACCCACACCTTTATGGACAATGGATATTTGACAAAGGAGGTAAGAGCATACAATGGAGTAAAGACAGCCTCTTCAACAAATGGTGTTGGGAAAATTGGACAGCTATCTGCAAAAAAATGAAACTAGACCACCAACTTACACCATTCACAAAAATAAACTCAAAATGGATAAAAGACTTAAATGTAAGCCGTAAAACCATAAGCATCTTAGAAGAAAGCATAGGCATCTCTCTGACATCTCTCGGAGCAATATATTTGCTGATTTATCTCCACGAGCAAGTGAAATAAAAGACAGGATAAACAAATGGGACTATATCAAACTAAAAAGCTTTTGTGCAGCTAAAGACAATAAGAACAGACTAAAAATACAAACTGCACAATTGGAGAATACATTTGACAATACGTCTGATAAGGGGTTAATAACCAAAATTTATAAAGAACTTATAAAACTCAATACCAAGAATACAAGCAAAAAATAAATGAAAGAAATGAGTAGACATTTCTCCAAAGAGGACATACAGATGGCCAATAGGCATATGAAAAAATGCTCAACATCACTAATCACTAGAGAAATGCAAATTAAAACCACAATGAGATATCACCTCACACCAGTCAGAATGGTGCTTATCAACAAAACAACACAGAGTAAGTGCTGGCGAGGATGTGGAGAAAAGGGAACCCTCCTGCACTGCTGGTGGGAATGCAGACTGGTGCAGCCACTGTGGAAAACAGTATGGAGATTCCTCAAGAAATTAAAAATCGAACTGCCTTTTGACTCAGCTATCCCACTTTTAAGAATATACCCCAAGTACACCATAGCACTGTTTCAAATGCACCCCCATGTTTATGGCAGCATTGTTCACAATAGCGAAGATCTGGAAACAGCCCAAGTGTCTGTCAGTGGACGAGTGGATTACAAAGCTTTGGTACATATATATTTATACTATGGAATACTACTCAGCCATAAGAAATGACAACATCGGATCATTTACAACAACATGAATGGACCTTGATAACATTATACTGAGTGAAATAAGTAAATCAGAAAAAACTAAGAACTGTATGATTCCATATATAGGTGGGACATAAAAATGAGACTCAGAGACATGGACAAGAGTGTGGTGGTTACGGGGTGGGGGAAGGACAGGGAGGGAGTTGGGGAGGGGAGGGGCACAAAGAAAACCAGTTAGAAGGTGACAAAAGACAATTGGACTTCGGGTGATGTGAATGCAGCATAATCAAATGTCAAAATAACCTGGAGATGTTTTCTCTGAACATATATACCCTGATTTATCAATGTCACCCCATTAAAATTAATTTAAAAAAAGATAAATTTAACCATAGTAAGTTGTTTTATAAAGATTTATTCTGCCAAACTTAGTGAAAATCCAACATAAAGTACTTGGTAAGTAATCATTATTATATGCTTTAATTTGCTATAACTCTGCTTTATAAATTTTTTAAAGTAAAGTTACTTCCCTCTTTTATAAATCACCATTACTTTGGAACCGGTGGGCAGTTAGAAAATTTTACTACTAACAGAGATACAAAAGTGGGCGGTAGGTATAAAAAGGCTGAGTACCCCTGACGTAAGGGGTGTGAAAGGTAAGGAAGTGTTCTTGTGTTATTTCACATTTCAGATGCATAGGAAAAGACTCTGGACTGTGGTGTGACATCTGCTGTTGGGTGTGAAAAGTGTCACAGCCACAGCCATTTGAAAGCCACCTGCCTTAAAAAGCATTTCACAAGGAGGACATGAATCTCCTACTGACCTTACAGACTGACAGAGAAGCTAGCATTTAAATGCAGAAGCAAGGAAGGAATTGGGACTGTTTAGTTATAAACTAAATTCTGATCCTCTTAACGGAAGGCCAACCTCTCCGTTCAGTGCTTGGCAGCTGTCCAGTGTACGCGGGTCAGGGCTGCCTCTCTGGGTTAGACCGCTAATGAAACTGGCTCATCTCTGTCTCCCAAGGCCCATGCACAGTCTTAGTTGTAGGGTGTTACACAGCTAGACATCTGCCCCTTTCTAAAATAAGCAAATTCACCTTCCAAACCTTTAGCTTTAAGGAAGCCTGCGTGATGAGGTTCACATTTTCACCTCCAATACTGAAAAATGCCATTTTTGAAAGGTAAAAACAGTAAAAGACCTTGGATAATTTCATTAAAAAAAAAAAAAAACACCCACACACACATCTTTGCCCCAAATTTATTTTGTCCTTAGATATGTGTTGCCACTATACATGAGCAGGTCTTTCTTGGTAATTCAAGAGCTGCATCTGCATTTTCAGTGCGCGCGCGTATATGTGTGTGTGTGTGTGTGTGTGTGCGCGCGCGCGCGCACTTCCAAATCATGCTCGTGTGCTATGTAGCTTCCCAAAGTCAAGGAAGGAAAACAATTCATAGACTCCCAGGGAATCAGAGCAGTGAGGAGAGTTTCATGTCTTTCCTAGTTGAGGACACTGGCTCCATCTTGTGAAGCAGCTCACCTCTGGTCGCCTTGAAAGTCAGCAGCCGAGTCACTCAAACGTTAGGACCCTGAGTGGCCAGCTGGCGTGTTTCCATTACATCATTCTCTCCTCACAGAGAGCCTCTTTAAAAATAAAGCTTTGTTTTTTCTATTTCTATTGAAACACTACAAGCAGAGTATTCACAAGACAAAGAGAGGGCAGTAATAATGGAGAGCAGTGTTCCCGGAGCCCTCCCAGCCCCCTCCCCCACACACAACCACTTCTGTTTTCAGCAGGCTCCACAATGACCCGCGCTTCTGCTTCTGGTCCCTGGTGTTTAGGGGTCTCCTCTCCCACGACCGGAGCACAACACTCGCACCCGCATTCTTTACGGGCTTTCAGCCACTGTCTCCCACCTTGGGCTACGAGGAAGTAGAAGATGCATTTATACCACTTGCCACTTTCTCTCTCTTCAATCATGCAAAACACCTAAAACTTGATTCTTAGTTTCTCCATTGGTCATCCTAACCTCTTCTTCTTAGCCAGAGCACTAGCTCTTCAGCCTAACCAGTGGTTCTCAAAGTGTGCTCCAGGGCACACTGGTGCGCCCTAGAAAGTTTCCAGGTGCACCCTATGGTATTCCAGAGAAATATGTGCCTACTGGGGACCAGAAAACCAACAAAGTTTTTGGAGTTTAGATTTTTGGGGGACAGAGGTGTGGGGAATTGGCTGTAAGCTGACAGTCTGCCCAACCCCCCACCTCACTTGCCTGATTAGGTTGCAAAAAGCTGTGGTGCTGGATTGTTTACACTGCCCCCCATGTTCCCCGGAAAGACTGGAGGCAAGTTTCTTCTATCCTTTGTTTGGTGTCAAGTTAAGATGATATGTATGGTGGGGGTTTTCTGCACTCAACACAATTAAGAGTAAAAAGAGAGGAATTCTTCAATGTATTGACAAGGAAATGAGGGTTTGCCTTTCAAATATATGCCCAAACATTTTAGAAATCATCGCTAGGACACATCAGGCTCATGTTTCCCATAAACACAAGAATGAAAAAACTTAACACATTTGCGCCAGGACCTGCCGATTTACTAAATCTTACTAAGAATGTATCTATATATATAAAAAGACAATATTTTGTCATTTTTTATTTTTTAACCCCTCATTTTTACAAATTCTAAAAAGCATAACTCAAAAAATGTAACATAAGCCTGACCAGGCAGTGGAGCAGTGGATAGAGTGTCGGACTAGGATGTGGAGGACTCAGGTTCGAGACCCCAAGGTCGCCAGCTTGAATGCGGGCTCATCTGGCTTGAGTAAAAAAGCTCACCAGCTTGAACCCAAGGTCACTGGCTCGAGCAAGGGGTTACTCGGTCTGCTGAAGGCCCGTAGTCAAGGCACATATGAGAGAGAAATCAATGAACAACTAAGGCGTTGCAACAAAAAACTGATGATTGATGCTTCTCATCTTTCTCCGTTCCTGTCTGTCTGTCCCTATCTATCCCTCTCTCTGACTCTCTCTCTGTCCCTGTAAAAAAAAAAAAAGTAACATAAAAATGTTTTTAATGTCAGAATAAATTTAATGTTGTCATATTTATTTTGTTTAATTACCATAAAAGCATACTTGACTTTATATTTTTTCTTTAATATTTGACTTAATTATTATAACATATTTCTCAGAAATTTGTATATACTATGCCTACAATTATTTGTAGGATTTTATTTTATTTTATTTTTATTTATTTATTTTTTCTCTTTACAGCGACAGAGAGAGAGAGAGTCAGAGAGAGGGATAGATAGGGACAGACAGACAGGAACGGAGAGAGAGATGAGAAGCATCAATTATCAGTTTTTTGTTGTAACACCTTAGTTATTCATTGATTGCTTTCTCATATGTGCCTTGACTGGGGGGCTACAGTAGAATGAGTGACCTCTTGCTTGAGCCAGTGACCTTGGGTCCAAGCTGGTGAGCTTTTGCTCAAACCAGATGAGCCCATGCTCAAGCTGGCAACCTCGGGGTCTCGAACCTGGGTCTTCCACATCCTAGTCCGACGCTCTATCCACTGTACCACTGCCTGGTCAGACTTCTTACATATTTTTACGCTTGTTTTTCTCGTTCCATGTTCTAAAGCAGTAATCTGTATTTAAATCTAAATCCTAATATCCTGTAGCATTTTGTATTTCAGTGTTATATTTTTATTTTCCAAGAGATCTTTCATTCTTTGGTTGTTTTTCTGCATAATATCTCATACCTGATTTTTGTTTGCCATTTCTTTTCAAGTCTCTTTGAGTTCTAATTAAATAAATTATTTGTTGGAGGTTTTATTATCTTTTTCAAAGGGCATTTTTTTTTCTGGGTGTTTGGTCTGGTCTTTCACCTTTATGTGACCGTCTTTCCTGAAATGATGGTCTCTGCCTTCAAGTCTGAACACCGGTGTGATCTGAGCACCGTACAGTACGTATGTGCAGGATCTGAGACCGTCTGGGTCCGTTGCTTTGCTGGGACCTTGAGATGCCAGGGTTTCCTCCTGTGTGCTGATGTCCACCTCGGACACACCAGTTCTCTCCCAACAGCTCAGTTAATTCTCTTTTGAGAAGAAACTGCTGACCTTCCATCTGAGAAAACACGTCATTGCCAGGCACTCCTTGCGGTGGGTGGACATGGAGCTGGTGATGGAGGTCAGAGGGTCTGTGGGGACTTACACACCTCTGCTTCCTGGCTGACTTCCCTGCACACCTGGCATTTCTTAGTCTTGAGCTCTCTGGGGTCTACAGGGCAGGTAGACCCCTCTCTGGGCAAGTTCCCACTTTCGTTACCATTCCTCCAGCTGATTTTTCCCTCTCAGGGTTCTGGTTTTTCCATGTCTCCCTTGTGACTCTCTTTCTCACTTGGGAGTTTGAGGAAGGAGAGACAGGTTGGTAACAAATAAGGGCTGAGCTCAATCCAGGTTCTTAAACCAAAGCTTTCGGGGGTGCACCCTAGTCCCAGGCACCCTAACCTTGGTGTCTCCACCTCCACATGCACCCCCTTACACAGTGGGCACCGTGACCCACAGAACTCCTCACGGCAGTGAGGGAAGGGCTTAGCCAGTCACTGAGAGCACAGAACATTTCCATAAAAAGACTAATCTACCTGCTCATCCCAATCAACCACCCACCGCAGTGATGGCAGTAAAATGGCAGGTATTTAATGTCACAAGAATGTCTTCATCCTACCGTGTCCAGTTAGAGAACACTCTATTAAAGTAACGCTGATTATTCCTCTTGTTATGATGCTATTAATATTACTAAATTTAATATTGATACCCACGGAGAGGCAATGGTTATTTTTTCATGGAAACTCCACGGTTCCAATTTGTACCAATTGGATATTAAATAACTCACAAATATAATTCATAACAAAGGGCAGAGAGAAATAATTTATGTATCATAAATTAGATAATATGTTATGATGAAAGCTAAAAGCAACTGAATATGTTTAACATTTAGTTTAAAAAAAAAAAAAGCTGTGTCCTGCAATTTCACTAGGTTAATTAGATTCAGTTTATTAAGGAAAAAAACCCACAGAGGTGAAGATGAGGGTATAGGAATAATATTGAGCAAGTTTCTAGTTGCTGTCTCTAAATCAATAGATTTCACTGAGGTATCTCTTTTTCAGCAGTTGAGTATCTAAAAATAATCTTCTCTAGGAGGCCTCCATGCAGAATTGTGCTCTAAGCTGCCTGGGGGCAGGAAGGAGACCTTCACTTAAGGGAAAAGCTAGCCTGCGAAGTGCCTCTGAGCAAAACCCATTAGGCGCTTCTCTTCCAGCTTCCGGGGACGCAAGTCGGCCCACAACCTGGCTCTCTCTCCTTCGCTCACTATCTGTGTAAATCTAAAGAAGCCTGGATCAGCCCACCAAGCTCAGTGCGTTTCACATTAGGCTTTCCTTTCCTGAGCAGCAACTACGAGGCCCCCGGGGCATGGGAAGTGCTCCACGCCTCCGAGGGACTTCTCAGCGCAGGCCGCACGCTTAGCGCTGAGACAGACGGCTGACCCGCAGACCCACACCCACTCCGCTTCCAGGGACTGGACAGCTGGTCTCTTTTCATAGGCCGTTCACCCTACATGTACCTGTTCGTCTACTTCCTATTTCTGAAGAAGAAAAAAAGAATTTGGTGGAGGTTAGACATTCAGTTCCTAGTGCCCAGTATGCTAAAATCATGTAGAAGATTCCTGCAGGGATGAGAGGTTCAGCAATACACCCCCAGTTGAATGTTGCTCTGTGACAAGTCCCGCACTTCTCAACGAGGAAAACCACGAAAGAGAGGAAGGCTGCCCCTGCTCTTTGATGTAACTATAGCTGCCAGGCCCGGCCTCGACCTTCACGCCACACGGAGGCAGGGGCGCGAGGCACTGATGCTGGCTGCAGAGGGTTGTGGGACACGTTGCCACGCGGAGAGAAGATGTCCCGAGAGGAGCCCCGCGCACGCGCGGAGCCGCAGGTGTGGGGTGTGAGCGGCAGAGTCAGCAGCCTGGGGGTGGGAGCCCGGCCGCCTACACCCCTCACCCCCCCACCGTCCCGAACCATCAAGACGCTGCTGGAGGAGGATCGTTTCGCCTTATTATAAACGATGTTGGGGCGCGTGAAATGTCAGCCTGCTGCCGGGTCGCCTCACACAGTGCAGGCGTCAATCCTGCACAGGGCCTTCAGCCTGGAAGAGAAGCAATTACTGTGCGGTTGAAAACCCCTAATATCATTATCAGACAACCCTAAGAGCCACCTGATATCCGGCTATTATTTTAAATGGATTTAAAACTCATTTTAAAATTTCAAATTCAAATCACATGGTATAACGTAAGTTATCATGAAGGTGTTTCGAGATAATTCTAAATGTCAATTTAGCATATTTTCCTATATTGGTTTTCTAGAGTGAATGAATAGCTTCTTTTATGAGGAAAATGTCATTTGGTCAAATGAAAGGGCCAATCGTATTTAAAGGTCAGTTAATATAGTGAGGTAGATGTACCTCCCAGAGTCCAGATCTCACTATATTGTCTGTAGATGAGAGTCTCCACTATTTTTCTTATATTTTATTTTTCAATTACACTTGGCATTCAGCATTCATTTGTATTGTATAGTTTCAGGTGTACATCCCAGTGGTTGGACGGTCATCCGCTTCACAAAGTGGTCCCCCAGTATCTCAGGACCCGCCCGCACAGAACACGGTCTCTACACTATTGCTGACCCCACTTCCTGGGCCGGGGGAGGAGGCTCGGGCATTGGAAGTCTAAGCGGTAGTCACAGAGCAGTCACCGGCGGACAGCACGGCGGCGTGTCACCCTCGCAACCAGCACTGTGCACAACCACTTGTCCCCTTCTGTCCCCCTATAGTTGGCCTCCCAGTGTTTCTCTTCTCAGCTCAAACCTTCCTGCCGAGTATGTCTCACAATCCATCGGCAGTAATCTAACTGTTGCTACTTTTAGTACAGGAAGTCTGAACACCACAGGTATGCCAACAGTGGCCCTTTTTGTAATTCAAGTTCTTTCCTCTTTTCAGAAAGGTAAAGATTCCCTTAGAAGCAGAGAACAAAGCCTTCTAAAAACAAACAAAACGAACAGGAAATCTGACAGCTTGGACACGTGCCTCCAGTGTGAGGACCCGAGGCGGCCTGTGTGGAGGTGTCGTGACAAGCGGTTACACAGAACAAACCCTCTTGCCACAAAACAGCACATCGTAGTGCAGACGTAAAGAGCACTGTGTCTTTTTTCTGCCCCGCCCTGAATCCATGCATGGCAGGCACACACGACTAACTAGTTGTGACCTTGAATTGGCTACAAAACCATCTGTAGAGATACAAAATTGGTCTCTTTTGAGAAAAAAAGTTTCACTAATTCCAGTTTTTAAACTAAAAACACAGTTATTTTGTACCTTTTTTTCTTTTTTTTAGAGAGAGAGAGGCAAGAGGAATGAAACAGGGAGACAGGAACATCAACCTTTTCTTCTATGTGCCCTGAACAGGGATCGAACCAGCAACCTCTGAACTTTGGGATGATGCTCCAACCAACAGAGCTATATGGCCAGGGCTTAATTGTTTTTTTTAATTGATTGATTTTCAGAGAGACAGAGAGGAAGGGAGGGAGAGGGGCGAGGGGAGGGAAGCATCCATTCGTTGTTACACTTCCTTGTACTCATTGGTTGCTTCCTGTATGTGCCCTGACTAGGAATCGAACCTGCAACTTTGTTGTTTCAGGACAATGCTCTAACTGACTGAGATAACTGGCCAGGGCCTTGTGACTATTTTTACAACTGAAACCATACATATACAGTTACTAAAAATTTATCTAGGCCTTCTCCTCTGATATAAAACTTCTCTATAGGTTAACAACAAAAACCATAACAAGTAACTTATTAATAAAGTAAAAATTTTTAGTACAGTGGTCATTGGCTCAGGAATTACTTTTGCCCTAATTTTTCTGTGTTTAACTATTTGTGTTAATGGTATGTCATCTCAGCCTTCACTTCTCAATTTATGGGTACTAAGCGTCTACGGCCATACCACCCTGAACGCGTCTGATCTCAATTTATGGGTACTAACAACAACCGAAAGAACCCAGAGGCACAATGTGCGTTTAATCTTTAAAAACAACAAGATTCATCACAATTATACATTTTACTGTGATAGTCTCCACCATGACTATTCTTTCAGATTGACATTCACATACAGAAATACATTCTATCCTTTGAATAATCCAATTAAAGATTAGTTTCTTAAATAAGCATTACTAGGAGTTGATAAAAGTCTTTATTTCACTAGTGGACATGGTTTTAGAGGAAAGTCTTTTTAGATTTGCTACAAAAAGAAGCAACAAAAGAAGAAATAGATACATTGGACTTCATCAAAATTAAAACCTGTAGTACTTCAAAGAAACTATCAAGGAAGTAAAAAGACAACCTAGAAAACGGGAGAACACATTTGCAAATCATATATTTAGGAAGTAACTAGGATCTAGAATATATAAGAACTCTTACAACTTAATGATAAAAACTGGAAAATGGTGTGACGAGATATTTCTACGATGAATATATACAAATGGCCAATAAGCACACAAAAAGATGTTCAACATCATTCGTAATTAGGAAAATACAAGTCAAACCACAATGAGATACCACTTCATACCCAACAGGATACTACAATAAAAACGACAATAAATGTTGGTAAGACTGTCCAGAAGCTGGAACTCACGCATTGTTCATGGGAACGTAAAACGTTGCAACAATGTTGGAAACATTTTGACAGTTTCTCAAAAATGTCAAAGACAGAGTTACCCTATAACCCAGACATTCTGGAGGAACAGGAATGAAAATATACCTCCAAAATCATTGTGTCCAAAAACTTGTACACAAATATTCATAGAAATATTGTGCAGGCCCTGGCCGGTTGGCTCAGCGGTAGAGCGTCGGCCTGGAGTGCAGGGGACCCGGGTTCGATTCCCGGCCAGGGCACATAGGAGAAGCGCCCATTTGCTTCTCCACCCCTCCCCCTCTCCTTCCTCTCTGTCTCTCTCTTCCCCTCCCGCAGCCGAGGCTCCATTGGAGCAAAGATGGCCCGGGTGCTGGGGATGGCTCCTTGGCCTCTGCCCCAGGCGCTAGAGTGGCTCTGGTCGGCGGAGCGACCCTCCGGAGGGGCAGAGCATCGCCCCCTGGTGGGCAGAGCGTCGTCCCTGGTGGGCGTGCCGGGTGGATCCCGGTCGGGCGCATGCGGGAGTCTGTCCGACTGTCTCTCCCGGTTTCCAGCTTCAGAAAAAAAAAAAAAAGAAATATTGTGCAAGTAGCCAAAAACTGGTAGCCCAACTGTCCAACAACTGATGAGTGGATCAACAAAACATGGTGTATCTGTAAAATGGAATATTATCTGGTACTGAAAAGAAATGAAGGACTGATACATGTGACAGCGTGGATGAAACTTGGAAACAGCAGGCAGAGAGAAAGAAGCCAAGCAGAGAGACCCTATTTAACGGTTCCACGTACAGTTGGCCCTTGAACAAGGCAGGCTTGGTGGTGCCAACTGTCTGCAAAGTTGAAAATCCTGGTACAATTTCAGTCAGCCTTCCACATACTCAGATTCCCAAAGAGGGCTTGAGCTCCATGGGTCAAATGAGAATGATAAAATAATCCATGTGAAAGTGGGTCCACGCAGTTCAATCCCAGCTGTCAACTGTATGTGGAAGCACATATGACCCTGTTTATGTGCAGTGTCGAGAAGAGGTAACTGTGAGTCCACAGAGGCGGGAGTTGGAGGAGGGGCTGCCACGGAAGGGGGTGGGATGGGGATGGGAGGACCCACTGCTCATAGACACAGGCTTTCTTCAAGGGGTGGCAAATATGTTCTACAATTGATTGTGTTAGCACCACTATTAAGACACTTTAAATGGATGAAGTGTACGGTATATGAATTATCTCAATACAACTATTAAAAATAAGTCCACATCACACATCTAGGGACATCCATGCCTAGCCTCGCTTTCCTTTTCCTTGGTTGCGTGCCTGGTAAAAGCTTTGCAAAGAAGTTTCTTCCCCAGCACAGACTTAGTCAATGATTCTTCTGTTATTATTCAGCTGAATTTTGCTGTTAAGAGTAAATGGAACGCCATCGTGAGGCAAAGTCCTACTTCATCTCAGTAGGGCTCTCCCAGTTCCAGAAGCTCCAAAGGGAAAAGGAGATGAACTGTTTGGAAGTCTCAATAGTTTACATTCCTTCATCTCCCTCACACAGAATTCAGCATTCATTGATAATAACCCAAGGCCAGTAAGGGCACGAAAACGCTGGTGTGGCCATGGCAGGGGGAGTACTAACGTAGTGCAACTTAAAGGACACCACATCCTCCCAGCACTTTTCTCCCTTGTGTTTCCTGAATGTGTACAAGGCAGAGGACAACTCGTAACCAATAGCATAAGGTCCAACATCGGCGGAACTGAGAAGACCTCTTCATAAAAAGTTATGGGGAGTGGGAATGGGGTCAACGGCTTCAACCTCTGTAGGGTGCTTGAGAGGGAGCACAGTACTCTTTGCAGCTCTAAGACAGAAAGCTGGTAACCTAGGTTATCATCGATGCCCGTGTTTAATTTCCCCTCATTGAGAAGCAGTCTCTCAGCAGTCCGTGGACAGAGCAGAGCCTTCCTGGGGTTCACTACCCCCCAGACGCCAGCGCTGTTCACCTGAAACCGACGAAGTCTGTTTCCGAAATGGCGCAGGAGGATTTAAATCTACTCCTCCCGAACTTCTGTAATTCATTGTATGCCCGCCCGCCCCATCTAGGATGACTAATTTAGTATAATGAGTATGTCTTTTGTCAAGTGCCAGTAGTTATAGCCACTTCATACTCATTAGCACCATACCCTACATGAGGGGTGTTTCACTGTTCTTATTGTTCTAATCCCTAACGAACATGAACTATTCTCAGGGTCCTGCTAGACTTTGGTGGTTTTGTGTTCAGAGGGAGGACAGAAAAATCAAGCACGAGATAGGTTAGAGCGAATCTAGGGCCCAGAATGGAGCCTCTCTGGCCAATCAGGAACCAGTGGGGGGAGGGTATGAGAACGGGGAGAGGTCATCATCTTCACAGGTTTCTCAGGGGACAGGGACAAGAACCCCCAAAAGACACCTCCTCCTCCGGCCAGTGACTGGCCTCAGGGCACATTGGCTGTGTCACTCGTGTCTCAAGGCCATCTCCCATAGCCAGGAAGGGTGGTTTAGAGAGGCCCCGTTAGCCCTGTGCTGGAAACCGTATGCAAAAAAAAAGTTTTTTTAATCTTTATCAGTCACTTCTTTACTTGTAATATTAAGCAAATGAAGTGTGAGAACTCCTTAATAAATCACATGATGGACAATGAAGGCCAAATCATGACCAGCTAGTATCCTATCTATACTCATTTTGTAACATGCACTTAAAGTAAGGACGTTTTAGAACGGAGAACATCTCTCACCCCATTCCTACCGGCTATAAAGAAAACAGCTGTGGGCAAGTCTGTGGTTGAATTTGAGATATTGTTCAAAGAAAAAAGAAAACGTCAAGTCTGAACGTCAGACATCCAACAGGACATCCAACATCCACTTTTCAGCCCGACATAAGGGGAAACAGAACGAAGAAACATCTTTGTTCATTATCCCTTCTCTCACCATCATGCAACAGATTCCAAAATGGCTCCACACAGAAAATGTGCCGGAGAAGACAGCCGAGATGTTTCGGCTTGTTACTGGCTTTGCATGATATACAGTCACAGGAAGCTACAAACGGAAAGGCAGCTGGGTAATATATGGCTGGCACCGCTTTTATTTTCTTATACATCTTACTGCTGACTGGGGGCAACGCTCGAGCGACGACTGAAATATAATAGCTGCTTTCTCTCTCGGTATACAATTTGACAGCATTTATTCTTCCCTTCAGTGAACATAATTACTCCGCATATGGAACCTGGAATAGCCTACAGGCATCTGAGAGGAACCAGAATCATGCAATCTGTCCCCTTTGTGAGCTTAATTTACATTCACAAGTGTCATTTTATTAGGGCTGGCTTCGCAGAGGATAAAAATTACAGGTCAGCGATGGCATGTCACCGGGAAGTGTGCTTAAGTCAATAATGTGGTATTATTACGTCTGGGGTAATTTTACAAGGAGCGCTCGCAGGGGGAATCTGACCCTTGTTTCTGAGTTTTCAGCTGTACGATTACCCACACGGTAGGTAATTCATTTGGAAATGGGGACTGTAACAAACAGCGCCGCCCGCTGTGACCGTCTGTGCTGTGTGTCCCTCCTTCAACGTGACCGGGTAGCGTCCTCCAGGGCCTTCCTGGGCATGGAGGAGCTGCCTTGAGAACTAGTAAGAGAGGGTAGGCATTTCAGATCCGTGCACTCCAGACAGCGCCAGATGGCTGTGCCCTTCACTCGGGCCGGGTGGAGAGGACAATTTAAGAAGGTCAGGCTCCTGACCCTTTCCATCATAAGTTAAACAACATCATTGGCTTTAATGGATGTTCCCTGGAAATGAGAGGTCACGGGGCGCTGCAGGCGTGACGACGACTGCTGATTGCTTCTCTGTCTGAATGTGGAGATGGTCTTGGACCCCTTCTCTGCGGACGAGGTCAGACATCATTTTAATGGGAGCGATTAGAGATGATTAGTGAAGTCTAAACCATGATTTCTTCATGTCGCCACATTCTTTTACGAAACACATGGACTACAAAGTAACTGAACGTCATTCTCTGGTGGAAAGGATGGTACCCACCAAGCGGATGAGCCAGGCTCCAGCCTACCCACACTGGCCACAGTCCTGAGATGGGTGGGTCCACCCCAGCGAGTCCACGGAAGGGCCAGGCGCAGGACGACGGTTCAGATACGGAACCGACCCGCCAGGCAAGAGAAGGGAATCATAGAAAGTGTCTGATTAATCTTTCTAAGCCGGGTACCACCGCTGTGCAGATCAGAGTTAAATATCTGAGATTAGGTTTATCAAAACACTCCTTTTAAAGACTGGGTTAGGCCTTCCTGGGACTTTAAAATTGCCTTATTTCCTTATATATAAATACATTTCATTTTTAAATGTTTTTAATCAAATTAGTACATGAACATTAGAAAATTCAATGGCAGGAAAGAGGTAATTTTGAGAAACTTTATCTCGTGTTCTATATCTTCACATCCTGTTATCCAGAAGCAATGCTTTTTAACCTCCACGTCACTTCAATATATGTCTACGCTGACATTCTTTCAGCTTTATTGAGGCATGACTGACAAATAAGATGGCAAGGTGACATATGCAAGGTGATGATTTGATGTACACATACACTGTGAAAGGATCCCCCTCTCCACAACTGGTTAATTAACACACCCATCACTTCACATCTTGATCTTTTTGTGTGGGATTTCAGTTCTATTCTCTTCAGCAAAATCCAATGACCTAATACAGAGTTATCAACTATGGCCCCTGTGTTACATATCAGACTCTCAGATCAGACTCATCTTGTAGCTGAAAGTTTGTACCCTTGACCACACTCTCCCTGTTCCCACCCACTCCTCCCCATACCTTGGCAACCACTCTGTTCCTACGAGGTCATTTCTTTTTTTGCAGTTTCCACACAGAAGTGAAACCTTGCAGCCTTTTCCTTCTCTGCCTGGCTTATTTCTCTTAGCACAGTGCCCTGTGGGTTCATCCATCTTGTTGCAAATGACAGGATTGTTTTGTTTTAAGGCTGAACTAAATATACACCTCCATTCATCTACTGGTAGACACTTAGGGTTACATAACTCGGCTATTGTGAATAATTCTGCAGTGAACATGGGAGTACAGCTCTCTCTTCAAGACAATAACTTTGTTTCCTTGGGCTGTATACCCAGAGGTGGAATTGCTGGGTATATGGCGATTCTGTGTTTAACTTCCCAAGGGACCTCCATGCTGCTTTCACAGTGGTGGAGTAGCTGGCATTCCCACCAACCATGCGTGAGATTCCCTGTTCTTACCAGCATGTGTTATCTCTCATCTTTGGACACCTGCCATCCTAATAGGTGTGAGGTGGTATCTCACTGCGGTTTTGATTTGCATTTCCCTGATTAGTAATGTTTGAGCACCTCCTCACGTCCCTATTGGCCATTTATATGTCTTCTTTGGAAAAATTTCTATTAGGTCCTGTGCCTATTCTTAAGTTGGGTTGTTTGTTTTCAAAGTATTGAGTCATACGAGTTCCTTGCATATTTTGGATGTTAACACCTTATCAGATCTGTGCTTTGCAAACATCTTCTCCCGCTCTGTATGCTGCCTTTTCATTTTTTTGTTGTTGTTGTTGAAAGTTTCCTTTGCTGTGCAGAAGCTTGTTAGTTTCAGGTATCCCATTTGTTTGTTTTTTCTTTTATTGATTTTGGTTTTGGCGACAAATCCAAAAAAATAAAAGCATCACCAAGATCAAAGTCAAGGAGCTTACTGCCTATATTTTCTTCCAGAAGCTTTACAGTGTCAGGTTTTTAATCCATTTCGAGTTGATTTTGTGTATGGTGCAAGACAGAGGTCCAGGTTCCATTTTTGTACATGTGGCTGTCCACTTTTCCCAGCACCATTTATTTCAGAGATTGTCCTTTCCCCATAGCACATTCTTCCCTCCTTTGTCATAAGTTAATTGACCATGTATATGAGGGTTTATTTTTGAGCTCTCTATTCTGTTATACCAATATGTTTGTATGCCACAGTCATGTTTTGATTACTATAGCCTTGTAACATAGTTTAAATTAGAGAAGCATGAGGCCTCCAGTCTTGTCCTTCTTTCTTGAGATTGCTTTGGCTATTTGGGCTCTTTTGTGGTTCTATACAAATTTTAGAACTGTTTGTCCTATATTTTATAAATGTCATTAAAAATCGCTATGATTTACATCGACTCTACAGATTGCCTTTGATAGTATGAACTTCTTAACCACAGCAATTCTTCCAATCCATGAACATTGAATAACTGTCCATTTATTTGTGTCTTCAATTTCTTTCCTCAATGTCTTGTTTTTCAGTGAACAGGTCTAAGACCTCCATGGCTAAATGCATTCCTAATTACTTTATCCTTTTTGATACAATTATCCATGGAATTGTTTTCTTAATTTCTCTAATAATTAGTTATTAGTATGTAGAAACACAATTAACTTTTGTATATTGATATTGTATCCTGAAACTTTTTTTCTTAAGTTATTCAATTTAGAAAGAGGAGACAGAGAGAGAAAGAGAGAAAGAGAAAAGGGAAAGGAACAGAAAGCATCAACTCCCATATGTGCCTTGACCAGGCAAGCCTGGGGTTTCAAACCAGGAACCTCAGCATTCCAGGTCGACGCTTAACCCACTGTGCCACTGCAGGTCAAGCTCCTGCAACTTTTTTGAATTTATTATTTCTAACAGTTTTGGTGGAGTCCTTACAGTTTTCTATATAGAATATCATGTCATGTCAGCTGCAGATAAAGTTTCACTTCTTTCCAATTTAGATTTAGATATGTTTTATTTTTTATTCTTAACTTAGTTGTTCTAGTTAGGACTTCCAAAACTCTGTTGAATAAAAGTGGTGAGAGTGGGCATCCTTGTCTTATTCTTGGTCATAGAGGAAAATTCTTCCACTCTTCATCGCTGAGTACATTAGCTATGGATTTCTCACACATGAATTGTATTATGTTGACTTATATTCCCTCTAAACCCGCTTTGTCGAGTTTTTATCATGAATGGTTGTTGACACTCTAATTTTTCAATCATATTTTATATAGTTAAGATGATACCATGCCTATGTTGTTTGTTTTCCATTGCATTTCTAAATATGTCATACATGATTGTAATAAATGTAGTATTATTCATTTATTCTCTACTTGATCAAGACTTAATGTTTACATTTTTGCTATTTTAAAACTACTACCATTAATTTGTAAGATTAGCAATAAGCAGTTTTCACAAGAGTTAACATAATTTGAAGGTTTGGATGCTAGAAAGATGAACATAATTTCACAAAAAGGGCAGGAAATTACAGCTACCATAGCAGGAAGCACATCTATATCCTGGGTCATTGCATTGTTTTTATATTTAAAAACAGATTTGGCTTGTAGGCTGGGAAAACTTGTTTCTTCACCCCTGAACTTTCAGAAAGGCTCTTTCCTCCTCTCTGACTTGTTTCAGTAGATTTTTAAAACACTTTATTTTGAAGAATTATATAATCACAGGAAGCTGAAAAGAGAGTACACAGAGATCTTAGATACCCCATTTCTCTAATGACCCCTTATATAACTGTGATTCAATCAGAACCCAGAAATGACATCAGTACAACAGTAGGAGGTGCTAGCTCATCCTCTGATGTTCACTCGGACTGCTAGCAGGTTTATAGAGTTAATTATCCTTTTTATTGTTATTTAAACTTAAAAGACTAGTATTACAATCCGTAGTGGAACAATTAAGGCCTGTTTTTTTTCCCCTCATGAGAATTGTGGACTAGATCTTATTTTCAAATAGAAGTTTTCCTATTTCTAGAAATTGTTTTCTTTTAAATAATTTAGTTGATGTAAATGTCAAAATGCATCCATGTCATATGACATCTATGATAGGTAGAACTTCATTTTGGTGACTCTAAGTAAGAATTCATATAATAAATAAAGGCTTGCTATCATTAACAAAAACATAGCTTTTAGAAACTAATAAACGCATAAGTTCCCAAATAAACATCTGCTTTACAAATGAAGAAATATAAATGGCTGATAAACATACTTAAAATGTTCAATTTCAATAGTAATAAAAAGTCAGTAAAACATGAAGATAATATACCACATTTTAAAAGACTTTTTTCCTTCTCTTTTTAGCTGTAATACCCAGGTAAGTAGGCAGGGGAACAGTCACTCGTGCTCAGGTAAATCTGACTTGGCAACGTGTGTTCAAAGTCTGAACATTTTGCCAAACCTTTTACCCTGAAATCTTACCAGAAGAAAATGACAGTGGATATGCTAAATAGTTATGTACAACATATCATTACATTTGTGATATAAAAAAGTTAGGAAAAATCTACATGATCAAAGACTGGAGGTTGATTAAATAATGGTATGTTTATATATTAAATAATTGTAGTATATTTACATGTTAAAACATTATGTAGTAATTAAAAATATGTTCTGAAAGAAACATGGCTGATTCGAAAAAAATGTCTTAAGCAAAGATAACCGACGCAGCCGCTGCGGAGGGGAACGTCTGTGCGTGTCCGCAGGTGTCTGTGTGTCTGTTCACGCGAAGCCCCGCCCCCTGCTGATGGCCTCCAGGGCACGAGAGAGACTGGGCAGGAAATCCGCGACAACACGCAGCTGTGGGATTTCAGGTAGGCTTTTCCAATTGTCCTTATTTGTATTTTTTTTAATTTATATAGTCATTATGTATTACTATCATAGTAAGTATTGAAAAAAAATTTTTTTTAAGATATTTTTAGAAGCCAGAGAATGCTCTACCACTTCTCTTGGTAAATTCGACACATGTGATAGCCCCGAGATGAGAATTCACTCTTGTTGTATGTAATGAGTCCTTTATTGAGAGAGCAAGTTAATGTAGCTAAGGGAAAATAATGCGGTTGACCCTAGAGTGGTGACTAGACACAAGATGACTTGTCTTCGTTATGTATTCATGGTTGTAATCTCAGACGTGAAGCCGGGAGAACAACGGTGGTGCTCAGACCTTCCGGTTCCCCTGGCAGCGAGAGTCTGCCTCTTCTTCATGCTCCGTGTTCTAACGTGGGGTCCGTCTGCAGACCCCACCACATTCAGCCAGGCCTTCGACTTAATAACTGCTAGGCTGACCGACCACAAAGGGCTTTGGCAAATCGGTAGCTGTCGTTTCCGTTTGGGGTTTCGTGTCTCAGCCTGTGTCCTCTTGTACTGCCAGGGTGCATCTGTCCGCTGTACGCATTTGCCAAAGGGTCTCCTACAATCCCGGATGAGTACTCGCCCTGTACAGTGTGTCTACGGCGGGTCACTACACAATCTCTGCTGAAACACCTGTAACGCTCAAGAAAAGGGATTGCACTTTTAACAAAGCTCCATTCCACGCACGCTCTGAATCCAGTGCTCTCCAGGTGTTCCTGGTTCCCGGGCAGCTCCGCACCTTTGCCCAGGCTGGTTCCTTGGTCTGGGGTGTCCTTGCCCAAGTTCTCCTAACTGTTTAAGGACCAGTTCTGTTCTTCCGTCCCTGCCTCCTCCGCGGGTGGTGTCACCGCTGCAGAGTGCCTGCGCTGTCTTCTTCTCCTGTGCTCTCCCTGAGGAATGCACCTTTCTCATTTTTGAATCCATTGGTACGTAATTAGGGGATCTTTTGCTCACCAGACTCTCAAAACAAACAACTAGTGAATAATATTGCCTACCAAACTAACCCTACAGATGTTTTTGGATTTAATGACCCTCTCAGATATGAAAAAGTCAGGAATGATGAGAGGGAACTAAAATCCCTTAGTTTTGCCCGGATGACTTATCTACCACGACCGTCTGGGGTGGCTTCCTTGCTTTAAACCCTGAACCTGTCATATCATTGATGGACGCTACATACTGGGTACACAACAGCGTCCTGACTTTTGGAGTGAAACTGTGACTTGAAGGGTGAACTGTGGCTTCCTGAGGAGAATCCGCGCCTTTGACTGGGCATGCCTAAAGGGAGGAAGGTGAGGAGGAGGGGAGGGAGGAGAAGAAGGAGAAAACAGGAAGGGAGGGAGTAGGGAAAGAGCTAGGGAAAAGGACACAGGAAGGTGAGGGACAGAGAACAAGGCAGGGGTCAAGAAAATAAAAATGGAAGGAGAAAGAAGGAAGGACAGTAACAGAATTGTGGCAAATATAAACTAACATAGCAAGATGCAACTGTATCAAGAGCTACCTAAGTAACTTTGGACTTTGTTTCTTTTTCCTTTTCCAAAAAAAAAATTCCACTTACGGTATTTACAAAGGTCCTGGTCACTGACAACGCCCTGGGTTTGCATCTGTCTGACTTCTGCACACCGTGTGCCTTTCTGGCATTAGCTGTTATAGAAATTTTATCTAGATATTTGTTTCCAGAATTTATTTAACTTATTCCAGCATCTATTGCCTAATGAGGTTTTTAGTTCTCTGCTCTTACTCTTTCTTTATATTAAATAAATATATGGCATCCACTGAAAATTCTCAGTGCGAAAGGCCCTGATATTTTACAAGCCCCTATAGCTCTCTGCTGAATTGGTTTTAAAGCATTTACACAGTACTTCCTCCACAGTACGCAACAGAGCCATAATATTCACATCTCACTGATTTGGGGCCTGATTATATGTGTGCTGCAACCTTTGTTTCTCAGTCGGTCTTGAGGGCCAGTGGGCTGACTGATAATAAATGGGTCCTTTTGACATTAATAACCTGTATTTAGCTCCTTTGATCTACTTCCCACCTGCTATTAGAGAGCCCTCCAGCATCATAAACATTTTCCCCACCACTTAAGAATTTCTGGAGGTCCCCAAGGGCTGCTGACATATGCTCAGAAACAACATCCGTCACGCACAATGTGGTTGTTATTACTGCCGTTCCCCGAATCTCCGGGAGAACCTCCGCCCTCTGCTGTCCCGGCCCACACTGCACGCCCCGCCCGCCTGCACGGCTTTCCTCAGGGGTTCCCAGGAGGGTTCCCGGGGAGCAAGTGCCAGTGAGCTCTGCGGCTAAATACAGAAGAGCCAGCCCTCCCTCCCTCCCTCCCTCCCTCCCTCCCTTCCTTCCTTCCTTCCACTCCTCCTTCCCCCCTTCCTTCCTTCTGTCCTTCCTTCCCTCCTTTCCTTTCCCTTCCCTTCCCTTCCCTTCCCTTCCCTTCCCTTCCCTTCCCTTCCCTTCCCTTGCCTTCCCTTCCCTTCCCCTCCCCTCCCCTCCCCTCCCCTCCCCTCCCCTCCCCTCCCCTCCCCTCTCCTTCCTTCCTTCCTTCCTTCCTTCCTTCCTTCCTTCCTTCCTTCCTTCCTTCTTTCCACCCCTCCTTCTCCCCTTCCTTCCTTCCTCCCTCCCTCCCTCACTCCCTCCTTCCGGCCATGCAATATTTTGTTGAAACAGGCACCCAAGTTGTGCTATTTGTTCCTTAATTTATAACAAGCATTTCTGGTGACCAAAGGTGCTTCACGTTTCATTCACCCTCGTCCTCCCTGGGCTCCAGACACGAAGCAGAGTGACCGCTGGGCTCTGCGGCAGGCGGGCTCTGAGTGACAATGGTAGGATGGCGATGGAGCAAATCCTGCTGCGCACTCGCCCTTCCCCGAGGAGGTGCTGGTTCCCACCAGTCTGCTCACCCTTCAGTCCAAGGACTCCGGGTTCGTTCCACTCACCTAGGTCAGGAGACATGCCCTCCGGGTGCTGCTACCAGCTGTGGGCGTCCGTCACCTTGGCATAAACAGATGTACCACCCCACGAAACAATCCAGGTGTTTAATCTTCTAATGATTTCACAAATTTAGATTTTCTACTTTTCTTCTAATCATATGAATGATAATTTTCCAAAGCAGTCATTTTGCCACTTATTTAATTCCAATAAAGACTATGTTGAGAGAGAGAGAGAGAGTTATTTGAGGAATATCTGTGGATCTCAATAACCCATGCTACTCATTTCTTCCATTTTCAAACTTAATGGGCAATTGATTCATTTGGCAATTTAATCTGAATTGCACTACATCTTTACTATTTAACAATACTTTGTTTCCACTAGACCATGTGTTTCCAAAATGAAACTACATCCTATTACACCCAATCAGCACTATTATTTTCATACTTAAAAATAAATTGTGACAAAGTAGACCTCAGCTCCTGGCCCCGTGCTCGCTCGCTCTCTATCTCTCTTTCTCTCCCCTTTCTCTCTAAAATCAACACAATTTAAAAAATTAAAGTAAACCTCAGCTAAAGATAGATCATCGTCCCATCTTTCCCTTTGATGAACCCCCACATCCATCAGGGCGCCCACAACATGAGTTAGACAAGTTGGCTGACTGAGTGGACAAACGTTTCCATCAATCAGTCAAGGGGTCCTGGAGGGCAGTGTGGTTTGTTCATCCGGTCTTCATCCAGCCTCCTGATGCACTCAGGCCTCTGCTCAGCAAACTGAATTCTACAAAGGCCTTCCCGGCGTTCTCATACGATGTGTAGGGCTCCGGCCTCTGCCCCAGGGTGCTCTGTCCCGGGGTGCTCTGTCCCAGGGTGCTCTGTCCCATCTGCTGGGGGATGTTCACAGGAAGAGTCAGTCTGCCAACTCCAGCCTGCCCTCTCTCCCATTCCCTTACTTCCCTCCAACAACCACCGCTGGTCTGGCCCCCCACGACCTGCTCTGCCTCATAAACTCAGTTCCACGGCCAAGGTTAGTACTGTGGACCCTAGCTCCAGTCTCTGATTCCCTAATATAAATTCTCTGCGTTTGATGGGACATTTGCTGCGACACGTCTCCATGGGCAGGGTAAGCCTGAGACTGCCCCCCTCCCGTGGGCGCTGCCCACCCCCCACTAGCCCAGCCTGGGGGCAGGGAGATGGCTGCTCTGCACTGCTCCTCACCTGGCATGCTGCTCCTCACCCTGGCACGAGCGAACCTCGGAAACCAGACCTCCTGCAGAGATTTTAAAAAGAGAAGCCCTCCTCTCCTGCTCCTATGACACACGGAACTGGTGACACTGAAGATGACTTCTACATGCCTGAGAACACACTCGTATTTTTCTATTTAAACTGAGTTTTGTCCTGATGGAGAGGAATATAAAAATCCCCCTGGACACCTTCAGACGCCATCCTGGAAGGGTTGACAGCAATCTAATCACTTCAGCTCTCACGGAAGGAAGCGTTCGAGTTGGAATAACTGGCTTACTAGGTTAAGCCCAACTCCACATTCGTGAATCCTGCGGGACACCATGTGCATATTCTCTGTGTGTGTGTCCTTGGGCACAGTTATGTGCACACACTCTTCATAAGCTATCAAAGTGCTCTGCGGGTCAGAACTTTCTGTTGGGTTTATAAACGATTCTCCCCTAAATAACTTCAGGCGGCTCCTGGCTAACACACTTTGGGATTTACAGATTTCAGTTCTGATGTCACCGTGTATCTTGAGTCAAGTTTTCCTGGGTACTCGTGAGAATGGCTATTTCCAGCCCCACACCCTACAGCCTTCTGTCTATCTATTTCCAATGCCACGGATCCTGCTGTATCTTGAATGACACTTATTTTCATTTATTTCATCTCAATGGCATTTGGGGGCAAGCCACGAGCACCTGACGGCACAGAGGGAGGGTCTGAAGCTGAAAAGCACGGCGGGGCCAGGACTGGGTGCCGCAGCACTGCTCTCCAATCGCGGAAGCAGCGCAGACGATGTGGCTAACAGAACAGGACACGTTAACCCACACAGGGCACGCACCAGGACAGACATCCACGGGGTGACCGGAGGCCGCCGTGGGAGGGCGCTAATAAAAAGTCATGCGTGGGAAGTCATGGCGGCACTCTTTAGGTCTGCTCCGATTGCTTGCTGTGACTGGATGCAGATGACCAGTCTGAGTTCTGGTGGCCTTTGTCTTAATGAGGAAGTTGGCTCTGTGCAACCAGTAAAGCGTCCTATGTCTCACATGGCTGTAAACTCCACTGGTTCTTCCTGTTTTTTCTTAATGTCCATAGCACTTAACACTTAGACATAGGAAGCAATAAATCCTATTTGTTTTTGGTTTTCTCTTTCTCCTTTCTCCTTTCTTCTTCCTCCTCCTCCTCCCCCTCCCCCTCCTCCCCCTCCCCCTTCTTCTTCTTCTTCTTCTTCTTCTTCTTCTTCTTCTTCTTCTTCTTCTTCTTCTTCTTCTTTTCGAAGTTAGAGGAGGAAAGACTGAGACAGACTCCCATATGCGCCCCACCAGAATCTACCTGGCAACCCCCATCTGGGGCCGATGCTCAGGCCATGCTCACAATCAAGCTGTTTTTAGCACCTGACGCAGAGGCTCTGCGGAACCATCCTTAGCACCTGGGGCTGATGTGCTGGAACCAATTGAGCCATGGCTGCAGGAGGGGAAGAGAGAGAGAAAGAGAGAGAGAAGGCAGAAAGGGAGGGATGGAGAAGCAGATGGGTGCTTCTCCTGTGTGCCCTGACTGGGAATTGAACCCCAGACATCCATATGCAGGGCAATACTCTACCACTGAACCAACATGCCAGGGCCACAATAAATCATATTTGAATGAATGAGTGCAGTATAGATGATGTATTTTTCACTTTTAAGGGTTAACTAATATCTTTGGACAGACACTGGTTCTTGGTTGTGCATACTAGTATAATTTTCTGTGGTTGGGGGAGCAAATTCTCCAATTATACTTTCTATTTGCCTCATTAGTCTCTACCAATTAGCAAGTAAATTTTCCTCAATGGGGTGTTTAGAAACCTTTTGGTGATGGTCATTTATAATAAGAAGGAGAGGCCAGAGTAGACTCCTGCACAGAGCTCTAATGTAATGTTCTATTCTATTCCACCTGCAAGAGGGGTCTTTATTTTCTTTTACTAACTGTATTAGAAGAGGCTAATTTGTATGGTGTTTACATGTTATTCTCCCCCGCGAGGTGTCTGCCGTCATGCTTCTGTGGCTCTATTATACCAGAAAATGATACTGCATTGCTTTCAATTGCTTTAATATAAAAATCAATAAAAGGAATTATATGGTGGGGGAGGAATGCCCTTACAACTGAGAATGTGTATAAACAAGAGTGCAGACAAGAATATCTAGAATATATTTAGTCAAACTTTTTCTTTTATTTTTCTTCTTCTTTTTTAAATTTTTCCATTGATTGAGAGAGAGAAAGAGAGAGAAGTATCAATTCCCTGTTCTATTTAGTTGTTCCATTTAATTATGCATTTACTGATTACTTCTCGCACATGACCTAAGCGGGGATAGAACCGACAATCTTGGTGTATTGGGATGGTGCTTTATCCACTGTACCACCTGGCTAGGGCCTACCTTTTCCTTTTAAATAAAAACGTTGCCTCCTGCATGTCTGAGAGGCACAGCCATGACTCACATGCCACTGCTGAGCTGTCCCTGGCAAGTTCTGCAGAGCCGTGCAGGGAAGGACCCACCAGAGAGGGTGTACAACATAATCAGGAAGCACTCTCTTCACCCCAGTGTTCCCCATTATCTCTTCTTCTCATCTTGCCTGTGTTTCTCTTCTTCTTCATGAAATGGTAGAAGTTTTTCCAGTCGTGGTGAGAAAATAACAATTCAGCTCACCCCAAGTAAGAAGAGCGCTTGCGTACCAACATGTAGGGCAGGGGTCCCCAAACTATGGCCCATGGGCCGCATGCGGCCCCTGAGACCTTTATCTGGCCCCCGCCACACTTCCGGAAGGGGCACCTCTTCCATTAGTGGTCAGTGAGAGGAGCACAGAATGCATCTGCATCCTGTGCTCCTGGAGTACTGTATGTGGCAGTGCCGCAAAGCACGGCGTCGCTCAAGTACAGTACTACTTCCGGTGACACAGGACGCATGCGTCACGGCTCCGGAAGCAAATCATATCACTTGTTACAGCTAGCAGTGACAAATATGGAACCGGACATTGACCATCTCATTAGCCAAAAGCAGGCCCATAGTTCCCATTGAAATACTGGTCAGTTTGTTGATTTAAATTTACTTGTTCTTTATTTTAAATATTGTATTTGTTCCCGTTTTGTTTTTTTACTTTAAAATAAGATATGTGCAGTGTGCATAGGGATTTGTTCATAGTTTTTTTTTATCGTCCGGCCCTCCAATGGTCTGAGGGACAGTGATCTGGCCCCCTGTGTAAAAAGTTTGGGGACCCCTGATGTAGGGGAACGTGGGCCCAGCAAGCAGTCTATCCTCGCCATTGTCAGGCCAAACTGTAGGCAGAGAGAGCAATCACTTTAAAAAATAACAGGTCAGAAATTGTTAGCTGACTTTGCTAAAGAAAAATGGCTGCTGTTGATGAACTGAAGGGTTGTGTTGCTGCTTGTTTGTTTTCCTCTTGGTAATACCCACACCCAACAGTCACGACTTGGAGAGAAGTGAGAAGAGACCTCACTTAAACCCCGCTTGGCTTCAAGGTCTCCAGACGAGCAGTCAGATTAACAACACAGGGTGAATGGTTGGTGTGTGTGTGTGTGTGTAAAAGATAAAGAGACACAGTACACTAAGTTTGACCATCTGCTTCATGGACATGGCTTCACAGTCTAGAGCTGTCTTACCAGAAAATCCTCAATATGCACACACCACCACAATGTTTTTGTCTGTATTATCATCTCTATATTCAAAATGAATCTTGAAATATACTCTCCAAAGTATTACTTATGCTTATGCGTATGTATGGATGGGTGGGTGGGTGATTGCAAAGACTTTTAAGGCTGATATGACAACAAATACAGCAAGGATTATTAAATAACATCAGGCATATGAAAAAGCATTATAAACTATATTATATAAAATAAAAAGTATTAGAAAAATATTTCTTAAGTTTCCAGTAGGATCTACTCTTGCATTTGCTTCCCAAAGTGTCTATCAAATTGGGCTCTATTTTCTATTCTTCTTGGCCCAGGATGAACAGTTATTTAAGAAACAGACTTGAGAAAAGGCAGCAGAAAGATTCTGTCATGCTGCATAGAAAAAGAAAATTCATGTTTACTGAGAAAAA
Organism: Saccopteryx bilineata; assembly: GCF_036850765.1. NCBI lineage: Eukaryota > Metazoa > Chordata > Mammalia > Chiroptera > Emballonuridae > Saccopteryx > Saccopteryx bilineata. Next base: position 79,002,131 of record NC_089500.1, on the reverse strand, counting down.
AATCAGGATGGCTTTAAAAAAAGGTGGGGGAGGGAGCTTATGCTAAGGCCACTTGGGAACCATTTGTGTGGGTGGTGGCCATTTACTTTTCAATAAAACCTTGCTGTTTACCATGGCAACCGGCATAGTGGACGGCTGGTGTGCAGCCTCCGAGATGCAGGGCTCTAATAAAGAAACGCTTGCAGTGAAGAAGGAACAAACACGGGCACATTTTTATAAGCTCATAAGAGAAAACAATATCTTTTGCAAGGCATTTATATTTTCCCGATTTTTAATACCCAGCTACTGGGTGATAATCAATACCAGAATGCTGCGAGCCATTTGTCTCCCCCGTGACTGGCCTGCCTTTGGAAGTGATGATTTTTATTTGAGTGCTTGTTTCAACAGGATGTAAATTGCATTGCTGAAGCCACCAGGCCTCCACGGGGGCGGGACGGCAGCCTTTCCTCTCCCAGAGAAGGCAAACCCTATGACCCAAGTCCCCGCTGGGGACGCACCGTCCATGTGCTTCTCTGAGGTCTGCCCAGGGAGATGGCTCCCATATTATCTCATTTCCTTCCAGCTTCCCGCAGGAAGCGGGGGCGGGGGTTTTAACGAATGGCTGAGCTAGGCTGCAGCGTTCAGCCAAGGAGGCTGCTCATGGCTTTCAGCTACAAATGAGATGCCTGTGCCTCTTCCAAGCTCTTCTAGATACTGCAAGTTTAGAGCTGACAACACCCTCAGCATGCGTCTCTCTGAAAGACTCTTGAATTATCTAGTTATGATATGACTCCCTGTGAGTGGTTTCAGATTTTTACAATTAAGTTTATTTTGCACGTGTGGGATCATTCGTGTAGAATTACTACTACAGGCCGGTATATTCCATATATTATAAAAGTTAAATTTTGGCTTGGAAATCATAGCAAAGGAACACTTTTTTTTCTCAATGAAAGTAATTTAAATTGAAGTAAGACCCTCTAATACCACCATCTGTACGAGTAAATTACTCTCAGTCATTAAATATGCATATCTGACCCACGTGCAGTGCAGATGAACCAAGTTTTATTGAAGCAATATGCTTATAAATCCCCTAGGTATTAGAGACGAAGAACCGTGGTACTTTATATTCATGCAGATACAAATAAGCACCCAGAAAATATACTGCAGAGTTTCATCTTTCCTCAAAATACATTATCAACTTTATCAACTTTCCTAATTAATTAATATTTGTTACCAAACAGCGTGATCAACATTTTTATTGGTCTGACGCGCTGCGCTGCGTTCAGGTTGCACCAGCGGTGGCCACACTGCCTGTGCATCTGCATTTAGACTGCTGCCCACCCACTTAGCTCCGACAGGTTCCCGGGCAGTGGAGCAATGTGGGCAGACGGAAGTCATTATGCCGCCTGAATTTGTGACAGCGGGACTGGGCCCCGCCCCCACGCAACGGCTCTGCAAGGCCAATGGGAACTCACGGCCCCAGCCCTTGACTGCATCGTAGTGGTTTATAGTCTGTAACAGGCACAAATACAGGAAGGAATCATGATAGGACCCGTGTGGCCTGCCAGCCGACCTTTGGAGCTCTGCATGATGAACTTGCACTTCCCCCGCACGGGGCAGAAGCACAAGGGACACACTCTGTTGTCACCCCGTAAGACCAAGTTCACATCTTTGACCATGTTATCACCAAAGCCACCGCCAATCCCAACTGGGAAAAGAAGCCACTTTACAACAAGGTCTTGTTGATGTCAGTTTGCAAGTGGCTCCCACTGGGGTGAGACACCCCAGCCGCGCTTCTAAAGTGTTCCCGTCTCCGGTCCTGGAGCTGAGAGGTGAGCCAGACGGGACATGGGCTGAGGAATGGAAGGCGGCTGGAGGAAGGCGCTGTCGGAGGCTCTTTCATCCCAGATCCATAGAAACAGGATGTTCTTTTCTCAAGACTGCTCTTAATTCTTAGGAATTCAGTCATCAATTTTCATTTCCTTCACATCAATAGTTCCTGTTAAAGTCAAATTAAGTGTTTATTGCTAAGTGTGGGAGCTTCTCCTTCTCTTCAGCACCCTCTCATCTCCGTGACCATGCTTGAAGTGGGTGAAGCCAGCAGTGATCCGGGACGTTGTCTGTGATAACTGCTCTCGCCTGCCTTTTCACAACTAGTCCAGTAAATAAACAACTGCTTCCCTAAACAAAAGGCAGTCCAAATCACCTTGGAACTGAAACACCACGGAGTGTTCTACATATATTAGCAGGTTATCTTTTGTCTTGGGGCACTGTAGTTTACTGTTTGCTTACAGTAAGTAAAAGGACACAGCATGCAATACCTTAAGAGTCAGACGAGGATTCTATGCAACATCAGTGAAAGCGCACTTCAAACTGTGGCGTTAGAAACACAAACTTGTTCTCTCCATGCGGTTCTGTCTCCTCCTCATCTTTGGGCAGAAAACCACGCTAAACCATCCCACCCGATGTATCTTTACTGCAAAGACTGCCTCTCTTCTGCGGGTCCACGTCCAGCCCGGGTCTCAAGTTTTGACCATTCTGCTACTACTGGGAACCATGCAGTAAGATCTGCATAAAGCTAAATTTATGGGAATTATGAAAACTGACCTTCATTCAGGCTATATCATTGGCAAGCTATAGAACTAAGAGCAAGTTAATTAATCTGTCTTCAACCTTTAGCATAGGGATGTAAGATGACCCACCTCACAGAGCTGCGTGGGCATCAAGTGATGTCATACGGACAACACGCTCACACCTCACAGAGCTGCGTGGGCATCAAGTGATGTCATACGGACAACACGCTCACACCTCACAGAGCTGCGTGGGCATCAAGTGATGTCATACGGACAACACACTTAGATCAGTGCCCGACACATAGGAAGGGTGATACCTGTTAGCCACGTGGGCGATAACCCTGGGTCTTTCCTTCATAGTTAACTAGAAAACAGCTACATTAAACTTTCTGTACCCATTCTTCACAGCACTGGTCACATTTGTAGCTGTGTATTCATTATTATGCCTTACTCCAACTCAGCTCTGCTTAGTGCCTGGTTGTGACCAGACCTTCAATAAGCACTTTTCAAATAAACAGATTTTGCTTTTATTTAACACACTCACGTACAAAGAGTAAGAGTTGGCAACTCTGTATCAGTCCCCATAGTTTCAAAAGATTGATTAGTGAATGCAGTCTCAGCAGCTTGGGAGACATCACTCTGTAAGAAGCTTGTTTCACCCCAGGTCATGAGGGTTCCTTCTCACTCCCGGCCCTCTGTAGTCAGAGCTACAGCTGAAGTCCACTGTGGTGCAAGGAAGGAGGGGGGAGTTGCCAGTATAGCTTGTAGCAATTTTCTATCAAAAACTTAAGTAGAGCCTGACCAGGCGGTGGCACAGTGGATAGAGCTTCAGACTGGGATGTGGAAGACCCAGGTTCGAGACCCCGAGGCCCCCAGCTTGAGTGCGGACTCATCTGGTTTGAGGAAAAGCCCACCAGCTTGAACCCAAGGTCGCTGGCTCGAGCAAGGGGTTACTCGGTCTGCTGAAGGCCCATGGTCAAGGCACATGTGAGAAAGCAATCAATGAACAACTAAGGGGTCGCAACGAAAAACTAATGATTGATGCTTCTCATCTCTCTCCATTCCTGTCTGTCTGTCCCTATCTATCCCTCTCTCTGACTCTCTCTCTCTGTCTCTGTAAAAAATAAAAATTAAATAAAAAAAAACAACTTAAGTAGAGTGATTGTTTCCTCTTTCACATGAATTAAAATGTGTTATCCAAAACTGACTACAGAATCCAAAGTCAAGTGGTAATAACAAAACAGAGTCCAGTAGAGCTTAGAGACTTTATACAAATTTATTTCCTGTGGTTTGTCTACCCTCATTGAGTCTGGAAAAATATGCTTTCCTCTCAACAAGCACTTAGGGCTCCAGGAAGTGTTTGCAGGGACAAACGTCTGGTTTTCACTGGGGACAGCTGAGATGTTCCAGACTCATTTAGTCTGAAGTCTGTCTCGCTGGCACAACATTGCAGAGTCCCTAAAACCTAAAAGACTTCGTAAAAAAGAATAACTGCATGTCTGCACACTATTATGCCTTAATCGAAAAAAAATTAGGTTAGATGGGACAGGAAATGTTAACCCTGAATGTTCTTATTTTGTTCATTTCCTGCAGTGACCATATATTACCTTTGTGAGGTAAAATAATGCAGGGTTTTAAAAATTAGGTGACTCTCCGTGTTACAACTGGAGAACTGTAGGGTACGCTGTAAGGCAGATGACTGATTTTCCTGATCCTTCCAGAGAATAACAGAGTCGCAGTGAGGGGGTCTCACACAGAGTTGTTTTTCTGAGGGGTCTAGTGCCTGGGACTGGGGGGGGGGTTGGTAGGGACGGGGGAGAGGGTGGGGGTGGAGTATCCACGAGAACACATGAAAAGACAAACCATTAAGGAGGGTCAGGCTAGTTCAACCAGCAGCAGGGCAGCAGCTCTCTCTGGATGTCTGCTTCCTCACGGCTCTCCAGCCAGACGCGCAGCGCAGGCAGCCCCACCGCCTTCGGTCTCTAGCGCAGGAGCAGAGGGGGGACATATCTCTCGTTTGCACATTTTCTGCCATCAAATTTCAAAATGCCTCTCGGTGAACATCTTAGTAGACACACTTTACCCAAAAACGTCCCTTCAGAAAGTATGTCCTTTCTTATCGCGAATTTCAAATGCCTGATGTTGAAATGCCCTCTGAAGTAATCATCACAGTCTGTGTGCTGCTCTACGAACCCTCTGCCCCTCCCCACAGGCACTCCCTCGTACTCACAGGTGGACACCCACACTGCGTCTGAGCACACCCCTCCACCGTCACCCAGAATCCTCGGCCAAGCCCCAAGCTCGTTAGGAATCAACATTAGGAAACTAAAAGAAATTACTAAGTGGTTCAAAAGAAATTTATAGTTCAATATCAAAAATTGTTTCAGACGTCCGGGCTTCTTACTTCTCAGTGAACTTTCTTTTATTTTTTTCTTTGTTATTATTTGTGTGTGTGACGTTTGTTTTATTGCTATTGTTTTGTTGTTATGCTTTTACCGAGATCTTATTGAACCACGAATTTTTTGCCAAAGGGATGAGGCTGAGCCCACATGGCTTAACGAAAGTGGAATCCGAATCACGCCCAAGAGGAATTCATCCGCATTCGCTCCTGTCCTCTAACACAAATAAGGTTCCACCTCACCATTTTTGAACACTACTAGTCTCTCCTGGATATTTTCCATCCTGTTTTATGCCAGGAAGTGAGCAGTAACTTGAAAAGTTTACGTAGCCTTCAGCGTTCTACCCTACAGGAAGACGGTATCTTACGGAGGAGATTCTAACTGAGCCCGAGTGTGAGCCTTCTCTTGTACTGAAATGGGGGGGGGGGCGGGCATTTATTCTTGCTCATGACCTTGAAAGCAAAATTATGTACCCTTTCTAAAGTTAACCAAGGCCTGAATAAAACAGATTTTTAAGGACAATACTTTTTAAACTGCAAGGAAAATAACGGAATGGCCTTATGTTTACAATTCTTCCCCTGCTGTTTTATAGACAGAATTTTAAAGCAGATTTTAATCTATGAAAGATAGTATTCATTTAAATTGCACTAGCATGAGATTATTTCATAAGATATTGTTATCTATTTAAAATGGGCTCTTAGTCTCTTGGTATGTCCTTTTCAAATAGCTACACTAAACTATAGAGTTTTTACTAGGGAGTGATTGAAACACCAGGTTTCTTTTTCTCAACATTCTTTGAGGCGAAAGAGAACTTAGAGGTTGGGGGCTCACATGGGCAGTGCCCCCTCAGAAAGGGAGGCGCCTGCTGTGGGCCCAACACCAGCCACGTACATGAACTTGCACTGGCTTCGGGACCCTCTGGCAGAGTGAGCACGATGAAGGCCGGATGTCCAGTGGTATCTCTCATGATTTTCTTATTCTGAAAGTGAGAATTAGAATAAAAACTACTTATATTATATGTAGACATTCAATTAAAACAGAAGATGGGGCATCAGCCAACCTACACCCAAAACAAACACTCCTTAGCTTCCCCAGGCAGGAGCATGTGTTAATGTTAGGCTTACTCACAATCCACATAGGAGAAAACATCTGACAAAAACATTATTAGGATGTTAGCTAAAACTAACCTCCTTGATTAAGAGTGATGAAACCCCAACCATGACTGAGATGAGAAAACCATATTTAAGTTCTCCACGACACCAATATCAATAACAACAATAAAAACTCATTGAAACCTAGACCAAGAGCTCTTCCACTTCCAGTCCCGAGAGAGGAAGTGGGTCTGAACTTACCTCTCACCAGAAACAACAAGAAAACTGCACACAATACAGAAAACAGCAGTCTTTAGAAACTGAGCATCACAGGGCTTGACTCCTGAGAAGAAGGAAAAAAAATAAGTAAAATGAGCTTGATGATCGCCCCAGGCTTTCGTCAGAGTCCAGACCACGGTGCAGGAAGGGGCGACCCACACCAATCACAGAGGTCTCCCCAGAATGTGGAGACAGAGACCAGTTTCGAGGGAGCCCGAGGAGACGAGAGTTTTCCAGACAGTACCAAAAGAAGGGAGCTACATAGAAAAACCTGAGTCTTTTCATTGACGCGAACCTGCACACACTTGCATAGGAACCCCATGAACAAGAGCAAAGTACAATGTTTAGACAAAATACAGCTACAGCCACAGAACAAGTCCCAGAGCCCACAGAAAGCAGGAAACCACTCAAGTCTCCAAAAGCCAGGCTGGGGAGACCTCACTGACTCTGTGGGACATTCACTAGAGAGCTCAGAAAGGTGACCACTTAGTAGCAGGGTTACACTGGCCTAGAAGAAATCCTACCCTACTAGGTCTACCCTAAAATTCTGAAAACAGGATTCAAAGGGGTCAAACTGATTATCAAGCAACTTGACCATTCTTAAAAGATACACAATATCCAGCACTCAGAAATTTAGATTCACAATGTTCGCCTTGCAACCAAGTATCACCAGACACAAAGGGTTACAGGAAAGATTGACTCATAAGCAGGAAAGACATTAATTGACAAAAGCATAATCAGAAATTGTCAGACAGAGATAACAGAAGTAGCGAAGAAAGATGTTGATGGGTATGCTCAAAGAAAGAAAGAAGAAAACATAATCATAGTGTGAAGAATAGAAGATTTTATAAAGACCCAATTGCGACTACTATCAATGAAATACAAAATACCTGAAATTAAAATTTCACTAAAGGGAGCTAACATCACTACAATAAGTCTAGTAACAGTCCCATGCAGTAACTGATAAAATAGAAAATCAATAGAAATATAAATGATTTTAAAACATTATCAACTCACTAACTGAATTTCACAGAGCACTACACCAAGAGCTGGTAAATTATACATTCTTTCCTAGTGCACATGTAATATTCTTTAAGATAGCACACATGCCGGGCCTTCAAATAAGTCTCAATTATTAAATGAGTATAAAATAATACAAATTATATTCTATTATGCTAAAATTAATTTAGAAATTAGTAACAAAAAGTTACTTGAAAATCCCCAAATATTCGGAAATTAAATACTAAAGTTGAATTTTGGACTGTAAATCCTAGTTAATACAACAAATAAGAAAAATAACACTACTTGTGCATTAAAATGGAAGAGACCAAACTGTCATTATTTATAAATAATATGATGGCATAGACAGATAATTTTAGATAAAGTAACCATTAGACTAATATTAAAATTCATCAAGATTCCCTCATAGCAGGTCGACATACAAATTCAGAAGCATGCCTATGTATAGTTATGACCAATGATAAAAAATAAATGAAAATAAAGGATTTTCATTCAGAAAGAAAAATAAAGAAATCAATATTTTCAAATCCATTTCCTAACAAGGAATTATGTTGAATTTGACAAGCTGATGCTAATATTTATGTGTGTTAAAGGACCAAGAATAGCTAAGACAATTCTTAAGAACAGAGTATCAGTACTTGCTCGCTATAAACAAATTTATTACACTCTTATAATAATTAAGAAAATATAATACTGATGCAGTGATAAGCAAATATACAAACTGAAAAGAAAAAAGATCCCAGAAACAGACTCATATATAAACAAAAATTAATATATATCTGCTGTGAAATTACAAATAATAAAAGTATATTCTGTTAAATAAATGACATAGGAAAAATTGGTCAAATAAGCAAAAAATAAATATTAGATCCCTGGCTCGCATAATACACAAAAATTCAAGCTGAAAGTTATAATTTCCTAATTTGTATTGGAATTTGCAAAACATTACATACGTGTATTTAGAAGACAGGATTGGGTAGAATATAGTTTTTAAATTAACTTTTATTAAACTAGAGTTGGCACACAATATGATATTATTTTTAGGTGGACAACATGGTAATTCAGCATTTATACATGTTACAAGGGGATCACCACGCTACGTCTAATGATAATCATCTGTCACCATGCCGGTTATTAGGATATGACTGACTGTGTATTCCCTGCGCTGTACCCCATATCTCCACGGCTTCTTTTATAACTAAAAGTTTGTACCTCTTATTCCTCTTCACCATTTGGGTAGAATTTCTTAAACATGACACAAAATAATGCAAATCATAAAGGAAAACATTAAAAAATATGGTAACATTAATTCTTCCAAATGTTTAAAATAAAAATCCTCAAGTAAGGTACAAAAGACAGTCATCACCAATGTTGGAACAACTTAAACAACAAAATGGGTAACGTAGTATTGGGTTATAGTCAAAAGTATAAAATAAATATCCATCAATCCAGACTGATATAAACAAATGAGTAAATAAATAAATGGGGAAGAACAGACAAATCTCCCATGCAAAAGACTTCTAAATAATATATGCATAAATTCCTTCCTCGCGGAGGTGGAATATAGCCTCCAGTTCTCAAGTGTGGATTGCCCGTATAATTCCCCCCAAAGAGCTCAGTACAGAAAGGGAGAAAGATGAGTTCCTTTCCCATGGAGAAACCTGACAAACACCACCTCAGTCAGATGACTGGTGTCACATCGACAGTGATCAGTCATGTTGATAGCATGTGCCTTTCACCTGACGTGATGAGAATGGCACTTTTCATCTGTGCTGTTCTTTCCCAAAACCCTTAACCTCCAAATAACCATGAGAAAAGCACTGCACAAATTTCAGCTGAAGACGACTTGATCAGTATTCCTCAAAATTACTGTCATCAAAAACAAGGACAAACAAAAACTGCCACAACCAAAAGGAGCTTAGGGAGACATGATGACTAAATTACATCCTGGGTCAGATTCAGGAACAAGAACAAACAAAGAAATTTGAATGAAGCGCGGCTGTTACTTAATAATAACATATATGATAATATTGGCTCACTGACCATGACAAGAGTACCATATTAATGTAAGACATTAATATACAACAGAAGAAATTAGGTGTGGGGTGTACAAAAATTTTCAGTACTATCTTTTGCAATTTTTTATAAATCTAAAACTGTTCTAATATAAAGGGTTTCTTAAAAAAAAAAAAAAGATAGCCATCATCTGAGAACTTTGCAACATTAACAGATAAAGATTAAGGATACATAAAACACCACAATAAATCAATAAGTAAAAGCATCTAATAACAGAAATTGGCAAAAAATATTAACTGTCAGTTCACAGAAGGAGTAACCCTAATGGCCATCAGCATGTAAAAATAAGCTCAATCTCACAATTCACAAGGGAAATACAAATTTAAATTACAATGTGATAAAATTCCACGTATATCAGAGGATTTAGTTGTAACAACCTGACAGTGTAGAAGAGGAGATGGAGCAATGGTGACTTCCATGCTGTAATTACAGAGTGAAAACTGGGCCAAGTGTTCTTCTGGAAAGCAACTTAACACTCAGTAGAGCTGGGGACGCAGCACCCTCTAACCCAAGTATGCACCTCAAACCCTGCACTGCAGAGCCATTTTCCGTGGGACCCTGTCCTGACCGAGAGTGCGCACAGCTCGTGTGGTGTCCTGTACCGCGAGCAGGCGGGTGGCCTGGCCACAGACACTGCGGGGCACCGAGCCTCGCTTCCTGCCAGTGACAAACACAGGCACAACGCGTGGCTTTCTCTTCTTCTCTATCCTTCTGTCTTTACATCTATCTTAGAAACAGAATTCAAAAGTGAATTGGTTGTCATGGAGATGAGTACAAAGCACTTTTATTTGAATTGAAAAATAAAGTCATATATTCCTGACAGAAAATAAGTCTGATAACTATGTATTTTGACAATAAAGACTGGTTTGCCATTTTAGTTAAATGATAAACATTTCCTATAAATCTGATTAGCCAAATCTGCTACAAGGTTCTGACAAAAATATATTTAAAGCGCAAATGCTATATAAAATATTCTGAAGCATGTATCCTTTGCAATTCTTACCTTTGGCTTAAAAAAAACACGTGTTAATTTAACAAACTAAACATCTATTGAAAGAAAACTCGATTAATAAATCCTGGCATATTCACACAGTGTAATAATATACAACATTACTTAAGTAAACGAGCAGATTTACACGTATATATCTTCAGATACCTCAGAAATGTGGGACTGGAGAAATAAAGCAAGCTACAGGAAACATTCTTTGACTATCCTGGCAATTAGTATTTATTGAGAAGTTATTCAACTGCTAGCATCATTATAGGTGTTTGGGATATAGTATCAACAAAACAGACCTCTGCTCTTACATTCCCTTGGAGGAGGAAAAGAACCAATCAACAAGCCAACAAAATATCAACATATATGCTTGGCTCTAGAACTATCAAATGACGACAGGGGCGGGCAGAAGAAGATGGGGAGCTGGTGCAGGAGGGCTGGGTGACAATCGTAGACTCTGGTCAGAGATGGCCGCACCGAGAAGGACTGGAGCCCCGGAACCAGGGAGCCCTGTGTCATCTGGGGGAACAGGCTAAGGAGCAGGAAGTGAAGACTGTCACATGGAGAGTGTGAGGCCACGTGGCTCATGCAGAGGGAAAAGAAAGAGGGATGAGGGGGTCATGGAGTAAGAACTTCAAAGACAGAAAGGAGTTTTTGGAGGGTTAGGAAATTATCTAATTCCAGTTATAAAAGCATCAAATTCCAGTTATAAAAGCATCACAAGCTTCTACGTTAAAGAAAAGAAAAGAAAACTACAGTGGTAGGGGCAGAAGCCGAGGGTGACCAGTTAAGAGATATCTCAAAGACCTGCCTAAAATATGCTTCTGGTTTGGACCAGCAGGGCGGCAGTAAGCCACTGTAGTCACATAGGAGCAATACTCTGTAATAAAATGTGGAGGAAAATAAAATTGTCTTAGCGGAAAAATATGCATAGCATGATACCCTGTACATAAGGTTTGGAATTATGGAAACCATATTGCTTTTTTATAGACACAAATATAATTATGAAAACATGCACGTGAAAGATGAAGATCAAGTTCGTGATTGTCACAATCACTGATGATTTCAACTGTATTTATGTTATAATTTAAACAAAAGACATGCTATTGCTTCTGCTCTCAAGAAACTTTCAACCCAGTCTTGAAAAAGTTCAGTATGCATTAGAAACTAAAGACGAACATAAGACAGAAAATGTACAAAATTATGTGGTATTGACTAAAAATACCAAGGAATCCAAAGAATGTAGCACTATGACTTGACTATGTCTAGTGTGTAATACTGAACAATATTCCTTCTTATGCTAAGAGTTATTTGTGTCCATTGATTTATACTAGGCTAGACAGACAAACCTGGGGGAAAAGTGAAGAGGAGAAAGGAACATGTCAACCATATCAACACCAAAGCCATAAAAATACCACATCTACTACGTGTGAGTGTGCTCAGGGCTGGGAGCAACAGAAGTCAGACTTTAAAAACAATAGAAAACAACACAGTCTTACACACACTCTTCCAGAAAACAGGAAAATACTGCATAAGTCATTTTCTGACACCAGATAACACTGATAATAAAATCTGATGGCATTATAAGAAAATGGAGACTAATCTCACTAATAACATACTGCAAAAGATTCCTAAGCAAATTATTAGCTAACTGAATCCAAAAATAGTATATAAAATGGATCATTCCTCCTAACCAGGGATGTGAGTGTGCATTTAATATTAAAAACCCATAAACATAACTCAACTTACTAAGTGGAACAAAGGAACAACCATGAACATCTTAACAGATGTAAAAAAAAAAAAAAAAAGAATTTGGTAGAAATAAATTATCTATGATTTTAAAAAGTAGTAAATTAGAAATATCTTAACCTAATAAATAGTATCTACAGCAAGGATCATACTTGATAAATTACTGGAAAAGTTCCCCTGAGAAGACTCACAGATGTATGACATGGAGGATGCTGAACATCACTTTATCTACACTGCTCACAAAAACTAGGGGATATTTTGTTGCTTCATATTCATTTTGAAATATCCCCTAATTTTTGTGAGCAGTAGGCGTATTAAATATCAATCCGAGGTGCTAGCCAGTGACGTAAGGCAAAACAATGAAAGGATGTATAGATCTGGAAAAGAAGACACTTTCGTTGTTCCCAGACGACATGGCTGTGTCTAAGGAAGATCCAGGAGAATTTGAAAGTCAGAAGAACCAAGTTTAGCAAGGCCACTGCACACTGGCTGATACACAGAAGTGGGGAACTTATACATGAGCAACAAACTATCGAAAGTTTAAAAAAATTAAAATAATACAATTTTCAGAAGCATAAGAAATCAGAAATGCACAGTTCAATCTACTCACTGATATGCCAAACCTCTACACAGCAAACCATAAAATAACTACCGAGAAAGAGTAAAAAAGACCTAAATAAACGGACAACAAGTCATATACATGAATTGGACAGCCAAATGTTTCAGAGACAGCTACTCTCTACTTGATCAATAAACTGTCCGCAAACCCAATGAACGTCCCAGGACATGGTCGTGTGGACGCTGACAGGCAAGTTCCGGGATCTGTGGAGACATACAGGAGCACAGGAGACGGGGGATCCACGTTTGTTAAACCAGTGAATGAAGTGATGAATAAAAAATGTCAGCCCATCCCGATGTCATCGGTTCTCAAGCTCTGGGCCCCCAAAACCCCTCCTCACTCTGCACCTCCTAAACGAGTGAGCTCGGAGGTGGACTGTGCCGAGTGTGACGACAGAGCCGTTCTCGTCAGCAGTGGCTTCCGAGACGGATGCTGTGCTCCATACTAAGGTTTCTCAGCGTTGCAACATCACGTGCGACACGTCTCTCCATCTCCCTTTCTCTTGACGCCCAGAAACAGCTGCTCCAGTGCTGCTGTGCACACCAGCTGTAAGACTCTCTACCTGTTAAGCACAAGGGGCCCCTAGACTCGTGGTTTAGTGTTTCCCATTCCCATCCTGCATTGCGTATTTTCCTTTTCCTGAAAGGGTGAAACATCAACAAATGAAGACAAATTGGTGGCTGTGTTCCAAAACCAGCTTGTTGTTCTAGGACCCCAAATGGTCTCAGACGTCATTAGGAAGCAGCAGGCCACCGAAGGCTGTGAATCAATTAGCAATCAGGTCAGGCGTGGGGCGGCCGGCGGCACGCAGCCTCTGGCCTCGCTCTGCGCGACACGCCAGGCTGGGCACCGGCACCCCGACCATGCCCACCCTGCTGCACCGTACCCCTTAATTGGGATAACTTGGAGATGCTAATGTGCACAGCATGCCCTGTTGCTTCAATGGGGCCTCATTAGTGGCCCTGCCAGTGGTGACCACTGTGCAGTGACCTCTGCTCTGGGGAAGGCTCTGTGAGGGGTTCCTCACTCTGGTGGAGAAGCGGCCACAGAGCGTGGCTGGTGCTATGTTCGTGGCTCAGTTACCAGGTCCAGACCCCTGCTGCCAGAGGGGTCTGGCACACAGCCACTCGAAGAGGACTGGCTCGTGTCTCCCCCATTCCCCCATCCACCCGACTGCACGGAATACAGAGAATGTACCCGGAGACGGGCTGCCGGGACCCAAAGACACCAGCACCCTAACCCTCCACACCCTGTGAGGGGTTCTCAGTGCACACAGCAGCCAAGAATAGAAAACAGTCTTGAAAATGCATAGGGAAGTAGAAGGCAATTATTTTATTTTTTAAGTAGGGGCTATTTCGTGAGGACAAACTCAGAGCACTGCTGTGAACGCTTCACAGGGATCGCTGGTCTAACCAGGCATGGCGAGCACCAGGCACCCACACACAGGACTTTCTGGAGAACTTTCAGCCCCTGTGGGGTTCCTTTAAGAGGAGACACACGTGGTGTGTCACTGGGCCAATCCACTGGGTTGTGCTGTGGTTACCGTGCGCCCCACAATCCTGGAGACACTCCTCTTTGGAGTCAGAGCAGCAAGGCCACACCTGCTGGCATTGGGCAGAGACAGGCCACCGAGACTGTGACCACGGCCCCCTGCCATCCCATCGGTTCACGCGAAGATCCTCACCATTCTCGCTTTAATAAATACGCTCAAATGAGTAAGACAGAGTGATCCATAATAGGACATTCAAAAATGGTGGAGCTCAGTGTCACTTCCTTGCCATTAGATGGTTAATGAAAACTCTTGTCCTCTTGTTTTTGACCTCTGACAGCTGCCTGAGCTCCCGGCCCTCCCGTGTGCATCTGCACAGACCCCAGGAGCCTTCAGCAGGACAAAGGGGGACGGGCTCGCCTCGTGGCTGTCCCCATCACGGGCACCCACTCCTTCCTGCCCCTGGACTTGGGTGAGCAGTTGTGCAGAGGTGGCAGGATGTCAATGCCCCCAAAATTGAAACTGTGATTTGTTTTTGTTTGATATATGTTCCTGTAGTCAATAAGCTTTATAAAGGAAAGGATCAGCCTGAGCAATCAATCAAAGATAAACAGATTCCTGCCCTTTAAAAGCATATCAGCCGGGAGGTGAGTGCCTCATTCATCTTTTGCAGGCACAGCCACCGATCGCAGACTTTCCACGGCGAAACAACTGCCTGCTCACGCCAGGCAGCTCTCCCGCCTCGGGGCGGCTGCGGTCGGGCTGAGACTCATCCGCTGCATGGCACCAGCGGTCCTGATCTGGTGTCATTCTCAAGATCCAAATGGCTAACTACGCTGTTTGCCTGCTGAGACCTGGGCTCAGGCCTATGGAAATGAACTCTGAGGGACAGTAGCTTTTACTCCAGGTTCACACTGTAGATTTCTATCAAAATTCATATCGTGCACTTTTTTTTTTTAATTCTAAGAAGCCAAATCCCTTTCTTGTAACAAAGAATTCCCTCTTCATTCTATTAGTGGTTTCTGAATCTTCCTTCCAACAGGGCGGATGTTAACCCGTCTTTGTTTTGCTCTCTGCAGCACAGACGGAGTGCATATGCAGAATGGTGGTTGGGCACTGGGGAATATCTGTAAGCACTGCACTAATGCATCAGTCAGGAGAGCTGTCAGAGCACTGCAGTCCTCCAGTAAAACCGGAGGCCCCATGTCCACACCCTCCCGGGAAGACAGCATGGCAGAGGCTGGAGCAGGCTTTAAGGGAGGGCGGCATTCCATGTATGATGGGAAAATAATGCAATTTGCAGGCTTTAATAAAACCATTGGGGAATTCATTTCAGCAGGGGTACGTCCTCTCCCCAAACCTTCCGGTCTTATGTTTGCTTCGCGGACACTTGTAATGAGATACCGCTCACCTGTTATCTCAGGCGTGAACACGGCACGGGACGTGTGAAGTGAGCAGGCTTGTTAATGCGCCGAATATGGAAATAATCCCTTTACAGGCCGTGCTTTCGCCGCACAGAAGCGCATTATGCAAACAACACACAGACAGAATAAACTTTGGAGGGGCAGAACTGGGAGTTTACAAATTAATCTTCTGAGCCCACCTTGCGTTCACTCGGAGCATCCACTAAATCATCACACTCGACCCGCGGGAGCTGCACGTCCTCACGGCGCGGCTGTGACGACAGACGGGAAGTGAGACTGAGTGCGAGCACGTTCTGCCGCCGCCAGGAGTCCCGGGACGGCGCTTCCTCTCCGCTGCCTCCTCTGCCATTGGCTCTCGAGCCCTTATCTTAACCAACCAGACTGTTTGGACTCCGCAGGCTGACAGTGGACCTGACATCAGGTTCACACCCCGACAGAAAGGCTGTGATGAAAATGGGGAACTTGGCAGCGGAACAGGCGGAACGCACAGGCGGCTCCAGCCCCCAGGCCCCTGGCCTGCAAGGCTGTGGGTTCCACGCACTGTGTGGTGGGTCTTCTGGTTGTCATTTTGGTCCAGCCTGGCCTACGTGAAGTCCCCTCAAGCCTCGGGCCAGCTCTGTGCTCCTCCCACTCTGGAGGCTTTTCAATTAAAATGCAAGAGAAGCGCAGGCCCCATGGTATCAACCCAATTACCTCTGAAGCCACAGAAATGGACACAACAAATGACCCCACCCTTGGCCTTCCTGACAACAACTCGGGCTCTGAATACATGGTGTGACTTGTGTGATTTGTTGGGGGGGGGGGTTGCAGAGCGAAACAACATGTCCTTCACAGAACACCGTGAGGCACAATGCTCCCAGCGCTGGAACAACTTGCTCGCACGAAGGCTTAACTTCGACAGTGACAGCTTCCTCTCTCCGCCTGCGGTCCAGACAGAGAGCGCCTGCCCAGCATCCTCTGCTCTGCAGGGGGCTCCTCTTGCAATGTTTTATTAGGATTCACTTCCTTATTATGTCAAGTTTTAAACTGGTGCTTCCAAATATTTTGCTTTCTTTCAAATATTGCTTTCGAAGGGGACTACATAGACGTGCAGAATGTACGAATCTGTTCCATTTCCTGAGTCCTGGACCGACCTCCTTGGGAGGGTGTTTCCTCCACACTGCTCGTGCTGGACACACATCCTGTGCAGAAGAGCAGAGATCAGCCTATGATTTGCATGTTCCTTGGTCCTCGCTCACTGACGCACCCAGGGTTCACCCAGTCAGTGCTGCTCGGGCAGGGAACGTCCATGGAGAGCGGGAAAGGCACCTTACTAAGTGGTGTCCACTCGAGACACAGGAGCCATTCAGGAAACGCAGAGCATTCCCTCCTGTCTTTCTTCCACTGTTCTTCCTCTACTGCAGCGGTTCTCAACCTGTGGGTCGCGACCCCGGCAGGGGTCGAACGATCAAAACACAGGGGTCGCCTAAAGCCATCAGAAATACATATTTTATTTAAAAATGTATTGTATAATAAATATGTATTTTCCGATGGTTTTAGGCGACCCCTGTGTTTTGGTCGTTCGACCCCCACCGGGGTCGCGACCCACAGGTTGAAAACCGCTGTTTTAGAGTATGTCCCTGCCACCTGGCCGATGGTGGTGCAGTGGACAGAGCACGCCCACAGCTGTCAGAGGAGAGGGGCTGGAGGGCAGCGTGGAAAGGGTGAAGGGATCGGGGGAGATGACAGGGTAAAACGAGTAGTTAACAGGGTCAGGGAAGTATAATCGTAGCCTGGTACACACATCCTATGGGCAAATTGGGGAATTGGGCAAAGGTGGGGGCGGAGGAATCATGGTGGAAAGACACCTGACTTGGGGGGTAAGCACAGAATGCAGGGTGCAGATGATGCACTTGAAACCTGTATGGTTTTATTAACCCATGTTACCCCAGTAAATTCAATTTAAAACAATGGTCCATGCTGGTCTGCCCACTCAGACCAGTTGCCTGAACTCCTAGGCTAGGAAGTACTGGGATGCCCAGTCCCTGCTCTTCAGAAAGACCTCCGTTGACCAACAACATCTGCCAGATGCAGGCAAGCAGAAAGAGCAAGGCTGGGACCAGATTCTGCCACCCGGCACCATATGATCTCAAAATGCTCCTCCTTGTTCTGGAGTCTTCCTTCGCAACTACAGAAAAAGTTACTTTTGCTATCATTCAAAAAAACAAACAAATAAAAAAAAGAGAACTATACACAAGTATAAAACTGATAATTATCAATAATTTCACTTTTTAAAGGAAGCTGAAAATTGTTAATAAATTACATGTTTATAGTAAAACGAGTAGTTAACAGGGTCAGGGAAGTATAATCGTAGCCTGGTACACACATCCTATTCAAATAATTTTTATTTCATTTCTGTGAATTCTTCCCCATTATTCTAAACTATTTTGTCACTCTCCAGCACTTTCAAAGAAAAGTCATACAGTTCATTTCTCTTTCTCGGTGCTGATGGCACCAGATGACAAAATTCCATCCGAAAGGACATATACATGGGATGTTAGATGATCTCATGTGTTTTCAGATGAAGCATACCTTTCACCCAGAAGTTCATGCTGATTGTCAGGAACTGTGACAGGCAGTGTGTAAGGTTCATTTTACATTAACACATTGGATAGGAGGGACTGTCATGCGGTTGGTACTGAATAGGAAATCCCATGTGATCATACCATATCACACATTGGGAACGATTTTGTGTATAAGGAACTTCATGATCATTTTTCTCTTTTTTAAAGAAAAAAAACAAGTCTTTTCTTTTCCTTAATTGGCAATACACCCTGTAAATAATGTTGTTCCCTTCACACTGAAAACCATTTAATTCCCCATTATCTCACTTCATTAGCCAAATGTCCTGTTTAGGCAAACTGAATATGAAGCACGTTGTAATGTGGAGAAAAACAAGGCTCAGACACAGCCTCGAACTGAAGGAAAATCCGGCAAAGCAGCAGCCGTGTGGAGCCCGTGGCTGCAGCACAGACCGGCGGGCTCGGGGTCTGGTTCGTTCCGACTGGCCTTGGCACGCAGCAGGGCGACCTTCACAGTCTGTCCTCAGGAATCCATGAATTCTGGGACAGACGAAAGAGGAAGGAGGGCTGGAGGTTCACTTTTCAGGGGACAGGACTGGAAGACCTTGGGCCAAACGAGGAGGCTTTAGGGACCTCCCCACCGCACTGCTCTCCCCCCAGCACAGGACCCTGTGACAAGTAGCAAACTATGAAGAAGGGACCGCCTTCACAGGACAACTCCGTACAGAGAGGAGCCGGCACCGCGTGTGTAAAGAAGGAAGGGCGTCCCTGACGAGGAGGTGCGCAGAGGCCAGGGCCACGGACAAAGGGGCTCTGAGGGGCACGGTCCTCTGTGGGCAGAACCACCTCCTCCTCCTGCTCAGGGGTCTGTTCTCGGGTCTCTGCCCACTCACGCGTATCCGGGGCACGGCCCTAACACAGTGGGCCCGGCACGGTCACCCTCACTGCCGGACTCCAGCGGACCCCTCGCAGGAGCAGGCCGACAAGAGCTGCTGCCCTTCTGGGAGCTCGGGAGACGCTGCCAGTGCCAGGCAGGCTTTTGTTTGCTTTATAAGCTCACATCGGAGCGCCCCGGGTCTTAGCATCCGAGTGGGGGTGGCTGTGAGTGTGCACAGTGCCGTGGCTGCTCAACCATCCACGGTTTTTAGACAGGCTCCTGCTTGGAACGACCACACTCTCCTCTCCTGCGTGGTGGAGGCAGAATGTCTTCAGGATTCACGTTTTACCTGCTGGTGACAAAAACCCGGCTTGCTCAGCTCACAGAAGTCGAAGGCTTTCTTGGAAGATAACAGGACAGCCCCGAGGTCATGGGAGCCATGGAGAGGTCTGTGATGCAGTGGGAACAGCAGGGGTCAGGTGCCCAGGAGCCTCTGCACCCGCAGTCAGTGTGCCTCTTTAGCCCCGGCCCTATCTTCCTCCCTCTCTGAGTAAGCAGATGGCTCCAGTTCACAGCGTCACACTGGCTGTTGAGGCGACCCCTGTTAGCTTACACTTAGCATCTTTAGTAGTAGAGAGATTGCCAAAACCCTCGCTCTAAAATCCAAATCTTGGGGAAAGAAGTTCGGTGGCCCAGTTTGGGTCAGATTCTAACTACTGAGCCAATCAGCTATGACCAGGGGCATCGTCACATTGTAGGAAATAGCTGCTTCCATGGAAACAAGAGGGGATGCCCCTAGAAATGTTGGCCACAAAAAACTAATTAATGAATAAAAATAAAAATAGTGTCTTATCCATAGAAGTCACATTCCAACCACCTTTTAAATAGACTGTCTAACTAAAGGACATCTATTACACGGGAATGCTGGCTCCCTCTGCAAAGTTTAGACCAAGCCCAGGCGCCTGGGATGGACCAGCAGAGTCACAAAGTCCCCCGTGGGTCAGTCCTGCTCCTGCGCAGGAAGGGCCTGGGTCCGTCTCTAACATGAAGACAAAAAGGAAGCCCCGGAGACAGGCCACCAATGGAGGGCTGTGAACAAACAGCCCGATGACACTGTTCCAGCGTGACACTTCCTCAGTGGAGCTGAAATACATGTGTATCTTCTAAACCTTTCCCTCTGTCATATCCCTCCAGATTTTCCTAACTCTGGGATTCAGTTTAAAATCTCACACTGTCCTTTCCAGTTTTTTTTTTAATTTTTCATTTTGTTTGTTTCCCAAATCATTTCTAGATCAAACTGATTCCTGTTCCTCATATTATTTTTGAAAATTAAGTCTTCTGAGCCGCCCTGCCCACATGCCCGCCAGGTGCCTGGAGGTGGGCACACCTGCCCCTCTGACCTGCAGGGAGCCGACGCCCCGTCGCTGCCGCTGCACGCGGCTGCCCCGTGGCAGAGCTGGCTGCTCCCAAGCTCACGTGAGAAAGAGCAGTGCTGAGAGGATCACAGATGGAACGTTACGGTCTCCTCCAGCTATCACTGGGATCTACCTTTGGGCTGGACTCGCGAGGACGCATCCTCTCAGCAGGCTGAAGTGGAAACTGTCCAGCTCCTGTACGTTCCTGCCTGCAGCCCGTGTGCCGGTGCACCAGGCCTGGAGCACTCCTGCAGCACACATTCCAAGGGACGTAGAAACTCGGAACGGGAGGGCCCTCCCTAAGACTTCCCTGCCTACCACCCCCTCTGCCCGTACCCAGCTCACCACTTCCACCAAGCAATCGGGCCTGGAACACTGCCTTCACCCAGCAGTTGTTCAAGCAAGGTTTATTGGCCTAGTCACGACATAAAATGCTGTAGGAAGAACCCTTGGTGGTTGTGGGCAAGGTGTGTTGGGTAGTAGATGGAAAACAAGACTAAATATGGCAAAATAAATCTGGTATAGCTTATTACTCAACAAATATACTGATAGGGACCTCGACAGTGTGAAGGCAACAGATATGAACAAAAAAAGACTTAATTTTCAAAAATAATATGAAGAACAGGAATCAGTTTGACCTAGAAATGATTTGGGAAACAAACAAAATGAAAAATTAAAAAAAAAAACAACTGGCAAAGGACAATGTGAGATTTTAAACTGAATCCCAGAGTTAGGAAAATCTGGAGGGGACATGACAGAGGGAAAGTTTTAGAAAATACAAATGTATTTCAGTGAAATACCTAATAATATATTATTATTTACACCATGACATCTTCCAAAAGAAAGCAATATGGTGCTTTAAAATGCATTTCAAGTTGACTATGCCTAGTGCCAAATCTAAGATCAGCTCTAGAAAAATTATCATCTGAGATGATGATCAAAACCATAAGGTCTTGTGTTTACAAGTTTGAAGCAAATTTTATCTGCACTGCCAACCATCCTTCAAGGTCATACGTACAAATGAGGCTGGAAGAGATTCCACGTAAACTTGTAATCTACTGCAGGAAACAGATCTACGGTTTGGCATGAAGAGTCCGGCACTGGAGTACAAGGGTTTGGATTCTCATCTCTGCCACTAAATAGTTCTGTGACATTGGTGAGTCACATGTCCTTGTCAGATTCATTGTCTCTGTGGAAAAAGGCGATGTTTCCATCGACACTCTCCACAGGGAGGTTCCTTCCACCTCTGAAATTCCAGAATTCTACTTTACATCTGGACTTGCAGACCTGGCTCCTAAGGGCTGCCACTCTGTGCTCTAAGTTAATGGAAGTCTGGTCACTCTGCTGGACACCTAGAGGCATCCTGGAGCCTGAAGTCAGTTCACAGGCAGTGGAACCACTTGGCAGGGTCCTTCAGGGATTGTCTTTTTTCCTGCAGTAATCAAAAATTGTCATCAATTTGGCCAGTCTGTCACGAGTATAGTAACAGCTGAGTCTGTAGTATTTCTTGATGTTTTACCTACAACAGACTACCCTAGAAGGATACTTCTGTGCCCCATGTGACATCTGTCAATGCCTGGAGACATTTTTTGACTGTCACAATTGGGTAGGGGGTACTATAGCATCTGGTAGGGCAGACTCCCCTAAATATCTTGTAACGCACAGTATAACACCCTCGACAAAGAAGTATATACCCTAAGTGTCAGTAGTGTTGAGTTTGAGAAATCATTTTTCTTTTTCATTTTTCCTAATTCCCTTACAAATTAGCCTTAAGTAAAAGCATCATTCAAAAATGTCCTGTTCACACAGTGTTCATCGTGCCCAGCCTAGCAAAGTCGAACGGCAGGGCACACAACCCCATTTCTCCTGATTTCTGGGAGGCGAGGAGGGAAGACTTGAGAAGTGGACCTGCAAGGTGACTTTATAATGGTATCTAACTCACAAGGTAAGTGATTCAACTCTATTTTCAAAAGGAGTTTGGAGTTGGGCAAACAGGAAGCTCCACCACACACACACACACACACGCACACACACACGCGCGCGCGCGCACATTTTTTGCTTCTGCGTGGGTTATTTTTGCAAATAGAAAGTAAGACTTCTGGGAGAAGCTAATGAATTTACTAGAAAGCACAATGTGAAGTGAGGTGTAGGTTTTAAAAAATAACATTTTTAGACAACGCTTATAAAAACTGATTAGAAAGCTCGTAGTAGGCATGCTTCCCATCTTTCGGAAAGTGGCTCTCGACGAGTCTGAAGGCTTGCGAGCACTCTGAATTAATGCATGTTGGGTATTTAAGGGTTTTCTTCGCCTAATGTTTCTTTTCGGTTTCCTCACACTTGACTCACAATGACAGGACCCGGAAACAGAAGGGACCGAGGGCTGCAGACTCCGGCTGGTGATGGAGTGATCTGTGTCACCTGGCTCCATTTGTCTTTTCCTTTCTTCCCTTCCTGTTGTTATTTATCGGCATTTTGCCTGCAGTAAGACATAACTTTTAAATGTGGATTTTATGATGTCTGTGAGTCAATCTAGAAAAGGCACAGTGTTTCAAGGGCAGAACAAAAGGTCAGTTATTCCCGGATTTTAATTTTAAGCATTTTGGTATGTGAATGCAATGGAGGTTTATTTATTGAATTTAAGAAAATTAATTCCTTATAGCCATGAGTGTATTTTGCTTTGTCTGCCCCTGGGTTTGTAGGCATTGGTGTGTTTTTTTTACCTTTTTAATATTTCAGCAGATGAGGCTGGCAAGATGTCTGATGCTGCTGCCTCATACCTGGAGGTCTTATGGAACCGGGATGGTATTCGTAAGCAGAACAAACAACTTTGGGGAATAGTTTAATCATTGCCTTTGGTAGGACTTGTCTCACATTCATTAAAAAGTCTAGGCCAAGCTGCTTTCTTGATCTTCATTTCTTTTTGGTTGCCAAGCAAACAGACCAACAAGGACTCCCCAAAAGCTGCTTATTATCTAACTGGGATGTGTGGAAGAAGTCACACATCTCAAACATCTCAACACTTCAATGCCAGAATGTGGCAGACACTCAGGGTATTTGAAAGAAATGTGTGAGGAGTCTGGTTTTCTTGCTCTTAAACACATTTAAAACAATCTAGAATTTTAACCTTTATATACAATCACATTAAGGTTTTCAGTCTTAAAAATAGTGTGTTCTTTCTTTGGCCAATAAAAAATATCACATTGTCTAACTCTTCTTTGATGTAGGAAATGACTAGAAAATAATTAATAGAAAAGATCAGGATTTGATTGTGAAGGAGACGATCAGGGAATATGAAACCTCTGCTAGTTTATATAAATCCACACATTCGAACCTGTCTTTTTTCCTTACTTAATTTTATAACTAAATCTGAACTCAGGCTGGTAAAAGTCATCTTATATTTGAAACCCCCCCAAATGTATCTAGTATAGAAAGTAGACAGCCAGTATTCACTTTGCCTGTCAAGAAATGCCCATAAGAATTGTTGGTAGGCGTCTAAATGTAGAGGTTAGTAATAAGCAGTTATTGACTTCTGTTAGGATCAATATCGAGATTTGTTGACCCAAAGAGGTTAAAATTGACTGAAGAGTGGAACAATAAATCTTGTTATTGAGTAGAAAGCAGAAGTCAATATATGTATTATTATAAACATTTTTCTTTCAGTGTGGATGATAGGGGTGGAGTCATTTTTGAGATGTTAACTATATGCAGCCCCTTGTTTATATCATGGGGGTGGCCCGCATAGGCTCCCCAGCTTACTGAAAATGTCCTTATTCACATGGCACCCACAGCATCCTAGATCACTCCTGGTGATGCCAGTCATCCCTCTCCCTGTATTCTAAGGCCTCTTACCCTCACTCATTCCAAATAGAAATGTGGACGGCCCAAATTTGCACGATGAAATTTTGTTTGAAAGGGAGAGGCAGAAAATACACTTAGAATTGTATTTCTTAGAAGTGTAGTTTGGGTGCTTTCCATGTCTCTGAACGCTGCTCCCCGTGAGTGTGCGTGTGTGTGTGCAAGCTCATGTTTCTAGGTACATAGGCACATGTTCTTATATTTTGGGCAATGGAAACCTTGCAGGTTGCCCACTGGTAAGATAACTCTGCTCTTCAGATGAAATATTATATGTGCTAGATAACATTAACAGCATGTCAAGGTTAAGACAGGTTGAAAAAGAAGATAGTTTTAAATGCATATTTATAATTGTTTTTTGTTTTTTTGAGACCGCAAAATACACACAAGCTAGGCCATTTCTGAGGTTTTTCCATTCACCGCCAACCACCCACTCACACATAAACCAGAGATTTTATTTTAGTATAGCTGAGAGGAGTGGAAATGGAAAACAACTTTCCATTGCTTCAAATAGCTCTCATGTTGATAAGAAATCACACTCTGCACATCCGAGCTGAACAGAGCACACTGGGTCACACTGAGCCTCTGTCTGTCCAGTGGCTTTTCCTGCACTGGGGTCGGTACGCAGGGACCATGAATGCATGAAATCCTGGGGGACCAAGCAGCCAGGACACGGAGTCTCAGCTTAGCAACTCAGAATGCCTCCCGTGATGAGAATGAACCCCCTCGGATCTCCATCCCACGCTGGTGGTAATAACAAAGGAAAAACACAGAGGTTTCTCTCCTTTCCAGCACCTCCCCAAAGATGGTACTTTATAAATAATATTCAAACCCGTAAATGCTCTGGAACCCGCAAGTTGGGGGTGACACACGAGAGAAGCCCTTGAAGCCTCGCATGGAGAGGGGCCTCCGATTCCTCAGGACGCCCCGCAGAGCCTCACGGCTGCGGAAAGCGCTCCGCGGCCCATTTCCTCCTCTAACTGAATTTCTTCGCTTCTGTGGCTTTAGGTTTTAATGGTTGAATTGCATTTACATCCACTTGTGCCTTTGCCATCAGCAGCCAAGTTCCTGCCCACAGTCTTTGCTAACGGGGCACAAGTCTGTCTTAAACAGCATCATTGGGTTTATCGAGATAAAGCCAGGCAGCAGAGCTCACTCCTAGGAGGCTCCCGAGACATCTCTCTGTCCTCAGCAACAGGCCTTCCCAGCCAAGTGTTGGTTGTAAGGACTTAACAATGAACCATAGCTCAAGACGCACCTGCCATTAGGCTGCGGTGGTTCCCAACCCACTGGGGATGAGGCAAAATGTTGGCCGGCTAGAGGAGCCTATCACTTGAGTTCGGTTTCAGAACATGTGGCCTTTGGTGAGAAGGAAATGGCGCCACGGTGAGACCACACCCAAAGGGCACTGCGACGCCATCAATCATACGGCAGTGCATCGAGAGCACCCCGGGAAAGCATCAGGGTCGCACACTGTCCCCCAGATGCGGCAAAGCACAACAGGCGGGGCGGCTGCCGGCCGTCAGGGCCTGGCCCCGGGCTACCTGACGCCCCCACAAAACGGCTACGCTGCTCATCGACCCAACCCGAGCATACAGATCCTATCCTATCACGTACATGAGTTTTCTACAAAAATTCAGACGTTTTCAGTTTGCAGCCTTATCACTTGTGATTTTTGCTCCAATATGCAGCCTTGCCCTCTGCCTCACACACATTCTGAATGTAAAGAGAAGAAGGCACGCTCTGAACTCTGTCCCGCACAGTGACGGGCTGGCGGGGCCACCCACACGTTCTCCCTGGTCCTGCTGTTTGGCGGGGCCGAGTCTGTCATGGATGCTTGCAGGAGGTTTCCACCACAGGAGCAGGACATGGGTGGGACTGTGCCCACGGAGGAGATACAGGCATTGTCTCAAATACGGGGCAATGTGGAGAAGAGACAACAGCAACAATATCTTTGCAAGGTGGAAAACAAACACATGGTAAAGGAGTGTGCAAGTCAGGGGGTGGGGTACCCTGAGTCATGAACTGGCCCAGAGAAAGCTGAAGTCTGAGACCACCTATACCACAGACCGCCACCCCCCCCCTCCCGCCGCCAAAATCTGGGGGAAAAAACCATGAATCAGGAATTGTCACAGAGGAAGATAAAGTCTGACACCATCTGTACTGTAAATTCCCCCCAAATCTGGGGAAAACATGAATCATGACCTGGTAGGGAGGGGCTAAGTCCAGCGCCATGTGTACCATAGACACCTCCCCAAGGCCCCACCCGCTGAACATGGAAGGAGGGAGGGAGACTGGTGAGGAGTCCTGTGACCTACTTAGTTCAGTCTCTGCCCAGCCGTTCTACTGCCAAAGCAGGTAAGAAAGGATCCTGTCAGTACTCAGAAGTGTACATTGTAGACTGTTTACTATTGTACTGTATAGAATAACAGAGAAAACGGGAGCCAACTGACATTAATAACAAAACCAGATTCATTAAGTAAATGATGATATATCTGTAAACGGGTATGATACTCAGCCATTAAGATTAATTATGGAAATTTAAATCTGTCATCAGGGAAATGCATTTACAATATACTGATGAATAAATGTTAAAACCAATTTGCAAAGCAATATATATAAAATGGTTCATTTTCTGTTAGAAAAAGAAGAGGGGGGATCTATCCCGATGTTACCTGCATAGACCGCCTGCAGCTGTGGAGCACAGACAGACACAACAGCCAACCAGACATCTGTACATGGCTACACAGGAGGCAAGGTACAGATGGGAGGTCTCCCATTTTTTATTTGCTAATATTGGAATCGCCATAATCAACCAGAAAAGTAGTAAGACCATATCCATTAAAATGTTAAATGAGGAACCCTAATTGTGGTAATCTAAGTAAATAAAAGTGCCAGCAAACACAGACATATATACTGTTAGCTCCTTAACGTGCTGGCAAAAAGGGGGAACAGCTTAGACACTCCTGGTTCTACCACAGACACGGTGCTGTGGCCCATCTGTGGCCAGCTCAGCAGAGACACTGCCCCGTCCACCTGCTCTCTACCGGGGCACTCACCTGGGGAAAGCCAACGCTGAGGTCAACCTGTGAGGAACCGAGGGCCTCCTCCCACAGCAGCAAGGAACGCCGGGCTCCAGCCGCCGCGGCGGGAGTAAGAGGCTTTGGGGGCAGACGTCCGGCCCAGCCAGCACCTCACCTGCACCCTCCTGGGAAGCCCTGACCCAACACGCTCCTCCCAGATTCCGCACACGTAGAAACCATGAGCTAATACTTGGTTTAAACCACCACAAGAAACTGTACATATGCATACAATCAAAACATTGAAAAAGACTGATTTTAAAGTATATGTATGCCATGTCTGTTTATATATAAATATATAAATTTAACTGTGATAATATCAAAATACAAGATCATACAGCAATTCATATAGTATGATTCAATTTTTCTTTTAAAAAAATCCTAAAATCATCTATTTGTATATATTTAAGTACAGAGGAAAATGCCAAAGGATTCATAACAACCTGCTAACATTGGTTATTTCGGTAATGTGGGAGAGGAAAGATTATAAACTTTTTCTTAATATACCTGAGTACTATTTGTGTCATATGAACAAAATGTGATAATTAAAATTTTTTCTGAATGTAATAAACTAAAGAAAAGTGGGAGGAAACCAAGTACCTAGGGACTAAAATTTCAATTTTTTAAATTACTTTTTCTTTCATTTTGTGCCTACTTTTTGCAATGACTGAAATAAATTAGATAATTAACTGAGTATTTAAATAAAATTTTCTAAATTGGAAGTAAACTATAAAAACACCTCTGGGACACAAACAAGGAGCCATGCTCTGCACGGGGCTCCACTGGCCAGCTCTGGGCGCTGTGTACGGTGGGAAGTCACCACATGCCTTCCCTCTGGCACAGACTGTTCCTACGACAGCACTCTCTGTGTCGAGGGCGGGGATAGGCAAGCTCTCTCCCTGGGCCAGGCAGTCACAGAACGGAAGGGACCACTCACGGTTAGAAGCGGAGAACTGGCGTGGCTCTGCAGCGCTCTGTCCACCAGCCGACATCTCATTCCTGCCAACACAGATTGGCAAAACTGTAAGCACCTCCATACACTTAAACACACCTCAGGTCAAACAAACACCAAACCTCCCTGCGTGGTCCCTTGGCACGGAGAACTATGTGTCACTGGGGGGGGGGGGGGGACGGGACATGTGCACAGACCCAACGGCCACCTCTTGGACAACAGGCTGATGACCTGGAATCTGGCCGCTTGCTCACGGCCAGCCGCAGCTCTGATGCAGCAAGCACCCGACATGCCCCCAAGTCTGATGCACCAAGCAGAGCCTTAAAGACGTATTTTTCACTCCCTAGGGCGCACTTTTCCCCCCAAACGTGGAGGGGAAATGCCCGTGCATCTTACGGAGCGAATGTTCATTTTTTTTAGCTGCTGCAGGTTCCCAGACAACTAGAAGAATATTTGAACATTAAAGTCTCTTCTCCTCTGTTAATAACAGTGCTCATGGTTGTTAATACTGCTATTGAGTTAATTGTTGAAATATTATTGTGGTATGCTTTACTAAACATTTTAACACACCATTTGGTTCAGAATATTTTTTTTCATATTTTCCTCCTTAAAACCCTCGGTGCATCTTATGGTCAAGTGCATTTTACGGAGTGAAAAATACTGTAAGTACTGTTGCATATCTTAAAGGAAGAAGTGGTCCGAAGAAGGCGGCAGGGAGGACTCAGCAACCCAACGGGTCTCCTAAGCCAGCGGTTCCTTGTCACCGGTGCTGCAGGGAGGGCGGGACACAAGGAGGGGCACGTGCCTCCTGATCTCACTGCAAAAATGTTCTCAAAGCACAATGTCGTTAACAGACAAATGCAACTTTCCTGAAACCTTGTAATTTTTTTAATTTCCTAAAGACATAGAAAAAAAATCTGCTTCATTTTCTCCCTTTATGGGTTCTCTGCTGGGACAGATTCAAACCCACGTTCCTCTCGGGGTTCGATGGGCCATGCCTTATTTCTGTTAGACGGCAAGTCGTTTCTGTATCTGGGATCTATTTGAGCCCGGCAGTCTTTCAGGGTGGGATCAGCCCTCTGTTAACAGCCGTCGCAGCTCAAGTGCCAAGAGCCCGAGTGGTGAACACACAGCCATTCATTGGCATAGACAGGACTCTGGCCTGCTCCCCCTCCGAAGCCATCGCCTGTCTTCTCCTCTGCCTCTGCCTCCCCTGCGGCTGCCTCTTCGGCAGACTCTGAGTGATTCACAGGAATATTCCAGCCTCTCTCCACTCCCAACCGCCACCCCAAAACCCAACACTTTGGAGTTAGTGGCTCAAATGAACGCTGAGCTAGGGCGCCGATTCCCGGCGACCTGCTGTGCCTCTGAGCAGTGGGGTTTACTCTGCACGCGGCCTGGCACGGGCTCCCAGGAAACGGGCGGCTCGTTCCGTGCTGAGTTTGGGCAAACAGAAGGGCCTGGGAGGCACCTGCACAGAGTCATTAGGAGGTATTGACTTCTGTGGAGGTCAGAAGCAAGATTTATTAAACCCCGAGATAAATATTGATTGAAAATTTGGACAGCTCCACTCTGTCTTCCCGGAGACCCAGGAAAGGCCTCTGGCTGCTGCTTAGACACTGGACACTGGGAAGTTGCCTCCAGTTTGATGCTCATCTTGGCCTGTAGCCCACCTGAGGGAGGAAAATCTTTGTGCTGTGTATTTAGAGGGATATTTAAAATCCTGCTAATTAGTGCTTCATGTATCCCTGTTCTAAGACTCACCGGCCAGAAGCCTTTCATTAGACGGTATACCTGTCCACATCCTGCGGGCCTTTCCCTGTGGTCCTCAGCGTCTGGCTGTGGGCCCACGCTGTGATTCCTCTCGTGCAGTAGAAATCACATGGTCTTCATGCTCGAGCACTTTCTCATCCTTCAGAAGTGGTTTATCTCCCGTGGAAACCCCTCCTCGACCAACAGATTGTGCAAGGACGCCACAGGACACTGTCCCAAAAGCCCTGTGTTGTGACACCCTTTTTGATCTTGGGGAAGTTATTCTCAGGCATCCCAGTCCTGGGGGCCCAGTTTGGATGGTCAAGCTCCCAGGTCCTGGCCTTTCGCCCCACGGCTTGGAGTGGTGTGGGGGCATCTTCAGACGTTGATCAGATGTCTTTTCTCCTCTTTGTTGCTGACACAGAGCCATCACTTCAGAGGACCTGCTTTCGCTCCAGACCTCTTTCCTCACCACATCTTCCCTCAGAGCTCATCTCCTTGCAGTCAATCTGCAGGTACCTCCCTGCATGAGATTAAAAGCTGCACACCCGGAAATCTGTGAGGCTTCAACAATGTACTCTCTTCATTTAAATCTACTCCTTCCTGATCAGAAAAATCAACACCACTCGCAGCCTGGTCTTGCGAAGAACAAGGATGTTTAAGGCGCTTAGCTCTGTGACTCCAATATATTACTGAAAGTATCCCTTCTGGTTACTTTGCAATAACCTTAGGAACACCCATGGCATTAACACAGTGCATGGCAGCTCTCGACGTTTTATTACTTTTTGGGTCTTCTTCATTTTATATTTAAACTCTAATCCCCCTTCTTTTCTTGAGATAATTGTGTTTGCCAAGGACCTGCGTGGAAGGAGGTACCTGACTTTCTCCATGTGTTCCTCCCCCAGTCGGATTCTTCAGAAAGCTGTTGTGGACTAAGAGACATGGACAAGAATGTGGTGGTTACGGGGGGTGGGGGGAGGGAAGGAGGGAGAGGGGGAGGGGGAGGGGTACAAAGAAAACTAGATAGAAGGTGACAGAGGACAATCTCTCTTTGGGTGATGGGTATGCAACAGAGTTGAATGACAAGATAACCTGGACATGTTTTCTTTGAATATATGTACCCTGATATATTGATGTCACCCCATTAAAATAAAAATTTACTTATAAAAATAAATTAATTAATTTAAAAAAAACAAAAAACAATCCACTAAAAAGTGAATATATACAAACAGGCCAAAATATTTGAGGGAAAATGTAACTTTATCTAGTGGAATAATGATTTGCTAAAGAACTTTGTAAAAGTGTTCTTAGTGTTGAAAGACCATTACCTATACCCTTATATATTTTTTGAAAACATAATTGCAACTCATTTAACTGTCATTTGGAGAGCAAGTAAAGAGAGTAGTCATTTGTTTTTCATTTGACCTATAACCAACACTAAACTCTCTAAAGAACAATTTAAAAATTAAAAAAAAAAAAGAAAGCTGTTGTGGATGTACGAATGCAGACGTCTCCACCACATTGCCCGACTCTCGCTGAGAGCTGCTGCTGACTCCTGTGGCTGGGGCAGCCACAAGGCACTGGGGTCAGCCTGTGCGGAGGCGGCCGGTGGGCAGTCCTGGTGCAAGCGCTTAATTGTGACTCGGGCGAGACCCACCTTGCACGGAAACACATGAACGGCACTCGAGGAGGGGACAGCTGTGTAGTGTCCTAAAACAGGCGTTCAGTCGCACTGAGCTGCTGTCTGGACAGCACTCCTGGATTCAATACACCGAGCCTTTGGCCACTAAGGGTGGGAGAGCAGAGCCGAAGGAATCGGGGGAACCCTGGCCACCAGTCACGGTGTGCCTGAGGTGCCACGCAGAATGGTGAATAGAGAACAGCTCTAAGCACAAAAGGGGGCTGATTCTCAAGCTAAATTCTCCTAGGAATCCTTGTCTCGGGGAAGAGCTGTGGACAGTTCACAGCAAAAAGCCCTTGAGTTCTCCAACTGAGACCTGAAGAGGCTGAAGAATCAGTCGACTGCCACAAGGTGGCGCAATCGCATTGGTATCCTTCTCTCTGCTGGCTCTCCCCATATAGGCACTTCAGGGCAACTATCTGAGGACAAAGCTGTCATTTCTACATTTAAATAAAAACCACTTATCACCAAGATTTACAAAGCATTTCAGTGCACCCAGACAGCTCTGTGTGTACTGGATAGTGCATCAATAGGCAAGGCTGAGGCTGTGGAATAAAAAACAATAGGTACCCTTTTTCTCGTAGCTACCTGACAACCTGTGCTCCACCCCATCTGATGACCATGTGCTCTCTGGAAGGAGTTGGCTGTATATGATATAAACCCATTGAAAATGTAATTTGAAGATTAAGAATAGAATACATTTAGGATACATTTTAGGCCCTGGCCAGGTGGCTCAGTGGATAGTGCATCAGCCCGGCATATGGACATCCCAGGTTCGATTTTCAGTCGGGACACACAGGAGAAGTGACCATCTGCTTCCCTTCCCCTCCTTTTATCTCTACTCTCGCTCTTCCCCTCCCACAGCCAGTGGCTCGACTGGTCTGAGTGTCAGCCTCAGGTGCTGAGCACAACTCAGTTGATTCAAACATCAGTCCCAGATGGGGCTTCTGGGTGGATCCTGGTCGGGGAGCATGTGGGAGTCTGTATCTCCCTTCCTCTCACTTAAAAAAAAAAAGTATATTTTAGACCATGTCTTAAAAATCTTAAGAAGCTTAGATGCAGGGTGGACATGAACAAGGATGTGGGTGCTAGAGGCAAATGTTTTAAATGCCGTCCCAGGAGAAAAGGGGCAGATCTGGATACCATTGGCCATGTATCCTGATGCTACTGCTCACTGGGACAGGGGTTCTTCCCTGACTGCTGTTTCCAGATCCTGGGACATTCACTTCCCTTCTTGGGGGCTTCATTAAGCTCTCTGTGAATCACATGCATCATGTTTAAAAACATTTGAGAACAACACTCCACAGCACTGTTGTGGGGATGAAATGGAAGGATCCACATACACATAGCTGCTAGGAGCCAGGAGCACACCATGGAAATTAGGTAACGGTATCCTTCGGGGTGGACACACCCCTCTCCAGAGGGACAGCATGGTGATCACCCCCTTGCCCGGCCACCCTTGCTCAGGAAACACCCTGCACCACTGCATGTGTAGGCTCCACACGTAAAGCACTTAGAACAAGGTCTGGCACATGTGAGATGAGCCCTCTAACAACGCTCACCATCACTCATCATCATCACGTCCCTTATGGCCTTCCCACGCCTGGACTCGTCCACGATGCAGGTCCAGCAGAGTAAGGGTTAGAAGCAGTGTTCCCTCAACAGCTCAATGAACAAAGGATGGGAAGTTGTTGGTGGCTGTCGTGCGGCAGACAGGCCAGGAAGGGGGCAGAGAAGTCCCAGCCTTCCGGCAGCCTCCCACGCAGAACCCCCCTCCAGCCCTGCCCCTCCCCGGCCCAGGGCTCACTCCAGCTGCAGCTGAGACCTGGCTGCACTGTCGAAACAGGCTTTTTGCCTCATTTAACAGCTTCTGGAGGCACCAGGTCTCTGATGCCCAAGACAATGGCCGTTCTGCAGGGCCTTGTCGTGTCGGCTTGCCCGAATGGATTCTGAGAGGCTATCGTCCTCGCTGGTGGAGGGTCCCACGACATCCCTGTCGTCAGGGTGTGTGCTGCAGACACAGGTGTCCAGCCCCAGGGCTTCCAGGCGAATTTGTATTGAGTGTTGTTTACATTTGATTGAGCATATAACACAGGCGAGGTGCCTGCCCAGTGGACTTTCAGTTACAACAAAACAAATATTAACCCAGAAAAAGTGAAGAATGAGACAGTTTCGCTCCCATGATCTGTCTCTAGCTCAGAAGACCCGGGCTCCCTTTCCGGAGAGGAATCAGTCCCGACAGGCCAAGTCACAGGCCACGAGAAACAAGCCCTCTGCTTTACTGACGTATTCAGGATGCAGTTGGTGACAGTATAATGTTCACTGGGCAAAATAGACTTCTAAAAAAAAAGTTACATTGGGGAGGGGACTCACTTAGAACTTAAACATGAATAATATGGTTTAATGATATAGCAATTAACTCAATTTTGTTGTTTGGAAATTGCCAATTTTCTGCTCCTTCAAGGGAGAAGGGGGTCTTTGTTTTCTGAAATAAAAATTTTCCAACTGTCAGGGTTTTCTACAGCAGGCACAAGCCCTTTGACATCATGTTTTTTGTGAGGCATGTTGAAAGTAAATGTGCTATGAGCACAAGAAAATTATGACTCTGCTAAGCAAACAGAACCGCTGATTTATTTGATACATGGTTACGGAGCCATTGCAGCATGAAGCCACTCGAAAAGCCACTGGTCCACAGCTCAGGATGTTTGGGGGAGCCACTGTAAATTCCTCCTCAACAGAGCCACAGCAGGTAGTTTATGACCAGCGGTGGCCATTACTGGTCATACCCTGGGAACATTCAGCAGGCAGAAGCAAGCATGCTATTACAAGTCCCAGCAAACATTGGAGCCATCGCAGGGACAGTGGGGCCAACAGGAAGACGTGCTGGGTCTCCCCTTGGTGTACCGGTGCCCCCACACCAGCCTGGGAACTGTTGCCACGTGCCTTAGTGACACGGTGTTTGTTCCCTCTGCCGCATCTGATGGAACAGAAGCTCGGGGAGGTGACGGGGCCATAAACCAGGGGGTAGGGGGGCACGAGGGGCAGGACCACTAACCTAACTTCAGTAGGACATCTGAATGTCTGTTTTACATCCCCAGTTTCTGAGCACGGTGATATTTAAGGGCTACTTATATTTTAAAACAACAACAACAAAATTTTTAACAGATGTAATAGAAAGATTTAGTACTGGGAAAACAGAGAAAGGGAGATGAGGGGAAAATAAGTCAAAATAAGAGACCCAATTAACACTGAGCCCTGCGAAGTAGGTGAGGGTGGGGTGCAGAAGCCAGGTTAGGGGTCCTGATAGCTTCGCTGGGATCCAGGATGAATTTAATTTGGATGAGACGGAGCAGAAATAGAACAAACAAACAAAACAACCTTCTCCTAAATCAAAAACCTTTTATTATTATTATTATTGATTGATTTTAGAGAGACTGAGAGAGGAAGGGAGAGAAAGAGAAGCACTCCTTTGTTGATCCACCTAGTTGTGTATTCATTAGTTGCTTCCCATATATGCTCTGACGAGGGATTGAACCCACAACCTTGGTGTTTTGGGACAACCCTCTAACTGACTGAGCTATGCAGCCAGGGCCTAAATCAAACTTTTAGTACTAAATATAGCAAGCTAAGAATTTAGATTGTCTATTTTATATGGATTTTCTTCTTAGCAGAAGCATTTGTTTCAGTTATCATGGTTCACTGTGTGTGTCAACTCGGCCAGGCTCTGATGCCCAGATGTTTGGTGAAATGCTGATCTAGACGTTCTGTGAAGGTGTTCTGTGAAGGTGTTCTGTGAAGGTGTTCTGTGAGGGTGTTCTGTGAGGGTGTTCTGTGAGGGTGTTCTGTGAAGGTGTTCTGTGAAGGTGTTCTGTGAGGGTGTTCTGTGAAGGTGTTCTGTGAAGGTGTTCTGTGAGGGTGTTCTGTGAGGGTGTTCTGTGAGGGTGTTCTGTGAGGGTGTTCTGTGAAGGTGTTCTGTGAAGGTGTTCTGTGAGGGTGTTCTGTGAGGGTGTTCTGTGAGGGTGTTCTGTGAGGGTGTTCTGTGAGGGTGTTCTGTGAAGGTGTTCTGTGAAGGTGTTCTGTGAGGGTGTTCTGTGAGGGTGTTCTGTGAGGGTGTTCTGTGAGGGTGTTCTGTGAAGGTGTTCTGTGAGGGTGTTCTGTGAGGGTGTTCTGTGAAGGTGTTCTGTGAAGGTGTTCTGTGAAGGTGTTCTGTGAGGGTGTTCTGTGAGGGTGTTCTGTGAAGGTGTTCTGTGAGGGTGTTCTGTGAAGGTGTTCTGTGAAGGTGTTCCGTGAGGGTGTTCCGTGAGGGTGTTCCGTGAGGGTGTTCCGTGAGGGTGTTCCGTGAAGGTGTTCCGTGAGGGTGTTCCGTGAGGGTGTTCCGTGAGGGTGTTCCGTGAAGGTGTTCCGTGAAGGTGTTCCGTGAGGGTGTTCCGTGAGGGTGTTCCGTGAAGGTGTTCCGTGAAGGTGTTCCGTGAGGGTGTTCCGTGAGGGTGTTCTGTGAGGGTGTTCTGTGAGGGTGTTCTGTGAGGGTGTTCTGTGAAGGTGTTCTGTGAGGGTGTTCTGTGAGGGTGTTCTGTGAGGGTGTTCTGTGAGGGTGTTCTGTGAGGGTGTTCTGTGAGGGTGTTCTGTGAGGGTGTTCTGTGAGGGTGTTCTGTGAGGGTGTTCTGTGAAGGTGTTCTGTGAAGGTGTTCTGTGAGGGTGTTCTGTGAGGGTGTTCTGTGAGGGTGTTCTGTGAGGGTGTTCTGTGAGGGTGTTCTGTGAAGGTGTTCTGTGAGGGTGTTCTGTGAGGGTGTTCTGTGAGGGTGTTCTGTGAAGGTGTTCTGTGAAGGTGTTCTGTGAGGGTGTTCTGTGAGGGTGTTCTGTGAGGGTGTTCTGTGAGGGTGTTCTGTGAAGGTGTTCTGTGAAGGTGTTCTGTGGGTGGATTCACCGTTGCAGTCAGGTGACTTTAAGTGCTGGCCTCCACAATGGAGCTGGGCCTCATCCCATTAGGTGAAGGCCTTCAAACAAAAAACAAGTTTCCACAAAAATAAGAAATTCTGCTTTGGAAACATTTCACCTGAGTTTGCAGCATGCCGGTCTGCCCTATGCCTTTCAGAGTTGCTAGTTTCCACCAGAAATGTGTGAGAGTGTGCATGTGTGCGCACGTGTGCACGCATGCCCTCCTGGCTGTCCTACTGCAGGACCCTGACCAACACACTGGAGAGGTTCTGACCACCTGAGCTTTCTGTCATGACTTCAGAGGCCACACGGCCCAGTGTCAAACCCCAGGTCTGCCAACTCATGAGCAAGGCCCCATGTAAGTTGTTCATTCTCTCTGATCCCAAGCGTCCTCAACTGTAAGTGCAAGCGATGTCACTTACTGTCCCGGTATTGCTGTGATGAGAACCAGAGGGAAGACATGTATGAAGACAGAGAGCTTAAGAGCAGGAACATAATAAGTGATCCCAAATAGCAAAGAACGGGGTTATTTCTTTTATCTGTTAGACTGGGAAACACTCAGCCTGCTCTGCCAGTTCTTCAGGCCTGGGAATGCCAGCCCTAACCCAGTTCCTATTTCCAGACACAGTCAAGTAAAATTTAGTGACTGGAGATATTTCATAATTTGGATTTCATGAAACAATAGCAGAGCTTGGAAATCACTGAGGGAAAAACGGGACTCCTAGTCGAGTTCAGAGTGACAGTCTGCGTACTAACACCCTCTGGGAGATCCGAGTTTTACATCAGTGCGGGAAAGACTGGGAAATTCCGCCATCTCATTTAAGGGTGTGTAATCTGACCATGGTAGTCAGGCAGCCCTGTGTACAGACACCTAAGTTTCCCTCTCCCTCCCCAGGCACAAGGTAAGCTTTGTAAGTGACATGTGCAGGTGGCACACACACAAAAAGCCACTTCCCTTTGCCTGCGCTGGACGTGCAGAAGTGCGGGTGAGATGGCCCTGGGCTCCGTCCGTCAGAGTGACCGCAGGGACAGAGCGCCCGCTCTGCTGACCTGCTGGGGGCACGGTACACAGGGCTGAGCGGTCACCATCCCACTGCTGGCCTTGGGATCTGTCCGTCAGAGTGACTGCAGGGACAGAGCGCCCGCTCTGCTGACCTGCTGGGGGCACGGTGCGCAGGGCTGAGGGGTCACCATCCCACTGCTGGCCTTGGGATCCGTCCATCAGAGTGACCGCAGGGACAGAGCGCCCGCTCTGCTGACCTGCTGGGGGCACGGTGCGCAGGGCTGAGCCGTCACCATCCCACTGCTGGCCCTGGGATCCGTCCGTCAGAGTGACCACAGGGACAGAGCGCCCGCTCTGCTGACCTGCTCGGGGCACGGTGCACAGGGCTGAGCGGTCACCATCCCACTGCTGGCCTTGGGATCCGTCCGTCAGAGTGACCGCAGGGACAGAGCGCCCGCTCTGCTGACCTGCTGGGGGCACGGTACACAGGGCTGAGCGGTCACCATCCCACTGCTGGCCCTGGGATCCGTCCGTCAGAGTGACCGCAGGGACAGAGCGCCCGCTCTGCTGACCTGCTGGGGGCATGGTACACAGGGCTGAGCGGTCACCATCCCACTGCTGGCCTTGGGATCTGTCCGTCAGAGTGACTGCAGGGACAGAGCGCCCGCTCTGCTGACCTGCTGGGGGCACGGTGCGCAGGGCTGAGGGGTCACCATCCCACTGCTGGCCTTGGGATCCGTCCATCAGAGTGACCACAGGGACAGAGCGCCCGCTCTGCTGACCTGCTGGGGGCACGGTACACAGGGCTGAGCGGTCACCATCCCACTGCTGGCCCTGGGATCCGTCTGTCAGAGTGACCACAGGGACAGAGCGCCCGCTCTGCTGACCTGCTGGGGGCACGGTGCGCAGGGCTGAGCCGTCACCATCCCACTGCTGGCCTTGGGATCCGTCCATCAGAGTGACCACAGGGACAGAGCGCCCGCTCTGCTGACCTGCTGGGGGCACGGTGCACAGGGCTGAGCCGTCACCATCCCACTGCTGGCCTTGGGATCCGTCCATCAGAGTGACCACAGGGACAGAGCGCCCGCTCTGCTGACCTGCTGGGGGCACGGTACACAGGGCTGAGCGGTCACCATCCCACTGCTGGCCCTGGGATCCGTCCATCAGAGTGACCACAGGGACAGAGCGCCCGCTCTGCTGACCTGCTGGGGGCACGGTGCGCAGGGCTGAGCGGTCACCATCCCACTGCTGGCCCTGGGATCCGTCCGTCAGAGTGACCACAGGGACAGAGCGCCCGCTCTGCTGACCTGCTGGGGGCACGGTGCACAGGGCTGAGCGGTCACCATCCCACTGCTGGCCTTGGGATCCGTCCGTCAGAGTGACCACAGGGACAGAGCGCCCGCTCTGCTGACCTGCTGGGGGCACGGTGCGCAGGGCTGAGCCGTCACCATCCCACTGCTCTCAGCCAGGGCTGGAGGTGGGTGTCGCTACAGCACCTCCCTGCCTACCTCGTGCTGGGCATGAGTCTGTAAATGTTAGTTAGTGCTGTAAGAAAACCCCAACATACATGGCACGTGTTGTAGTCAGGCTGCACATATTCAGGAACTGTTTTTAGCAGAATCTGAAACGACAGCAAAATGTCTGTGGTATCATGACGAACTTGGCCATGGACACGTCTTCTCTGGAATGGCTCTCAGCCAACAACTCCGGAAAACGCCGGCCCAGAAGCGTCCACTGGAGACCTTTTACTCCTCTTTGCATGGAATGATTGCCACGATGACGAATTCATTCATTTGGAATAAAATACTCTCTGGATAAAAGAGGGCCCTCCAACATGTCTTTCGCTCTCAGGCCTCCTGCTGGGGACTCGGACCACAACGCTCTTCTCTCTCGTGGTCCCCTTACCCATCTCACACTGTGGAGTCTAACTCAAATGACACCTTCTCAATAAGCCCACCACGTCAACCCGCCGGGCTCACTGCTCGCTCGCGTTCACTGTGGCCTGGGCCTCATTTCCGGCACTTGGCACTCTCTGCTGAGTGACACGCATTCCTTGCGCGTGCAGCTCAGGCCCATCAGATGCTAATCTCCTTTCAACTCGGAACCGTATCTTACTCATCTGGATGTCTCCTACAAGACTTAGCACAGCAATTTACATTTAGATTAAAGTCAACGAATGTTCACCAAAAGGAATTATGCTAAGGGCTAAGTAATACAACTATTAATAACAACAGCAACTAAACTTTTTAGCACCTACAACATAACAGAAACTAATACCGCTCTCATAGGCTGATTTGTTTTATTTTTCCTAGAATACCTATGTGGCAGTCCTGTCATCCCCGCTCTACGGGCAAGGACATTGGTGCGGAGAGAGGTACAGCACCTTGGCCACGCCCACACGCTGACTGGGCAAACACAAGCCTGGACACCAGCCTCGGTGCGGAAAGACTGATATTTGCATTTTACAGGATGTATTGGCATGTGCCTCCACTTCTCTTTTCCAATTTACCGTAGTCAGCCCCAAAGTCTGGCAGGTTTCGCTTGGAACAACACAAAAATAGAATTTGGGTTGGCAGAAAAAGAAAGGGATAATGAGAGAAACTGTAAAGGACAGAGAGAAACAAGAAACCAGGTCGGATAGCACCCCGCCCCCACCTTCAGACAAGGAGTTGGAGGGGAGGCTGTGGTCTGCTGTGCGAGGCCCCCCTCTCCTGGGCTAGAGATAAGGGGTGCCCAATGACCTCCTGGCCTCAAAGCCTTAGAGACGCGGCCGGGGAAATATTCAGATAGAATCACTGGATGTGAGAAGGCAGAGGGGTAAGCTGCAGATTACCTTTTAATAAAAGTAGCTTTAGAAGTTGTCTTTGTGCCTTACCCTCTTGTTTGCCATATTCATTGAGAACCCTGCCATTACCATTAATTGAAAGGGTACACCCAGTGTGCTTAAATCTTTGTCAGGGAAGAAGAAAGCTCCTCCAGGTCACGGAGCCCACATTATGCTCTGATGAAAAGATGACTCTATCTCAGAGACCTGCCACAATTGATTTCCTTGTGGACCATTCTGCAATCCCGCTCATGCTGACAGTAGGCATTCAATGTAACTGTGAGTCAGCAAATGCCTAAAAAATGCCTACTATGTGCTAGACCCAGGTCAAGTGTTTCAGGGAACACAAGGACCAGAGACAAGGTGCCCCGCCCTCTAAGAATATGGAAAGATAAAAGGCAGGCACGTGACACACAGCGATGATGTACATGGAGGCTCCAAAGAGAGCAGACCGAGGTGGCCCAGGTGACGCTGGCAGGCTCGAGGGAGGACGAGCAGCTGAGCAAGCACCAGGTCAGTGCAGTGTGGCCAACACAGGCAGATAACCACTCTGCAAGCCAACACATCAGAGTGGAAAACTCCGACGCTCCACCAGGTCCCAGGCTTCGCCTGTGCCCCACACAAGCTGGGCAGTGCGCGGGCCTCAGAGTGAGCACGGACAAGCCTGGCTGCTCCTTCTCCAAAGAGGTTCATGGGCCTCAGTTTATAGATAAAACTGGGCCCCAAGGATATAAACCAAGCTGGCAGTGGCTCCACAGATGAACAACTGCAACTCACACACAGACCATCAGCTCCTTACTGTTCCTGAACTCTGCTCTTCTCCTGTTACTCCGCCTCCCCTGCCATCTTCACGGAAATGGCCACGACTGTGCCCAGGAAAGACGGGGTATCATCTACCAGGTTGCCTCACCCAAACATCCTCATATTCCCTAACGACAGCTGGAAGGATTCCCACGTCCACATAGTAACATCTGTGTGTCCCTAATAGCCACTCTGCCCCCTGGCGACCCTCTCCTTCTGGCCAAGGTTGATTGGCCCAGAAATGGTACAGGACGTATGTCACCAGCAAAAGGAGAATCTGACCTGAGGCGGTGGGGGGTCTCAGTGTGAGCAGTGAGGTTGCCACGTTAACGAAACGTCGGCTAAGCAGAGCACCTTGCACAAACAGGACTGGTGACAAAACAGGAGGGGCTTGCCTTTTGGTCCAAACGTGGAGTAAGCCTCCTTGTGGACGGCAGTGGTCACACGTTAACTGATTTCCTGGGCAGGTAGAGCCGTTAGAAAATGTGGATCTTCACTGAGCCACAGCAGGTCATTCGTCAACCATGCACATGGGTGTCCCCTGGGTGGAGGAGAAGGTCAGCAGGTAGCACATTTATCTAGTGGCCAACGGAGTGTGCAAGGGGAAGGCAGGCAGAGCGCGCCACCCAAAGAATGAGGCCCTTCAGCAGAAGGCCAACTCTGAGCTGGAGGCAACTGAGAAGAAACAGATACAAGAACAGCCTGCCACCCTCCACCTGCCTGCCTACAAGGGCATCCATCAGGAAAGTATCTGCCCCTCTGCCCTCTCTACCACAGGACAACCGTTAATCACCAGTGACAATTCTGGACCTGATCAGCCCAGAGACAGCATCAGAGGGATCTATGGACCACGCCCCTCTACCCATATATTTGCTGCCCCACAATCTGCCATTCTAATCACCCAAAGTCCTTCCCCCTTGACACCTCCCTATGAACCGTTCCTGTTCGGATGCTATGTCAGCCCAAGTTCTGGCCACCCCTTTGAGTTCCTCTCCTCTGACTGCTACCCGCGCACGCACGATGCACAGGCTCATGAACGTCTGTTCTCTCTTCTTAATCTGCTTCTTGTCAGTCTAATGGATGGGCCCAAGTGGGAGAACCTACAGTGAGTAGAGGAAAAGGATTATTTCCGCTCCCCTACAGTTTAGACAGGATGTGAACCTTGGCTGGGAAAGGCATTGGGTGAAGTGGGATGGAGGTGAGGTGCAGCAGTTAATGAAGAGACAGATCACAAACAAATGTATAAGTGGGAAGAGACGGGTGATCTAGTGTCTCCTAGCTGTAACTGTAGGTGAGTTCTTCCAAGAATAAACGCCCCTATTTTATTCCAACAACCAAGGGGAAAGGACAGGTCTCCCTATTACATCATTGGCTTTTAATAAGAGAAAGTGCCAGTGGGGGTGAGGGGCAGCTGACAGTAACCCACAACTTAAAGTGAACTGTCAAAAACAAATCGACCTACAACAATTTCTCAAAGTCAAATTGTTAGAAAGGATAACTTGACCTAAAAAATAGTATCTAATATAGATTTTTCATCACAGTAATTTTGATGGAGCTTTCACGAATCATTAAACCATTGTCTTTTTTTTTTTTTCAGAATTTTAGAGGATAACAAAAGTTCTTTTTCCTCCTCAATCCTAATTCATATACAGTCAATTATGTCTGTTCTGTTCATGTGTCTGAAAGGTAATTGTTCTAAAATCAATGTTTCCAACCACCAATTAATCACTATTTTATAACTTTTTAAACTTTGGGATAATTTTTATAACTTCTAGCTATATTTTTATAAAATTTTCCTTCTTTCTATGTAATTTTGCTTTTTACACTGTTTAGATTCACTTTGAGTTAGTGATGATAACTTCACTTACCCCTATTTTGGGCTCCATGTTGGTTATATATTTCTGATGTATTTTACAGAGAAATGTTTTTACTCTTCAATGTTGCTGTCAGAACTGAAGCCACAGAGGCAAATATGTACAGTCTCAACATGACTCCTCAGACAGCTTTAAGGTTAGGCTTCACTTTTGTGACCTAACAATGTGTGAGGTGATAGTGCGTAAACCCTTGGTGACAGATGGTGACAGTGAGTAAACCCTTGGTGACAGATGGCTGGGAGCCACTGGAACCTCCAGGACAGAGAGGAGAGAAGAGAGAAGAAGTCAGCTTCTGTGACCCAGTCAATCCACACATGAGTTCCACAGTTGGAAGATTGGAAAAAAAAATACAGATTGTCCTGGGTGAATGTAGAGATTAATACAAACTTCAATGGCATCCAACGACTTCCTTCTTCACAAACCACACTGTCTTTACTTCTGCACATCCCTTGGAGTATACAATAATTACGAAAGAACAAATGAGCAGTTGAAACAGATTTCAGACTAGTTTGCTTTTGGCAATTTGGTACAACACCATAATGCAACCATGACTGGATGAAAATGGATCATAAATTAAAAATAAAAGTTTAAAAAACTGGAGGAAAAAAATCCCCCAGATTCCACAAAATGAGAAAAACAGCATTAAAATTCTAAACACCTTCTCCAATGTCTCGACTTTAATAATACATGAGTAGCCAGCTATAAAAGAATCATGTTTAATTTTTTTTTAACTGGTTTGATTCTGGACAAATTGTTTTCAACCAAAGTGGCTGCGAACAAGCAGAAGCAGCAGTGGGAGACCACAACCACGGCCGGTTCCTGGTGCTGTTTCGGGGAAGGCAGTTCTGATCCGACTCGCTGACCTAGTTTATCTCCAGCTCCCGCACTTCTTGCTCTCTGGTTCATGGAGATAT
Organism: Saccopteryx bilineata; assembly: GCF_036850765.1. Classification (NCBI taxonomy): domain Eukaryota; kingdom Metazoa; phylum Chordata; class Mammalia; order Chiroptera; family Emballonuridae; genus Saccopteryx; species Saccopteryx bilineata. The sequence continues at coordinate 78,957,915 of NC_089500.1, read as the reverse complement.
TTGTCAGCTCTGACCTCCCTGCTTGTGTCCAACCTTAAGATTCTGACCTCTGGCTTCTGTCTCAGTTTCCATCTAGTGAGCACTAGTTCAGGCTCTCGGCTTTCTGCTCTCGTCCTTAGCCTTGTTTACTGATGTCTTTTCCTTTTCTTGGGACTCAAATGGGCCAGGAAGCTTCCCACAGCTTCCCCTACTGGTTACATCTAACAGTCACCCTTTGCCTCCGCTCCTTCCAGCCTCTGTCCTCAAACCAGGGTCTCAGGAGGGGGGGTCTCCTAGGCCCAGAGACAAAAGGTTGAGCCATCAGGCAGTCCATTTGTATGAGATGACCCTCCTTTCCTGATCAGACCTTACTGGACCACAATGAAGCACCTGAGAAAACTGGGTCAGATTTTATATTTCCAGAATTTGGGAGACTACTGTAGTTTTTGCAGGTGGCTAGAATATATCATAGAAAGTCAGATGCTGAGGATGGGAAGGTATTTTGCATATGTCAACCAGTAAAGCATAGAAAGTTTTTTTTAACCTCAGAAAGATATTTTATTCTTTATTAAGCAATACTGCTTCACCGAAAATCAGTGTTGGACAGGTTGATAAGTTTTGCTGCCCAGCAGGGCCGATTCTCGTTCAAGGGTGTGCAGTATGTGCCCACCACGTAGTGACACTGTCCTGCTTCACTGACCCACGTGCACGGCTACCTAACAAACTCAATTACTCACAACTGTTTACCTATGTTTAAACTGTGATGAAATGCACATAATATGACATTCACCATTTTTAAAATAAACCATTTTAAGCGTATAATCAGTTAGGGGCACCCTCACTGCCGGGCACCAATCTCCTGAGCTCTTCCCACCTTGTAAAACTGAAACCACCATCAACAGCTCCCACCCCCTCTCCCCCTGGCACGGGAACCTCCTTCTACCCTGTCTCTGTGGATGTGACCGCTCTGGGCGCCTCACGGGAACCTCCTTCTACCCTGTCTCTGTGGATGTGACCGCTCTGGGCGCCTCACGGGAACCTCCTTCTACCCTGTCTCTGTGGATGTGACCGCTCTGGGCGCCTCACGGGAACCTCCTTCTACCCTGTCTCTGTGGATGTGACCGCTCTGGGCGCCTCAAGGGAACCTCCTTCTACCCTGTCTCTGTGGATGTGACTGCTCTGGGCGCCTCATGGGAACCTCCTTCTACCCTGTCTCTGTGGATGTGACCGCTCTGGGCGCCTCACTCCCGTGAAGCCACGTTGTAGTTGTCGTTCGTGATCACATGTTTCACTCACCCCGATGTTCTCACGGTTCCTCCTATAGTAAGTGTCAGACTGCCCTTCCTTTGCAGGGCTGAGTAGTATTCCGCTGTGTGGACACACCACATTTTGTTTATCCATTCATCCACAGATGGACACTTGGGCTGCTTCTACCTTTTGGCTGCTATGAAGATGGTGTTCAAATAGAAGGCTAGTATTTAAGTAGAGAGAAGAATTTTTTATAGAATTTATTGGAGTGACACTGGTTAATAAAAGTATGTAGGCTTCAGGTGCGCAATTCTATAACACTTCATCTGTCTGTTGTGTCACATGTCCCTCACCCCAAGTCCTATCTCCCTCCATCACCATTTATCCCCCTCTGCCCTCTCCTCCCTCCCCCACCCCTTTCCCTCTGTAATCACCATACTATTTTCTCTGAGGTTTTATTTATTTTTATTTTTGCTTAATCTCTTTACCTTTTTCACCCAGCTCCTCTTCCCCTTCCCTCTGACAGCTGTCAGTCTGTTTGGAGAGAATTTTTAAAACATGCAGAGAAAACTGGCGATGATCAACAAGAGAGGTTTCTGATACCTTTCCTATCCTGGCTCTCATTACCCATTGAGAGCCACCTACATTTCTGATCTCAGGTTATATGAATCACCTCTGTATCCTTAGACAATAAATTCTTCTTTTTGCTTAATATGGCTCAGGCAACTCTTTGTTATTTACAACCAAAGAATCTTGACGGATATATGGATAGGAGAAATCTCTGGAAATACAGACAAGTTCAAGTCATAAGAAACATTCCTTTTATTCTGTAAATAAGAAATATGAGAACATTTCAGTTTCAACAGAGAAATTGAAAACTCCAAGTGTCAACATCAATGAAAATACCTGTGGCCTTCCAGACCTTTAGTAAGCAGTTGAGAAAAGGAGGAAATGTTTGCAGATGAAACTCAAGAAGGAAGGTCAATGACATTTTCAATTTGATTATTAGTTTTTGTGCTAATTTTTCAGTATCCCGCTGCAAAGCCAGAACTGTCCACCAGGGGTGAATTCTCTGTGCACAGTTTGTCTTTCATGAGCTTCGGGGACAAATGTACCCCCAAGGGAAAAACAGATGCTATCACTTTCGCAAGTTCAAAATAGTCCTTGCAAATATTCATTGTGCGCCTCATTTTTTCTTTTCATCTCTTGGCTTCACTAACTTTGGAATTACTGCTATAAAAGTTTAGATAATACATATTATTAGTTCCCATGGTGTCCAAACAGAAGAGCCGCTCTCATCCGCCATCTCATAGAAACAGTCGCAACAAAAGCAAACACGTTCCAGCACAGACTTGCTGATTCCTGCCTGGTGGTTTTCCTGAGTTGGTCTGAAAAATGCCAAGCAACCACTTCCCAAAAATGGCAATCAATTTCCCTCTTCAAAAGAAAATTAATTTCTGTTTATTTGGCACTGCCTTCTATCCATTCTCTCCAAAATGATTTCAGTACTTGGACCTTGACCCCAGCCCCACAACTGTCTTGTTCCTGCCTCTCCACTTCCCACCACTCCCCGCGCCCCCTCAGAGGGCCTCTTGTGTTTCCTGCCACACTGTGGCCTCCTGGCATCTTTGGCCCTTCTTTCCTCCCCCCCCCATGCTGTCTGACAGTTGCCTTTTAAAGACCTGATTTCTAAGAGATGGTGCTAAATGACTTGTCCACGACAAGAGGAACAGAAAGAAACACCGATATGAAACGTTTCTAAGTGCCACCCTGGTGGTCTCCCTGGGCGCTGAGATGCAGCAGCCTGGAATGATAGCCTGTCTAGAGTCTTGTACTGAAAAAATAGAACGACCTATGAAAACTCTTCCCAAAAGCTCCGTGAGGAAAGAGCTGGCATAGTTGAGCAGTGTTAGCAGCCACTCATGCATTAAGAGAGATATTAACATTTAAATAACTTAAACATCTAGGAGAACTGGACTCTTGTAACCTTCCTTCAAGTTGGAACCCTTGTCTGGGTACATTTCTTATATTAAATCAATGTAAGAAAATGCAACATGGAATTTAAAATTTTCTGTGATTTGTCTTTTCCCAAAAATACTTAGTAATAAATTATTAAAGTTGTATCTTTCTTTTGGCTTTACACAGACTACTTTAATTCAACAATAAAATGTCCTAGTTATATTTTCATACATATTCATGCTCTCTGAAAGCCAGGAGAAATAAAAGTCTTGTGTAGATTTTAAAAACAGCTGCCTGAACAAAAGCAAAATAAACAAGTGGGACAACATCAAACTGAAAAGCTTCTGCTCAGCAAAGGAAACTATCAGCAAAATGAAAAGGTAACTTATGGAATAGGAGAAAATATTTGCAAACCACATATCCAATACGGAATATCCAAAATATTCAAGGAACTCATACAACTCAATAGCAAAATAATAATCACCCAACTTAAACAAAAACGGGCAAAGCACCTGAATAGACCCTTCTCCAGAGAAGACATACAGATGGCCAACAGGTACATAAAAAGGTGCTCAACATCACTCATCGCTAGGGAAATGCAAACTGAAACCACAGAGAGGTATCATCACCTCATACCTGTTAGAGTGGCTGTTAAGAAAAAGACGAAAGAAAACAGGTGGCGAGGAGGATGTTGGTGGAAATGTAAACAGGTATAACCTCTATGGGAAAGAAATTAAAAATGGAACTCCCATATGACCCAGGAATCTCACTGCTGGGTAAAAGGAATCAGAATCTTGAAGAGCTAGCTGCTCTGCCATGTTCACTGCGGCAGCGTTCACAATGGTCCAGGGATGGAAATCACCTGTCTGTCAACAGATGAATGGATGAAGAAAACGTAGCATATTTGTGTGTGTGCAGACATATATCTGTGTATATATACTTATATATATTATTAATTACACTTAGAAAACACAAAAATTCTGCCTTTTGCAACAAGATGATTGAACTGGGCGGGATCTATGCTAAGTAAAATAAGCCAGGCAGACCAATGCTGCACGGTGTCCCTGACGTGTGGAATCGGAGAGGAAACGGGGCCAGAGGCTGGGGCTGGGAGAAACAGGGAGAGGGTGGTGAAAGGAGATGAAGTTTCAGCGATGAGATGACCATGGTCAGCTGATCTAATGTAAACAGTCATGTAGCTGATTACGCTGTATTGTATTATTGAAATCTATTAAGAATGTAGAACTTACATGTTCTTAATAAAAAAAGGGGGGATTGTAAATATGTGAGGTAACAGATGTGTTAATTAGCTCATCAGGAATCGTTTCCCAAAATGTGTGTGTGCATGTGTGTGTGTGTATCAAATCATCAGATTGTACACTTTAAATATCTTACAAGTTTGTCATTTATACCTCAATAAAGCTGAAAAAGAGCCCAGCGACTAAAATCATATAAGAATTACTTTAGCTGATTTTTACAAAATTACTCTATATGTGCAATCAAGGGCACATGGCCTGTAGTCCCCATCCAGTACGAACGCACAGAAGCAGATGCTGAGGTTCCGCATCCCAGCCTCTGTCAAGGCCAAAATGTGTATTAAACCCATGAGATTTGCTCAAATTTTTATCAAGATTTATTCTGTGCCCTGTAACTTAAAACTGGTAAGGAAGGGACCCTTCCACGACGTGGGCAACTTCCCTAGCCTGCATCTTATAAGGGACTCTTCAGCCTAGTTTGAGAGATGGAACATACATGCACAAAAAGATCATTCAAATATGACATATCCTGATAAATGTAAAAATTTCAAGTGGAAATGGTGAACAGAGTTTCTGTAGAGGTTCAGAAAGAGGAAACGGTTGCTGGCTTGGGTGGGCAGGGAGGCTCCCCCCGGGGGCATCGGCAGAGATCAGAGCAGGAGGGAGTCGGAGCACAGGACAGGTGCACAGCTAGGACGGGCAACAGGAGTGAAGACAAAAGCAGACTCACCCACCCCCAGCCTGCTTGGGGGAGGAAAGAGAAAGGAGTAGAGCACCATGTCTTCAGAGAGTTTTCAAGGGAAAGAAGGAAACTCAACTGACCTCTCCAAGAAGGGAGAAAAAAGCTTTTCAACACGTGAGCCAGCTGCAGAGGTTCGAGGGTTCTAAGTCGGCTCTGTTTTCATGGAGAATGAAACAGACATCTGCCTAAGGCAACCTCAAGGACTTCCCAGTAATATCCCAGACACTTCTATGTTCATAGAAAGATTCTAAGCGAAGATATTATTTAATGAGAAAGGCATTTAACAAACAAACAAAATATATACACACACGTACATATAAAACAAAGAATATATCTCTGTCTGTGGTTATTCTCTTCAAGATATGAGTCTATCTGATCTAAACCAAGCACAGATTCAGTCTTTGTCCTTGGAAAGCTCCTTTGACTTTAGGCCCCAGGCGGCTTAGATGAATGAGTGCATTTTAACCCCCAAGGTCGTCTAAGACCTAAGAGATGCCTCTGAACTGCCCTTACCTGAGAGAAGTTTCATTTCCACGGGTCCTTAATAGGCCTGCCCTCTGGGCCACGCCCTCTCTGGGGTCATGGTTTATAAAGTCAGAGAAGAGTTAGGAGTAGAAGCCCATCTACTTCTTCTAACTCTGCTTGTTTGCAAACCACTGATTTGTCTTAGCATGCAAATTGATAACCTTTATATATAAATACATTATTTTATATATCAATCCATCGACCTACGGCAAGACTAGCGTAAATTTTAAGATTTGTGCATTTGAGGTACAGTCTGTGCAGAGCCCGGAGCCCCGGGTGCTGTCCTGTGACTGAGTGAATGTCCCCGTCACACCAAGGCGAGGCCGCTCTTCCTTGCAGGAGGCCAGGAACTCCTGTTTCAACACACAGCAGCGCTTCACAATGGGAACTTAATGAAAGTTTAAAGGTTATGCTGGAATGCAGTATGTTCTCCAGTTTTATGATGGGGAGATTGAAATTACTTCCATTAATTTTCAGAAAGCAAATTCTGTCAGGTAAATCAGATCCCCAAACTTAAGGAAGAACACACTGGCCATGAAAATCTAGGTCATGCCACAGTGGCTGTAAATTGTGGGAGAAAAACATCCTGATTGCTCAGCTCAAGTCTGAGCTTTAAATCTTTTACTGGCTTCTTAGCCTGCCTGTGCTGTGCTGAGTCCTGGCAGGTGGCTCACCACGGGGACTCATCTGGGAACATTCAATTGCACAGAGAGCTACTAATCCCTGGAGGCTAATGGTGCAGACTGAACTGATTGTCTGACTTGACCACAGCCCCAGGGAGCAATGTTTGGGACCCAGGACCGACTCAGCAGGATGGAGACAGGATTGGAGGCACAGTGACCAGTCAGTCCCAAGCCCCAGAGACCCTGCAAAAAGAACTAAAGGCCTGTGCAATAGTTGGAAGGGGCTGCTGAACTTGTCCTCAAAACCTGAAAAACAGCCTTACAGACCCGTCATCTTTCTGCTCTTCCAGCAAGATTAAGTGAAAATGTGGGCACACGGGTGTGGGAGAAATAAAGACTCTACCAGAGCAATGAAACGGGAAATGTTTCTCCCAAAGTATCTCTAGGCAGAGTGGTCTTGCTCTGAGCCCCTCAGCAACCCCACCCGGCCCCACCCCTGCAGCCACTTGGGAAAATAGCTCCCGCAGCCAATCACGGAGGGAATTCACGGGGTGCCTTATTTTCTTCATAAAGTTCCAGGAGTCATTTTGCATTCTGCAGTATAATTTTTCTGTATGTGCTTTAATACAAAAACGGTGTCCTCAACTATTTGCCTTTAGATTTCTTGACTCATCCCACTCCAGATCATCAGGTAGAACTGTTCCTCCAGGAAGATATGTTGTTCATCTGAGGACATTGTGAACCCAGCGCCAGACCGCCCCCCGCCCCTTCGGTGGCAGGTGCTCTGAGCAGAGCCCATCTCTGAGGACAGCATACATCAGGCCCAGGAAATCCTCCCCCTTGTGCTCTATAAGGGCAGCTTGTGCCTAATCATTAATGAAGAGGTACAGGAAGTATGTTCTCAAGTTTTTTACTGATTAAATTTTGCTCTGTGACTTTTAAACTCTAAAGTTGTACTTACAAATGTTAATATTTTATTTAAAAACAAAACAGCAATATATTCTTTTTGTATTTCCAATGGTGGCAAACCTTTGAAAAATGTGGGGGGAAATTCAATATATTAACAGAGTAAGAAATAACGAATTTGAGTATATTTGAGTAATTTAGTCTAAATGCCTAAATTGCTTGCTTGGTCTGGGGGCTTGGGCAGGAAAATACATACTGTGAAGATGATGTACAACCTTGATATAGAGTGACTATTTTCAACAGCAATTGACTTAATACAAAATTTCAAATCATTGCTTTTAATTGTTCTGTGTTGTTATAAAATTACTCCAAAATTAGATGAATTAAGTATCCGTTTTGACTTTCCTTTATATACACAGTCCTTGACCTACTTTTGCTCCGTGGGCTGCAGGCGACAAGAAGGAACACAACGAGAGGAGGTGGCTAGTTAAAACCACCCGACTGTGGGTTACGACTCCGTGGGAAGGGAGAGAAAGACCGCCACCCTGCTCCATCTATACCGCATTCCATTTTAAGGGGGAAAAATAGAAAACCTGTACTGATAAACTGACAGCACATTACAAGTGATGAAAGCTCACGGGTTTTCATTTTCCGAAAGATGTTCAGCACTCACACGGCTGCTGGCCTTATCTGCCACCTCAGAGGCAGTGCAGGGCAGCCCCTCCAGGCAGCCGGCTGGGCTGTGAAGACCAGCGCCTTCATTTGAGTCCCCGGAGGGCTGTGAGCAATTGCGACATTCCATCCACAAGGCAGGAGCCATTCACTGCCCTTTGCGCGGTAATGCATTGATCTTGCACCTTTTAAAAGAAGAAGCCTTGCTTAAACTGTGCAACCACAATTTACGACGGTTAGAAGCAATATGGTTTTAGACAATGAAGCTGGCTCCACATGGGCAGTGCACAAGTGTAATTTCGAACCCAGCAGAGCAATAGACAGGCATCCCAAATTTTATACATAATAGACACTTTTATACCCTTTGGCTTTCCTTCCTATATCTATAGTACAAAAGTACTTTACTATAAAAAGAAATATGTGAGTCTAATACGTAGATTAGGACAAAACAAAGTGTTGGTATTTAGCCTATTCTGTGGGCTCTCCATTGTAACGCGTGTTTTCCATCCTTGTATTGCATGCCCAAATGTTCATGGCAAGAGATCTACTCCAGCTGATAGTAGGCTCTGGAGCCGCAAAAGACATTCTATGGCACCTCTGACATCAATGGAAGACAATCAAAGATGCCATAATTTGTACCTTACTTTTTAAAGGTCTTTCACGAGTCACTTCCCTTTTGGTCAAGTGGCAAGCATGGACACGGCTGTCACCATACAGACACGAAGTCGCCCACGGTTGCTGATGTTGCACAACGATCTCTTCATTTGTTGGGCTAAGTACTGAGCTCCCCAGAGGGTAATATTTTAAAAAAATAAAAAATAAACCTTATTTCACTTATTTAGAGTTTTTTAGTTTTGGGGTTTTTTACCTATTTTAGTTTATTTTTATTCAGCTTGTTAGTTTATTTTGTTTAATTTTAGATTTACATGAAAATTGAGAACAGAGAGTTTTAATATACCCTTGCACCCAGTTTCTCCTGCTGTTAATCTCTTATATTAGTATGGTACCTTGTTACAATTAATGAACCAACATTGCTATATCATTATTAGCAAAGTCTATGTTTCATTTAGCTATCCTTGTTTTTGCCTCATGTCCTTTATCTACTCCAGGATCTCACCCATGATACCACACTAATCAGCCATCTGTAGCTGCCACAGGTCCTCAGACTTGCCTTGTTTGTGGGTATTTTATAGGTTTCCCTCCTTTGGGATTGTTAAGACTTTTAAAATTATTAGACTAATATGGTTTTTTGTTCTTTCTACCCATTTACTTATTTTTCAATCATTTATTTATATTAATACAGGCCCATGGATATTTATTTTATTGTCTAGATTATGAAGCAGTGCTATTTTATTTTGCTATAATCACTTAATGCAGTGCTACTATTATCATTATAAACCAATAGTGATCATTTAGATCAATTAAGAATAAGAAAATTAGAGACTGTATATTACCTTCATTAGTTTTTTCTCCAGCACTCTTCTTTTCTTTCCGTAGGTCTGAGTTTCTGTCCTGTTATTTCTCTCTCTTTAAAGAATCTCCATTAACATTTATCGCAGACATGTCCTCTGGTGACGAAGGCCCTCAGGTTTGTCTGCAAGTCTGTTCTGCATTCACCTTTGAAAGATAATTTCACTGAATACAAAATTCTAGGTTGGTGCTTTTCTTATTCCTTGCACAGTTTCAGAATAGAAGTCTGCTCTAAGTGTTCCTGGATCCTCTTTAGGTTAGGTGGTTTTTGTTTTTGTTTTTTAGGAATTCTTTGAAGATTTCTTTTCTGTCTTTGGTTTTCTGCAGTCTGAACATAATATGTCTTAGTATAAATTTTTTGGTATTTATAAAGCTCTACATGTTATCTTCCTGGATTTGTAAGTTGGTGTCTGTCATTAATTTTGAAATATGTTCTACCTTTATACTGCTAAGTTTCTTTGGGTTTTGTTGTGGTGATTGTTGTTCCATTCTGTCTTTATTCTCTCTCTGATAGTCTAAGTGCATGTATGCCTTTAGAAATAATCCTAAAGCTCTTGTTTGTTATTTTTCTATTCATTTTTTCTTTATATTTCATTTTGACAGCTCTTCAAGCCATATCCAGTCAACTGATCTGCCCATCAAAGGGCTTCATTTCTAAGACAGTGTTTCTGATTATCATTTTACAGAGTTATCTGTTCAAAGTCCCATTTGTTTCTGCACAGTGTCTACTTTATCATTAGAGCTCTTACTATATCAACTAGGAGCATTAAATTCCTTGTTTGGTCATTCCAACATCCGTAACATATTTGAGCCTGGTTCTAATGTTTACATTGTCTCTTCAGATATTTTTTTTGTCTTCTAGCATTCCTTGTAATTTTTGTTGAGAACCAGACATGATGTATTGGATAACATTATCTGAAATAAATAAGTCTTTAGTGTGAAATTTTATGTTGCTGTAGGTTCCAGAGGTTTAAATTCCACCAACGTTTTTGCTTTTGTCTTCACTGTTGACCTTGGCCTTCATGAAACACTTCTTCTTGGAGAGGATCTGTGTCTCACAGCTCCTCCATCTATAACTCTGTTACACTGGAGCTGCACCGGTGTGGTGGGCAAGCACAAGGGAGGAGAGGCGTTCTATAATGTTATTGTTAAATCTCAGTTGGCCTATGCCCTTGGACTGTGACCCTCACAATTGTTTCTTACATTATTTTTTTCTGCTTAGGTGGGACAAGAGGGCTCCAGGGGCTAGAATGAGGGGGACAGTGGAAATGGCCTTTTCTCAAATGGGATGAAACTCTAGTCGTCCTTTCCCTTGGATTGTTATGGAGATCACTCTGGGCATATTACACAATGATTATTCAAATCAAGCCAGAGTCACAGATCTTTTTTCAGATCTTCCACACTGAGAACTTGGCAGGATTTTAGAAAGTAAAAGAAACCATGAAAGTGAGGGGCTCCCCTAAGACTGTAATTTCCAGGAGTTTCTGACTCCCACACTTGTCCACACTTAGCCTCCAACAATTCATCACAATACTGCTTCTGGTCCCAGTAAGCCAATCTCTCTAATTTCACCTATCTCACCAGATTTTGGTGGCAGTATGCCCCGTGACCCCTTATCTCTGGTGGATCAAAAAAAAAACACATAAATTTCAGTATGTTCAATTTCTTCTTGTTATATGAATGACAGTGATGATTTCCAAGTTTTATCCATGTTGGGTCAGATTCCAAAAGTCTGTGTAGGGTGATATTTTAAAAGCAATGTCTATAAGAAATAAAAAAATAAATCCTTACACTTAACATGTACTGAGCACTGCATTATGTCCTTTACATACGGTCTATTATTTAAAAGATACAACAAATCTATAAGATAGTCGTCAGGAGACTGAGTTTCCAATTTTTACTAACTCATGTTGCCTTGTGTTAACAGAAACCTTGTTCTCTCACATTTAAATGTAAAGAAATAAAGAAGATATTTTGTTCAGCAGGATTAGACTGTGTTAATTACTGAAACCATGTTTGCAGCAGACTCCGTGTTGAGAAAAGGCCTTGAGTCTTCCATCAAACCCTCCCTTTTCTTCTGTTTGGTCTTTAAATGAACTACATTCTATTCATACACGCTAGAATAAGAATAGGATATTTTCTTTAAAAATGAAATGGCAGTTTATTTTTCAAAAAGGTCAATTCTGAGTAACTGGAAAAACCTTTTTTTTCTATTTTTAGAAAACTTTTCTAGTCATATAAAGAGAAGTCTGATAGGACAACTGCCAGGACTGAGAAATCCTTAATAACATGAGAACTGTACAAAAAAAAAAAATGTTGCAACATATGGCACAGTATTTTCTTCCGGAAAGCAAGCCTCCTGGGACCCAGTTCTCTGATACTAATCACTGCAGTAATTAGGGATGATGTTGGTTAGCGCTCATGACTGCTCTCCGTGTTGGGTGCAAAGGCAGGACCAGAGCACCTTGCGTCCGTCGACCCGCTGTGACCTGACAAGCTTACCTCTGAGACTGCTCTCACCTCTGCTGATTCCGCGGCCCTGCCACGCGCACTCCCGGGGCAAGATCAGGAAGCTACTGGCTTGAAGGAGAGCAAAAGCATTTCTCTAATTAGAGTTGTTCTGCCCCTAAACACGAGTTCTGGGGTTTGCGGAAAAGTAAAGCAGGAGGAGGCAGTCCTAAAGCAAACTTGAGTGTGTGAAATTAGGTTTACCAAGTAAGCATTTAAACAAAAGTATGAACAAAGAGCCCCATAAAATTTTTATCTTCATGTTTATGTAAATTAGATCTATCACACATTTAAGAGAGAGGAGGACATCTAAGCTAAAAAATAAAAAAAATAAATAAAACTACGTTAAGAAACCCTTGTATTAAAATGTTACAGGGAATAAACCCATGTCTTGGCCAGGTTGTTGTCAAGAGCCCAGTAAGGTTTAGCTGGGGAGCGTGGGCAGGGTGTGGGCAGAACTTTGTAGCTGACCCGGGCCTTCTAAGCAGGCTGACGGCACAGGGTGTGGAGAGCGATGAGGCACAGGAAAAGAAAGGGGCAATTCTCCACTACTTCTAAGGGGGCTGGGGCAGGGCAAAGTGGCACCAGATGGCAGAGGAACAGTTCTGTTTTGTACACTGTCTCAGAGGTTTATCAGAAGTATTTTATTTTGAAAGGCCTATAATATTCTTATCTCTGTCATACTGACATATGAGAAGGTTCGTGTCATTTCCAAGTTTTACATGGAAGGCTGGAGCCTCAGAAGGTGTCCCCAACTTAATGCAATGCCCTGAAAGTGACAGGGAACCTCAGTAGCAGGGCTGCAGAGCAAATTCACAGGGCCCTGACCATCAGGCGGAACGGGGCCAAGGACCTGGAGCACACGGGCCCCGGGTGCATTGCCTGGTTGGGCAAGCAGCGAGGTGGGCAGAATGACTCTACAACAAGGACAAAGGGGACCTAATTATGGAAAAGGAGTGTGTTGGAACTTCTGCCCGAAAAGTTTTTTCCTTCCAAGAAGTCATGCTTCTAACACTTACAGAGGTTGAAGTTTTAACCTGGCCAACCCCACTGACTCTTTCCTTTCTTAGCTGTCGGTAGGTATTTATAACTAGCATCTATATACAGGTGTGTTCACGAGAGAGTTTCAGAAACGTCTCTCACCGTCTTTCTGCGAAGGCTACCATGAAGCCAGTAATGCCCTTAGATGGATTCTTGAGTATGTGCACTAACAGGGGAGAGGAGGTGCCATCTACACCACGGCATGCCTTCTACGGTCTTCTTCCAGAATACGTGCCTTCACAGTTTTGCAGTTTTTCCCTCCTTAAAAACCCTTCTGCTGTTTTCTGCCACCTTCAGGGCACCCAGCGTGCCCTCTGATCTGCCCTACTATGTTCCCATTGGTCTCTACTCTCCAATCACACTGAATTACGTAAAGTTCCCGCCTCTCTGAAGCTTTCCTAGCTACGGGCTCATGAGTGGCTGAAATGCCCTACACCTCTTTTTCCACCTGGCAAATTATTACTCTCCCTTCTATAATAAACTCAGACAATGAATATCTTTTCCTTCCTCTGGCTCAGTCCACTGGGACATGCTAATGAGCTCTAGTCTACATTCTCTCCAAATTCCTACCTCTGTCACCATAGAGTAATTGTCTACTTATCCAGACAAAAGTGTGAGCTTCCTGAGGCCAGGAACCAGCCAGAACTCCCAGGGATCCCAAACAGCAGCATAAGGAATGGTAAGTGACCAAGGGACTGAGTTATGAAAAGAAAAGGGAGATCAGAAGATTGAACGAAGAAAGATAACTCTACAATTTGCCTTTTACAGGAAATAATGTACAGAATACAAAACCTCCCCAGAGCACACTCATAAATGCCATCTCCCATGCGTACCCCACTGACTCAGAGACCAGAGAGGACATTTATACAGTCATCCTCCCCAAACAGTCCAATTCTCCACTGCACTTGGCAAGTTACCTCCAGGGAGAAAGAGTTCACAGTCTCACAAGGAAGCTATTCCTCTTCTGAATGCTTCTAATTGTCCTAATATCAACTCCAAATCCTTTTCTCTGTTAATCCAACTCTTCTCCCCCAACTTGGGTGTTAGGACTTGCTTTGACAGACATAAAGAATAAAGTTAACATAATCTCGCACGAACAGTCATCGAAGACCTGAAATCCAAGAGCTGAGGGAAGTTGCCCGCGATCTCTGAGACAGCTTGCCTGTTTGCTAGGCCCACCAGGGAAGCCGCACCAACCTCACAGGGCTGTAGGGAGGATCGCCAGTGCCCAGGAGAGGTTTGCAGCAAAGAGGAAAGCTAAAATGAGGCTAACACACAGTTCTCTTCCTAGTTTTTGTTTCCAAATGACAAAAGTAATTGAGAAAATTACGCTAGGTATTTCTAGAATGGAAGTGGAAAGGCAAGAATAAAAGCAATACCCAGAGGCTCAGAGGAGAAATGACTGCAGGCTCAGAAGAGACAGGAGCCTGCCCCTGGCAGCACCCGGGAAAGCAGCCAGTTCTCAGAGAGGAGAGGCCAGCTGGTCGTTGCACCTGTAGCCTGGGATGTAGAGCAGACTGGTAGCTGCGAGGACAGGGCCTCCTGAGTACCCTGGATGCTTTCACTGACTGGAGGCTGACCAAGTTTAAAATCCCCTCTGTCTTAGAAAGATGAGACCTTAAAATTAAAACGTATATTTCAGGCATGTCTGGGTCCTTATAACAGAATTAATACTTCTCTAAATGCTCTGAATAAAATAAATAGGGTATGATGATAGAAAGTAAAAGGTCAGAGCAGGCCTCTCCGAGAATATTTTTAACCTGAGATCTGAAAGGAATGAGTCAGCTATGTAAAGAGCTGGAGGCAGAGAACCAGTCTGCTTGGGAAGTTAGATACAAAAGAACTGGGCACTTATGAGCACTGAGAAAGACCAAAGAGCCTAAAACGCCATGAATTAAGTGGAGAGAGGCAAGCAATGAGGACAGCAAAGCCGCTGTGTGCAGACTGTGGTAAGGAAGTGGGTATCGCTCCCACTGCAATGAGACCGTGTTATCTAGTTTGCCTTTTAAAACCACCATTCTGACTATGTTTCGAGACTGGGTATCTCCGGGTGGCCCCTGTGACTCTGGGTGGCCCCTGGTGTGACTCTGGGTGGCCCCTGGTGTCAGCTGCTGAGACAGGGAAGACTGGGTACCTCCTGGCTCCCAGCCTGTGACTCTGGGTGGCCCCTGGGGTCAGCTGCTGAGACAGGGAAGACTGGGTACCTCCTGGCTCCCAGCCTGTGACTCTGGGTGGCCCCTGGGGTCAGCTGCTGAGACAGGGAAGACTGGGTACCTCCTGGCTCCCAGCCTGTGACTCTGGGTGGCCCCTGGTGTGACTCTGGGTGGCCCCTGGTGTCAGCTGCTGAGACAGGGAAGACTGGGTACCTCCTGGCTCCCAGCCTGTGACTCTGGGTGGCCCCTGGGGTCAGCTGCTGAGGCAGGGAAGACTGGGTACCTCCTGGCTCCCAGCCTGTGACTCTGGGTGGCCCCTGGGGTCAGCTGCTGAGGCAGGGAAGACTGGGTACCTCCTGGCTCCCAGCCTGTGACTCTGGGTGGCCCCTGGGGTCAGCTGCTGAGGCAGGGAAGACTGGAGGAGGCAGGGTTCCCAGCCTGTGACTCCGGGTGGCCCCTGGTGTGACTCTGGGTGGCCCCTGGGGTCAGCTGCTGAGACAGGGAAGACTGGAGGAGGCAGGGTTCCCAGCCTGTGACTCTGGGTGGCCCCTGGTGTGACTCTGGGTGGCCCCTGGGGTCAGCTGCTGAGGCAGGGAAGACTGGGTACCTCCGGGTTCCCAGCCTGTGACTCTGGGTGGCCCCTGGGGTCAGCTGCTGAGACAGGGAAGACTGGAGGAGGCAGGGTTCCCAGCCTGTGACTCTGGGTGGCCCCTGGTGTGACTCTGGGTGGCCCCTGGTGTCAGCTGCTGAGACAGGGAAGACTGGGTACCTCCTGGCTCCCAGCCTGTGACTCTGGGTGGCCCCTGGGGTCAGCTGCTGAGGCAGGGAAGACTGGAGGAGGCAGGGTTCGCGGAGATGAGCAATCTACAGCTGTATGCTAGGATTAGAACTTCCAGGTGACGCCTCTAGAGGGTCTGTGTATTTGAAGGGACCCTCCCTCCCACTTGTGGCCCTAGCATCTTATCCAAAAAATCCAGAAGTGCTCCCTGTGCTAACGGAGGGCATCATCATGGAGGGAGCAACAAACATGTCAGGTTGCTTGGTGTGAAAACCTGTAAAGCTAGAGGTTTGGGAGTAAAGCTTTTCAAAATATCCAGACTACCATACTTTATTGTCATAGAAGCAGAGCTCAGAATTGTCTTAATTTCAGTTACATTTGTATCAGGTATAGAGACTTTATGCTCATCAATGATTGTTTTGGTTCAGGCTGCTCTGACTCATTACCATAGACTGGGTGCCTTAAACAACAGATATTTATTTCTCATGGTTCTGGAGGCTAGAAGTCTGAGACCAGGGTGACACACAGTTGGGTTCTTGTTGGGGGCCCTCTCCCTGGTTAGAGTCTCACATGGTAAAGAGAAAAATCATGTCTCTTTTTATAAGGGCACTAAACCCATTCACGAGGGTCTCACCTTCAAAACCTAGTTACTTCCCAAAGGCCTCACATCCAAATACCATCACCTTGGAGATCAGGGCTTCCATGTATGAATTGCTGGGAATCGGGGGCAGGGGTGATGCAGACATTCAGTCCACAACCACGCTCCACACCATCATTTCTCAATGCAAGACCCTCTTTTGAGTTTATTTATTCTTTCTTTCATTTATTGAATTTTTTCATCTCCTTTTATCCGTATTCTGCACTTTAATATTTTTTTCTTTCATAAGAGTCATTCATTCCAGTGTTTAAAGTATGTTCTCTCATCTTAGGTGTCCCTGTGAAGCACACACTAATCTTTCACATGTGTGCATTAATGCATTATGCCCGACTGACTTGGATGTTTGCTCTGTTGACCCAGGCTGTCTTTTAAACTCAAACTTGTCGGTATGCTCCTACTTGCTCCTCTGCCTCCAACTGCGAACAGTGTTTTATAGTGAGCACCCATTATGAGCAGCAGGTGCCTCGACTGCCTCCAAACTCCAGTTACCACCAACATATTGTCGCGAACACTCTAGTGCATGTTTCTTAATAAACACGTGAGAATTTCCCTGAAACGTGAGTGAACCTGGAGGACCACTGCTGGGTCACGTTGGGTCTGTACTTCCAGTCTGACTGACTCCTGACAGAAGGCTCTTTAGAATGCCGCCACCAGTCTGTCCTCCCACAGTGCACCTTTCCAGCTCTGAAAGGTCTGCAGGAAGCATCTGCTCTTCCTCATCTCTCTGCTAGGACTGTCTCAGCACCTGTCATATAGTCCTAGCTCAAAACATTTAAAAGCCTTCGCCAGAAAACCCAGTCCACGGAAATAGGAAGTTGTCTGTAAATATTTGAATGATCTAATACAAAATAACACTTTTCACAAAATAAGAATCTAGTATGAGCATTACTGTAGTTTCTTTTCTTTTTAAGCCTAATAATTTTGTTTTAGTTCACATTCTAATGTAGGAAAATTATTATCACTATTGCTTTCTCTCCTCTATTGGATTTCTCTGGGTGAATTATTGACACAATAGAAATCTATTTCATATTACATCCTGTTAAAACATAGTCTGTGGTCAATAATTCAGCTCAGTTTTCAAATTACCCCTGCCTCCTACTTATCTTTATGTTTTATTATGATGACTTGGTTGTTCAAGAACTTTTTTTTTCTTCCCTGGAACCAGGTATAATGAAGATGAAATTGTGATGTTATGTAAGAAGAAATATTTTAAATTCAGCCTATTAAAAATGTAGCCTCTAGTCTTGACAGCTTCTTTTGAAATATGGTACTTTGGAAAACTTGTAGTTTCTACTGGCAAAACTGATTTCTCTCTCTCTCTCTCTCTAGATTGGTACAACCTGTCTTAGCATTAGGACAATGAGTATAAACATTCTTTTCCAAAGATCTTATTACTGTTGTCAACTAATGTTTGATAAGGTAATCTGTATTCAAATTCCCCATTTTATCAAGCTCAAGACCATCATGCTTCCTAACAATAATGTGTAACTCTGAGTTAGGTATAGGCAACTTGTAGAAACAGCACTTGACCACTCACTTCTATTTCCTTTAAGATATATGCTCTATTCTTTGTTTCTCAGTAAATTTATCTGCATCATTGCTAGTCATCTTCAATTTTATCATCTTTGTCACAAGTTAACAAATTATGATACCTGGTGTTTTTATGTGTGTGACACTTTCAGAGATTTTCATAAATATGAGCAAATATCCTATTGTCTGTGACACGGTATAATAATAGGAGATTCTCATTCAAACCAGCTGGTTAAGTCTCTCTTGATAAAAATAATATTTTTGTTGACCATGGCTTTATCCCCAGCTTCCTAATGGTAATCATTTAAATAAAACCTTCAGGTCAAACATGTTGCTTAAAATCACTCGACTTACTCTTTTCCAATATAAGAAAGGATCCATCCCTACCTTCTGTCACTGCTTGAAGAATGTCAGGTTACACAATGATATCATTGATACAGGCTGGACTAGAAACCCAAAATAAAAGCTATTTAAACATACAGAACTTGACTTCTTTCTCATATAACAAACAAGACAGACATTCCAGGGCTGATATGAAAGCTCCATCGTGTCAAGGGCCACACTTCTATTTTGTTCTCCTCGTCTTTATTCTGGGTGGCTACCTCCCCAGCTAAAATAAAGAAACTATTAAATTAGAAAGAGAGGAGGACTGATATAGGAAATCAGCTGTCATATCCTCCACACACTGTAGCTTACTTTCAATGCATATTCCTCCTCCAGAACGGAGAATACTTAGAAGTGAATGAAAACAATGCTAACGCTTTATTAACAGATGAGGAGGTGGTACACCTGAAGAAGCAATGAGCTTCCAGTTTAGGTGAAGATTCCGCTTTATCAGTCACAAACCTCCCAGACTTCCAAAAATAGTAAACAGATGTCCAAGTTTCCAATCAGTGGAGGAATGATGCAAGTGGATACAAGACTCTTAACTTTTATCTTCCAATGTTATCTTTGCATGATTTAGAAAGGGAGTCTCTCCTTGTCAAATATAATTGCTGCGTAAGTCCTTATCTGTGGGCGAAGCGGTTCCTACGCTGGCCCCATGAGCATGATGCAGGAAAGACATCCAGGTGTTTCCAGACAAGCCTTGAGCAGAAGCAAAGCTCAGAAAAGCAAAAGGCAGGAGAGGGGATGTGAACTGAGTTCTAAATATAGGGCAGAATAAAGTCAAGAGAATGGATGATTTAAAAACTTCCCCATTTTTTTCCTGTAGCTGGTGCTGTTCATGCTCACTAACATGCCCTGCAGGGCAATGGCTGCTGAAGCTCACACCCCATCCGTCTCTCTCTGGAAGATGCCCTTAGTTATGGGCAGTAGAGCTTAGAGATGCGGAAGGGTTTCCTCCGCCCTGGCCTTGACTAACAGAGTATATGAAAGCCCAGCCCCTTGCCTCCAGGTGGACCAAGCCCAGTAGTGTGATACACTCGACAGCACTTCCAGTCTGGTCAGACTGAGCCTACATTAGTCCCAGAACCGTACATCTGTTAAACTTCTTCCCTCACTACTCCTGCATCTCCGCTCCTGTCAATCAACCCCTGAGAGCAGTCCCCCAGTAAATCACTTGCCTAAGAATTCCCTTCTCAGGCACTGCTTCTAAAGAGGCCAAACTAAGTCATTTCTGTTCAAGTAGATTTAATTTCTTGTTAAGGAGATATGTCATCAGGCATGCAGATACCACACTCTGTCCATGCCATCAACTATCATCTTGATTAGAACATCCAAATGTTTTCATTAATGATTCACCTAGTCAGAAAAATGATGTATGTGGACTTCACAGCACAGATAAATATTGCCTACTTAATCTATTCAGTAATAGGCCAAGTTATAGGCCTAATGCTAGTCAGTAACAACTTTGGTAAACATGTGCAATAAAATTCTACCATAAAAGTATGAGAAAAATATTAATTACATAAAATGCACAGTCATGTTATTATGAGAAAAAGAACAGGAGCTAGTCTTCAACTATGCTATTGTATATCCAAATCGGCATTATTAGAAAGTTTATTTTTATACTATGTAACTACTTAAACATTTTTAAGATCTACAAGAAGTATTTTGTCTCAATTTAGACTCTGCATTGCATCTAATGATCACTGTGAAGTTTACCAGTTTATAGAAAAAAATGTATTTTTAAAAGCCCATGAGATGTAAAATTTGTCCAGAGTTTATCCACATAGCCCCAAATTTTGAAATGAAGAAATAGATATGTTTATAAAATATTAGCCCAAACTTTTTATTGGGCATTTTTTATTTTTAATCAAATCAGTTTCACTTGAAACTAAGTCATAGTGATTGAACAAATACTTGTTAATTCTTGATGCAGTCCAAAGGGAACCCCAAGAACTTAAAAATATGACTGGTTTCTATTGGTGTTTCTAAAGTAAAGACATTATATCTAGATTAATATTCCGGGAATCTTGGCCATCTTCTCATTCTCTCCCATGGAAAAAACTTAAAATAACTGATTAATGCCCTGGCCGGTTGGCTCAGCAGTAGAGCGTCGGCCCGGCGTGCAGGACTCCCGGGTTCGATTCCCGACCAGGGCACACAGGAGAGGAGCCCATTTGCTTCTCCACCCCTCCCCCTCTCCTTCCTCTCTGTCTCTCTCTTCCCCTCCGGCAGCGAGGCTCCACTGAAGCAAAGATGGCCCGGGCGCTGGGGATGGCTCTGTGGCCTCTGCCTCAGGAGCTAGAATGGCTCTGGACGCCCGCAACAGAGCGATGCCCCAGAGGGGCAAAGCATCGCCCCCTGGTGGGCATGCCGGCTGGATCCCGGTCGGGCGCATGCGGGAGTCTGTCTGACTGCCTCCCTGTTTCCAGCTTCAGAAAAAAAACAAAAGAAAAAAAGAACTGATTAATGTGTCCTCATTTAACTAATGGGTAGAAATAGTCTATTAAAAATGGTCCATTCTCTTTCTTCCCTCTCCACCCCTGAGCAATGTAACTCACAGCATAAATATATCAGCTTTTCCAACCCAGTGGCCATGGACATGAGTGCCAGCAGCCCTCTTTACCCACCACTGGGCCATGGCTTCCAGCCAAACATTCACCAGTAATGAAAGTGCAACACTGATCTCACTTTAGTGCATTATTTCTCTTTCTTTTCAAAATCCAGACAGAAGAGAAAAGATGGTTATTTACTGGCCCTTTATATAAAACTCCAACAATTCTTACTCATCAGAATATATTTGTCCTTGCTGATGCGGTGACTTACTTCCACTAAGCAGCCTGTGAGCCCCCACAGAATCTGTGATTGCACTGTATAGTATATACACATTTATAGTATATAAAAATATTTTTTTTTTAGATTTTATTTATTCACTTTCAGAGAGAGAGGAGGGAGGTGGAGCAGGAAGCATCAACACTCGTATGTGTCTTGACCAGGCAAGCCCGGGGTTTCAAACTAGCGACCTCAGCATTCTAGGTCTACGAATTATCCACTGCACCACCATAGGTCAGGCAACAGTCATTACTTTTTAGTCTATTCTGTTTTGTCTTTTTGGTAATTCTTCTATGGATCTCTCACTCCTAATTCATATATATATATATATATATATATATATATATATATTCGCCTTCCTAGACAAAGCAAGGGTACCAAAACACTAATTCAACCAGTCTTTCCCATTTCTGTATCATTCTCATTATGTAGTTTGATTAAATGCCACAATTCCAATTCCTTATTATTATTGATTTTTTTTTTTTTTTTTTTTTTTTACAGAGACAGAGAGAGAGTCGGAGAGAGGGACAGACAGGGACAGACAGGAAAGGAGAGAGATGAGAAGCATCAATCATCAATTTTTCCTGACGACATCTTAGTTGTTCATTGATTGCTTTCTCATATGTGCCTTGACCATGGGCCTTCAGCAGACCGAGTAACCCCTTGCCCGAGCCAGCGACCTTGGGTCCAAGCTGGTGAGCCCGCACTCAAGCTGGCAACCTCGGGGTCTCGAACCTGGGTCCTTCCACATCCCAGTACGACTCTCTATCCACTGCGCCACCACCTGGTCAGGCATTATTATTGATTTTATAATCACTACTTATTTTAATTTATTCACATTTTCACCACTTCCATTGTTATTCTATCCTCGTTTCATTCTGGCCTTTTCTATGAGATGACATTCCTTCTGTTTAAGCAACTCTTCTAGCGTTCATGCTGGTGAGGTTTGCAGGCACCAGCCTTTTCTGTTTTGTTTTTGTTTGTAAGGAAATCTCCTTTGCCCTCATTTTTTATTTGTGGATATTTTCACAAAGCGGATAATTCTGGTATGGCAACTGTATTTTTCTCGGCATTTAAAGTTTTCATGTCATTCTCTTCTGGCTCCCCCTGTTTTGCTTAAGTTTAAGAACTGTAGAATTGTCCCTTTGGAAGTCATTTGTCTTTTTGTCTCTGGATATTGATAGAATTTTCCCTTTGTCATTGCTTTTCATTATTTTACGTCAGTGTGCCTGAGTATAGTTTTTTTTTTCTTTGTTCTCAGGCTGTTTAGGCTGCATGGTGTGTCTTGAATCTATCACTTAATATCTTTCATCGGTTTGGAATCATGTTTGGCCTTGATACAAGTCTCCCTTCTAGTGCTGACAGTCTGTGTGTCATATACATAGACTAGATATTCTATACCTATTCTTTTCCTTTCTAAATTCTCAATTCCTTTGGGATATCTATTTTTTTTAACTGAATTATTTTTCAGGATCATTAATTCTCTTTGGCAGCCAGTTAGTATAGAAGCTGATGAGCTTAATGCAAATAGTGATTGATCTATTTGTAACTGATGTGAGGCCTTGTCTTCTACTTTTCTCTGATTCCTAGGATATACTGTACTTCTCCAGGGGGCATTAGTAGATGCCTGGGTTTAATGTAACCTTCCCTTGCCAGACTCTGAACTCCATTTTCGCTCTCCAAACACCACTGTCATTCTGCCACTTCGCACCTGTCTGCTTTTAGCTTCTGAGTCTTTCCACCCACATGCACTAACTAATGACTCAAAGGAGGAAGCTGCCAAGAATAACACACTGAACTAGTTCCCTTCTCTCGGGTTTCTGGGATCTCTCGTATTGGCTGCTTTAATTGCTTTCTGGTGTGTTCCAACAGTGTTCAATTTTTACTTTTATTTTTGCTCTCAGTAGGAAGATGGTCTGCTAACAAGATAGTTCTTCCTAGCTGGACTAGGAAGTTCTAGATTATTTTTATGTATGTATGTTAATGATAACTCCTCTAAGAAACCTTTTACTTACCACCTCATCAGGAAAAAAATCTGTCTCCACTGCATTCCCACAAGTGTTGTGGTTAACAGGAGGAGTCTGGAGCTCGTTGAATCAATGTCCACCCTGAGTTTGTCCACCCTTCCTTTTGCCTCAGTTTTCTCATTTATAAGATGGAAATAAAAATCTGGACTTACTTCACAATGCTGTTACAAAGATTATGTGAGATAATATACATAAAACACATAGTAAGCATTATGTGATTCTTAGATGTTGTTAGTACTATTATTAGTAATATGAGGGCAGCTTTCACTAAATTCTTTGTTATTTGAGCACATATGTAGCTGACCAGATTGCACATTTCCTTATAGAGTGTCTTCCTCATAATTATTTCCTAGCTTCGGGATATTCCCACGTAGAAGGTCTAGTCATTGTATAACGAAAGAATGTAAAATTAATTGTACACACCCAGACTGGTTAATTCAATTAAGTAAAATGGTAATTTGTTTTGAAACACCCATGGCAGGAAGAAGTTTACCTTACTGCAAATGAGAGTTGGATCTGTATTATCTGAAGATTTTTTAGCTCCCTGAAAGCAGAAATTTGTTTTCATGTCTTTATCTCAACATTTAGCTCAGTCCTTGGTTAATGAGAGACACTTGATTAGTGTTTGTTGAATGACTAAAGAAATGATCATTTGTCTTAGTTGTTACTATGGATTATGGAATGTTGTCTTTTTACAAGTACAGCTTTACTTCAATTTCAGCTTATCAGATCTCCAAAATTAACAAAAATAAGTTCTAACTTTTCTTCAAAAGGTCAGTTTAATGACTTATTCAGTGATCTGTATTTCCCACTGACTTTATTTTCAGAGCTGCTGATAACAGACACCCATCTGGCAGGCATATTTGCTACGCTGAACGCTTTTGAGCAAGAGTAGCCCAGATGATGTCCACAGACCAACACACCAAACAGCTTGAACTTCTCAACCACAGAAAGCAATGAGAGACTTTCTGTATTTTTCTTTTAAGCCAAGATTGTCCTTTTATGCTTTTGATCCTAATCTTTATTTTTATAACATTTGCCGGAGTCTCACGGATTTAATTTCCTATAGACTGCCTCTCTAGATGTCTTCTGATGGAGAAAGGACAAACTGCTCACAGACTCGATCTGGACACGGTGGTGACGCCCTTTCTCTTCCATCCTGACCTTCCCGGAGACCTGCTCCTTCTGGCTCAAACTCTGAAACATACTGAAATGTCTCCTAGAATATACTTCGGTCACAGAAAAAACCTGTTTCAATTCCATTCCTGGTACAACCTCCTTCGTTGTATGGATTAAAGTGGGAGGTACCATCAGGAAGAGACAAGTGACCGTGACTTTGTAAAGCTCACTTCAAATGAGAACTTTGCGAACAAAGCCTGCCCATGACAATTAGGTGTGTGTCGCCGCACCTCTGGAAATCAGTCTGCCAAGGAGCGTGCACCAGACAACTGCAGTGAGGAAGTAAAATCCGGGCAGGCCTCATTATCACCCTGAGACACCCAACACCGGTCGGTGGTCTTCTCTTCACCTGGGGATCTCCTTCTGACATTCTTTCCTTAAGTCACATAAACTCTGTGGCTCACACAACAGAAAAATTATTATTTATTGTCAATTATAATTGATTTTGTTTTCTTTCTTCCAGGCTTCAGATATGAAGAAAATACATGAGAAAGATGTTTCTTAGATGAAGAGAAAGGAACTGCCTGGCACAGACTGACTCACTGCCCAGGCTACTATTTTCCTAGAAAGAACTAGCAGTTTTTGAATAATGTTTATAATTACAGTGTTACGGATGTTTTCATGTAGCCAGCAAACACTAATTAAAATAATACTCTATGTGCCAGACACTGCAAAATGCAAGTGAATTGATACATGCCAGTGTGATCCAGGTTTGCCCAGGACAGTTCTCTACGCTTATTCTCGGCCATGGCCCTGAGCTGGCTGTCTCACATACCCAGTGTTCACACACAGTCAACCCCCAAGCTCCCACCCCGGTTCCTCATCACCAGGACTGTGCACCCCAGGAGTTCTTCCATCACTCTGTCTATCATCACTTGCCCCAAACTCCTACCCAATCCTGACTGAAGGTCCTGGTTTTAACCTCCTACTCCTCCCACTGCTGACGGCCTTGATCACCATCATCACCCGCTCTGGGACTGTTTCTCTTCCCCATCAACTCCATCCTACAACCATAAATTTCCTCAAAGAGCACTTCAGTGTCACCTCTTCCAGAAAGGCGACTCTGGTTGTAGAAACAAAGAACACTTGATCCTAAAGTGTCACCTGTGGAGGGTACACCATTCTCAAGTCTTACACGTGCGCATTTCTCTGAAATGCCATACTGCACCAGGGAGGTAGTATGACCCAGTGAAGACAGATGACTAAAGTCCAGGGGACTTGGGGTTAATTCCAGGATCAGCAAACCTGTGTGACATTAGGCTAGTCAGTGACTTCACCTCTGTGTGCCTGTTTCCTCATCACTAAAACAGAGACAACACTTACCTCCCAGGGTCTCTCTGAAGATTAATGAACGAGGCAGGCTAAGAGGCTAGCAAAGTCCCTGGGAGATACTAAGTCCTTATTCAGTGGTCATTGTTGTTAATGGGTCTGTGCATGTATGTACGTTTTATTACTTATCACATGACCTTGTATATGCCTGTGATGTTTAATCAGTTTTGAATTTGTCATAATTTCTAAAAGAGTAAGACTTTACACTGGTATGTCTTTTTTGTGACTCCAACTCTTGTCTTTCCTGATGGAATACCTAATATGTTGCCATGCATAAATTAGAAGTGAATAATTACATAAATAAATGAATGACCTAGTTCATACCTGCGAATGAAATTATTATTTTATTGTCATGTCTAATTATAACCAATCAGAGCTCATAAAGTATATAAGTACTAAAATGGAGCATCCAAACCCTGACACAATAAGAAAATAGCCTTTAGAATGAAGATTTATTCCCATCTGAACTTTACATCATTTTTTATATTGTCTATATTTCACTACTTGATTGGTTGACATTTTACAACACTATAAAATTTTAACTAGATTTTTTAAAATGAATTAGTAAAATGTATTTTATGTGTTATATACATATACACACATATATTTCTAATAATGACATTAAAAACAACTTATTTAAGCCTGACCAGGCAGTGGCATAGTGGATAGTGTCGAACTGGGATGTGGAAGACCCAGGTTCAAATCCCCAAGGTTGCCAGCTTGAGCATGGGATTTGAGCAAGGCTCACCAGCTTGACCCCAACGTCACTGGCTTGAGCAAGGGGTCACTCATTCTGTTGTAGCTCCGGTCAAGGTGCATATGAGAAAGCAATCAATGAACAACCAAGGTGCCACAACAAAGACTTGATGCTTCTCATCTCTCTCCCTTCCTGTCTATCTGTCCCTATCTGTCCCTCTCTCTGTCCCTGTCACACACACAAAAAAACTTATTTGAATGTGTTCATTTGTTCACTTGAATGCAGCTTCATCCCTACACCTGCTAGAAATGCAATGGACAGTAAATGAAAGGAGCAATAATTTCCCTCATATATTCTACTAATCCCATCTGTTACACAGAGACACTCAGAAAAACGGGCCTTAGGGTTCAGGTGTTGATGTTTTAGCAGAAAAGGTGGTAACTTTCCTGACACAGAAAGCAGAGTGAGTTTTCTGCATAGCATTATCTGTCTGTCAGTATGTGTATCCTAACTGTATGGTTGATCTCAGTTACTTGTTAGTGAATTAATATAGATGTCTTTTACCTATACAGTATTTACTAGATCAATAACTACTCTTTCACATTTTGAACTCCTAGAGATCACAGTATGTTATGGAATCTGTATGACAGTTAATAAGTAAATTCATTTTTGTCGCAGTTTAAAGGAAAAGAGAGAAAAGGAAATACTAAAGGGATTAATACACATTGTAATTGTTTACTAAGTGACTCAAAATAGTGAAATAATGAATGCCAAATACTAAGCAGCAAAGAGCAAGCAAAGACCATGAGCATCATTCTCACTAAACTTTACATTTTCAAGAACGTGCAGGTCATATAATTGGGATCATTTGGTGGAGAAGAGCCTGCCCTTGCCACTGAATGTTTAAATTGGTCTTCACCCCAAAGACATGCTGGATATGGCCTGTTCAAAATGAGAAAGCTAGTTATTGCTAAGCATCCACACAGCTCAAGCAAAGACTTAAACTTCTCTATCCATCACTGCTCTCTTTACGCCTCTGCTATCACACAATCCCCACAACCAACCTCCAGCTTCACTCTTTTTTTATATGGTCCAGGAACTTCTGGGTTAAAGATGAAAAGGTGTTTTCATCTTGTCACGTGTCTTATCAAAGGGAAGCTATCTGTAGTCTTTGTCTCCTTAGGAGTTTTAGACAGCAGGTCAGGTCTCTTGGCTGTGATTATACATTTGGTGGAGTATCCAAGTGTCCCAATTGGTGGTTGAGTCTAAGGAAAAGTAATACTAATTATTGTAATTTATCCAATGTCTTCAACTCTGGACCTAATCACTATGCAACACAATAACATTTATGCCTATCTTTAAGCATGTCACATTAATTTCATTAGACATTTGGTATACTTTTAATATTAAACACAAATCATGTTTGTTTCATCTTCATGGCTAGTACCTCCCTCTGCACAAAATTTGAAACAATTAAAGGGAACAATGATCAGGAGGCTGAGTCCTCCTCTGAGCTCTATCACTGGGCAACTGGGGACTTCAGACAGAGGTCTTACCTTCTTTGAGCATGAGCTTCCACAGTTAAAAAAATAAGTAAATTAATACCCTGCCCACATTAATTCACAAGACTGTTAGGAAGTGGCCTAAGAAAATAGATATGACAGCCCTGGCTGATTGGCTCAGTGGTAGAGCGTCAGCCTGGCGTGCGGAAATCCCGGGTTCGATTCCCGGCCAGGGCACACAGGAGAAGCGCCCATCTGCTTCTCCACCCCTCCCCCTCTTCTTCCTCTCTGTCTCTCTCTTCCCCTCCCGCAGCCAAGGCTCCATTGGAGCAAAGATGGCCCGGGCGCTGGGGATGGCTCCTTGGCCTCTGCCCCAGGCGCTAGAGTGGCTCTGGTCACAACAGAGCGACGCCCTGGAGGGGCAGAGCATTGCCCCCTGGTGGGCGTGCCCGGTGGATCCCGGTCGGGTGCATGCGGGAGTCTGTCTGACTGTCTCTCCCCGTTTCCAGCTTCAGAAAAATACAAAAAAAAAAAAAAAAAAAAAAAAAAGAAAGAAAGACAGGATTTATGTCCCCTGATCTTGAATGTAGGTGGGTTTCATGACTGCTCTTTTTTATTTAAAAAAAAAAAAAAAAAGATATGGCAGCTTTACACAAAATACAAATTGCCCTGCAAGGAAAAGCATCGTGTAGCATAAAAATCTGGGACTCAGAATCCATTCATCATTCACTCATTCATTCATTCAATCACCAATTTTAGCTAAAGCTCGTCTTATCAATGTTTTGAGCCATTAAAACGATACTTAATTGTGGCATTTTACACAGAGCCCTTTTCTTGGCACATTTATTCCCTTATTAACTATTATGCTGGGTATTGTCTGCAGGTACTAATCACATATATGGAGCTGCATCACCATTAAGTTTTCAACATAAAATGCTTTGGCACTGCCAAGGCTGACTAGCTAGGGTTTCCCATAGCTCTACAGCAGGACAGCGGTACTGGTGATCTTTTTGAAATACGTCAGACCCTCCCAAGGAAACCTTTTCTAGTTGGTTCCTTATGAAACTGACATGACAGAAGATACTGACATCATACCATAATAGAGTCTCACCCAATGGAAACCTGCCATCAGAAAAGCTACAATCAGCATGGTATCAATTGACACTGCAGTGTTAAAACAACAATTTTTTAAATCTAAAGGAATATGACCAGGCAAACTTTTGCTCTCCCACCTGCTGAAGTATTTGGCTTCCAGCTTGCTCCTACTAAGCAGATGCCTGTGAGTCATCTTTCCTTCTTAAAGGATGTATTTTATTGCTTGATAAAACAGAATAATACCAGAGATGCAATTTTCTACATGTGCTGCTAAATAAATTATGGAAATTAAAAAATATTTGTTAAGAAAAATATATCTATACTTTGCATACAGATGGATAACGATATGCTTCAAAAAGAAAGACATGAGTGCCTAACAAGAAGTCTTTCTTCTGTCCTCTGCAGAGGTTTCATTTAACCTCTCTGAGCCTCCATTTTCTCATCTGTCCAATCTGAGAATCTATTTTCTTATGGTCACAAACTGAAGCAAGTAATACATGCAAAGCACCCAGCATCTGCTGGAAACACACTGTATTGTTTAATTGTTAGTTTCACTCCTAATTCTCATTTCTTTCTGTTCCCCATGATGAGTCAATTAGCTGTGTTAAAGTCCTTCAAAATTCCAGAAACATGCATTCAATCCTCCAAAAATGTTGGATTAGTTTCACCAAAAATGAAATCGCTATACCAACATGTACTTGTCTAGATATAATGGTAAGAAAAACACATAATTTTTAGAAGAACTTAGAGACAATGAGGGCACTTAAGTTGCTATAAAATTCTTTAGCTACCACATGAAATAAGGCATAAACTCTGCATATGGACTCGTCATGATTTACAAGCATTGTGTGTTTCACATATTCTGTGTTTGAGAACTCATTTTCCAAAACAGGTATTATCTGTGGGGATTAATGCCAATTCACAGTCTAACTCACATGGACCCAATTATTTCACTCATTTGTTCAACAAACACTTAATAAGCATGTACTATGTGTAAGGCACCAGGCAGTCTCTGCTATACAAATGTGAAAAAATACAATCTGAACAAGTGAGGCATGGTGTAAATTAACCTACAGACCCAACTAATTCATATATAAATGCATATAAGACTTATAATCTGCAGGGTGCTAAGAGGGAAGAAGGTTGTGGCATTTTATAATTTTTTATTATTACTATTGTTATTATTATTTAGGGCTTGAGGAAAACTTCCATGGGAAATAACTTGAGAGCTAACAAACAAATGATGCGTTAGCCCATCACAGAGTTGGAAAGTATGAGATGTCCCTTGCCCTGTCCAGTCTCCTCTTCTCTCTGCTGTAGAAGGCTAATCTGTATGGATCACATTAGGGGTACCCTTTTCCCTGGCTTCTGGATTGGTTTGGGCAATGGGAGAGCGGAGGTCACCGGATGGGAAAGAATGAATTTAGGTATTTATTTTCCTAGTCTTCTCTTTGTTGAGTTATGATGAGTGACCATTATTTATAGTTCTCATTGGTTAGCCTTCTCTGTACAACTGCTCTTTCCAGCTCCAGGGCTAAGAGTAGGAACAGCCTCCCACTTTTACTGGTCCACGGGCACTTCGATGGTGGCATGGGAGGAAGTACAACAGGAGAAAGGACATCAGAAGAAGTGCCTGTGTTAGTTGATTACTGTGACAACACAAATGACCATAAATAAGATCAGTTGGAGGCTTCAGATGACCCCACAAAGATTACCCAGGGAAAAAAAAAATTGGAAGTCATGAATTTCTAATTCAGAATCAGAACTGAAAGCCATAGGCCCTAATAATATCTTTGAAGGTCTCTCATCTTTCGTAGTCATAGGGCAGCTGTGGATACACACTGAGCCCAAAGCCTGGTTATGAGAGTTGTAGAAAAGCAGTAAGACTGCGTGGTTAGCTGTCCTGTGCTGAAATCAGGGGCCAGTGGAGAAGGAATAGAAACTCTGAATGAAATCTACTATGGCAGAAAATGACAAATGAAATCCCATGGAACTCCCTACCTTCCTCCACACCTGTGAAGAAAAGTAAACCAGAAGCTATTTTGCATTCCTAGAGTCATTACAGAGGTTAGTAAAACCTTCAAAGACTTTGAATATAATATCCCTATAATATCTCAATTTCTTATAGCTATAAATCCAGTTCACAAACCAAATGGGTCATGGAAAATGAAAGGATATTATCACAGGCTTAATCAGGTGGAGATACCAATCAAAGGTGCAAATCTAGATGTGGTATCTTTAATGGAGCAAAGCAACCCACCCCAGGCAGCTAGCACACAGCAATTGACCTCGTTGACCTTTTTTAAAAAAAAATACCTTTCAGCAAAGATAATCAGAAGCCTTTTGTTTTCACACTTACAACAGGGTACTTTAGTGATCTTGCCTCAAGGTTATGTCAACACTTCTGTGCTGTCATAATACAGTCTTGAGGCCTCTCCATCATCTTGACATCCCTTGGAACATGACATGGGGTCATTACATTTGGGACATTATGCTAACTGGATCTAATGAACATTAAGTGGCAAGCACTTTAGATGCCTCAGTAAGACATAAGCATGCCGGAAAGTAGGAAATAAGGCCTATGGGAATTCAGGAGTGTACCACATTCTGAGGGTCCAGCAGTCTAAGGACCGTCAGGAGATTCTCCTCATGGTAAAAACATATCGCTGCCAATTGTACTGTGCACCATGAAGAGGCACAACTCTCACTGAGTTTCTGTGTGTTTGGAAAGAATATAAATGACATTTACTAACCTGTTAGACTCCTCAGTTTTTTCTGTGTGCAAAATGCTCTTTACATTGGCAGTGTGACCTTTTAGACTGATGGCTTTGAAAACGTCTGCAGCAGACAGAGATATCATATGAAGCTTTGGACGAGTCCAATAGGTGAATTGCAGCTCAGAACACAGAGATTTTGGAAGCAAGCAATGCCCTCATGCTGACCACCGTTGTTCTTTTGAAAAGAGCTCTTGACTACTGGGCCCTAGTGCTGCCTGAACTTTTGTCTATGGGACCTTAGTGGTTTGTAATCTAAAACTGGATGTTATCTGAGTCATCAAACCATCAACTTAGAGGTACACTATAGCATTACACTGTAAAAAGAAATAAATTCAGCATGGTGCCCAAATAGATCTGGAACACAAGTTAAGTTCATTGGCAGGTGGCTTAGATCCACCAGGAAATACAGTTAAAGCCTTGTTGAATTAAAAGCCAAGGTTGCCTTCTGTAATCTTTGAACCCTCGTGCCACGTAACCAAAAAACAGAAAGGGTGTCACTGCAAAATCCATGATAACAGGTCATGATTACAAGTGGACCCTGGGTTGCTGCTACCCATACAAGCTATGACTGGTGCCAGACAATTCACTGGACATCTCAGCATTCCCTGTGCCCAGTAATTCTGAACTACAGAAAAGAATGACAACTCAATAAAAATGAGACCACCCAGAACTCAGGTGCTGCAGGAATGGAGGTTTGGGTCACCTTCACCACATAAAGCGCACTATTCAGCTGAGAGGGATGACAATGGGAACACAGAATGGGTAGTGAAAGAAGGCAGTTGTGTCCTTAACCACTTCAGCCTCATGTCCAGCTACATTCCAGGTAAGTAAAGGCTACAGCATCTATGTGTTATGTTTGTTAATTGTTTCTCTTTTGCCTGTTTCCATTCTGCCGTTACCTTATATAAAAAACATTGGTGGTCAATCAAAACAACTGCATGATGAAACGTTAACTCAGGGGACTCTGGGTATTCCCTGTAATGGGGAAACAAGTATGTATTTCATCAGGACAAATGAGAGAATGTCGAGAGGCGACTATGCTGGCTGTGCTGGGTATCTTCCATCTGACCTTCACATCCTTGCTCCCCTGTCTTCCTGGGATAATCCCATGCGTAAGTGCATTAACAAGCTCCTTTCCCCGTGGTTTCCGTTTGGATTACAATGGAGAGGAGCTTAATGGTAAGGAAGAGGCAAAACCGGGGAATGTTCTCTTCTTGACTTACTATACCACAGCTTGTCGGCGGCTGTGCTTCTCCACAGCCACAGCCTTTGTCCGCAGCTACGGCTCTCTCCATCTCCAGACTCTCTCCAACTCTCACTCCCTGTGTTCCCTCAAATCTGTGGGTCACATTAAATCTTCCACATATATGGACAACTGATTTAAAGTGTGTGGAGTATTGCTAAATAGCATAAGAAAGACGCTTTCTCAATAATCATGCTTCATTCACTATCTATATGGAGAAAAATAAAACTTGCCCCGTCGCTCAAACCCTACCTAAGGATTGATGCCAGGTAAATGGCTGACTTGGACATCTAGAATATAACATTGTCATGAACTAGAAATAGGGAGATACAGTTTTAACCAAGTCATCAAGAAGCACTGCCAAAAATTAAACATCAAATACCGAACTGCATTAGAATTAAGAATTTTATTCATCAAAAGACATCATAAATAGGGGGAAATCTATACAGTGGAAGAACGTATTCAACACATACAACCCAACTAAAAACTACAAACCTAAGAAAAAGACAGCTAACCCAGTAGAAAAAGAATAGGCAGGAGGCTCAAGAGGCACATTTCTAAAATGGTCATCCAAGGAACAACATAAAAAGGAGCTTAACCTTGTTGTCATAAATGCAAAGGACAGTCATAATCTGATACCCCTGAACACACACTATTTTTTATTTTTAACGACAATGCTAGATTGGGGCAAGGCGCGAAGCCATGGAAACCTCTCTAGAATGCTGATGGGTCTGCGGGCTGATTGAACCCCAACGAGAACTCCTCCATGTCACAGACCGAAACCTGGGTACCCCCCTGACCACCGGGATGCAGGATCCACCCCACCGCCCTCGGCCGCAGCCCACCGCTCGGTCACCATCGCCACGTTGGTCACGTGCCCCCAACAAGAAAAGAACCCCACGTCGCGGCCCCGGGTCTGTTCATTCAATGGGACGGCACAGCGCAAGGAGCAAGGAGCCAGGCCCACAGGGACAAACCGGGAAGATCCACGGGGAGCAGGGGGCGCCCGACAGGGGCCGCATCCATACGAAGGGCTCCCCTGGCACACCAGTCAGGGACCCGGTGACACGAACCGTCACATTTGGGAAGACGGGCCCCAGGAAACGTCTGTCCCGCCCCCAGGGCGACAGCCACCTTCCCAAGCCGGTGGGGGAGTGCGGGACGCGGTGTGAGTGACCGCTGTCCACAGCTCCAGCCCCGCGGAGGGAACGGCCCGGTCCCCAGAGCTGCAAATGGCCAGAGGTGACCTGGAAGGAGGCAAGACATCGGGGCAGCCCTGGTCCCCACAGAGGACACGGAACGGGCCCTTGAAGAACTCCCCACGCAGCGGGGCCCCGCGCCGACGACCTCCCCAGTGGGCGAGGGCTCTCACACGTCCCCACGGGGTGGGGGTGGGGAGGACACCGCCCCGTCACCCGCGTTCCCACAGCACCGGGGACGAGGGTACAACTGCCAAGTCACCCGAGGAGGACGGTGCTCGGCCACCCAAACCGCAGGGAGCCATCCCGGGAGAGCATCCCAGTCCGCCTACCTCTCTGCGCGAGCGGGGCACCGGCGGGCGGTGGGCGTCCTCCCTGCGCGGGAGTCCTGGGTGGACAGGGATCCTCGGCGGGCGGGAGTCCTCCGGGTCCTCCGGTGATGGAAGTTCTCAATGGAGGGAACTATTTCTCATAAGACGGAAGTTCTCTACAGTGGACGGAAGTTCTCCTTAGTGAGCGGAAGTTCTCCTCAGTGGACGGAAGTTCTCCTCAGTGGACGAAAGTTCTCCTCAGTGAGCGGAAGTTCTCCTCAGTGGACGGAAGTTCTCCTCAGTGGACGAAAGTTCTCCTCAGTGAGCGGAAGTTCTCCTCAGTGGACGGAAGTTCTCCTCAGTGGACGAAAGTTCTCCTCAGTGAGCGGAAGTTCTCCTCAGTGGACGGAAGTTCTCCTCAGTGGACGAAAGTTCTCCTCAGTGAGCGGAAGTTCTCCTCAGTGGACGAAAGTTCTCCTCAGTGAGCGGAAGTTCTCCTCAGTGGACGGAAGTTCTCCTTAGTGAGTGGAAGTTCTCCTTAGTGAGCGGAAGTTCTCAGGGGGCGGAAGTTCTCCTCAGTGAGCGGAAGTTCTCCTCAGTGGAAAGAAGTTCTCAGTGGACGGAAGTTCTCCTCAGTGAGCGGAAGTTCTCCTCAGTGGACGGAAGTTCTCCTTAGTGAGCGGAAGTTCTCCTCAGGGGACGGAAGTTCTCCTTGGTGAGCGGAAGTTCTCCTCAGTGGAAAGAAGTTCTCCTCAGTGGACGGAAGTTCTCCTCAGTGGAAAGAAGTTCTCCTCAGGGGACGGAAGTTCTCCTTAGTGAGCAGAAGTTCTCCTTAGTGAGCGGAAGTTCTCCTCAAGGAGTGGAAGTTCTCTTCAGCGAGTGAAGTTTCCCCAATGGGCGGGAGTTCTCCTCGGCCTCCGGCCCCCTCGGGCTGGGCCCCAGCTCTTCTGCGCAGGCGCGGCAGCCGAGGCCGTCTGCGAGTCCCCTGTGTGGTCACAGGCGCACAGGACGGGCCACATGGAGCCTCTGGTGTCCCCCAGCTAGCACCCCCTGTCCGCCGGGACAGAGGAGGGCAGGGCTGGGGACCTGAGGCAGCCTCACAGGAGGCCTTGGTCGCCATGCCTGTCCCTGCCCCAGGGTGGACAGGCAGCCCCGAGTGACGGTGTGTGTGGAGAATGGACCCCAGCACGACGCCCGTGGCCATGTCCAGGGAGCGGCAGGCCATCCACGGCGCCTCTGGGAAGGGGAAGAACAGCCCGTGCCAGAGAATCACCGCTGTGGCACTGATGGCACCGGCCTGAGCACGTGGGCAATCCCCCATGTGGTTCTGGAGCGAGGTGCACAAGCGGGAGCCCATTCCCATTGGCCCCTGCAGGCGGGACGGAGATGGACTCGGATTGCCGGCAGGTCTCGCGATGTGGAAGGCCCTGAGCGCTGGCAGGGGGTGCTGTGCTGGACGGCGGGGAGCGCCCAGGACCCGCACTACGTCAACGCGTTGAGGCAGGCGGGACGCAGAGAGGCTCCCACCGACGCACCCAGAGTCACATGTCCTCCTGCGAGCCCTGCTCACAGTTGTCCCCTGGCTGGGCATGCCTTTGTTCAGTGCTCCATAGCAAGGTTTCACTGCGCCTCTGTGTGTTGACGTGAACTCCGGGGTGGTCCAGTCGTCCACCAGGTTGGGTACAGCAGCACGCAGCACTGGGTGGAGCCCGGGAGCCGCAGGCTGCACCCCGCGGCCCCGCTGCGCATTGGGCTGCCCTGCACCACTGTGGTCGTGCACGTGTTTCCTCATGTTCCCACCACACGAGGTCGCCCGACAAAGCCTGTCTGGGAACGCGCCCTCCTCATTACATGGCGCGTGGCCTTAATACTATAGCGGAGGAGCATCCGACTGCCATCCTAATAGATACTGGAAAACTATGGAATGAAAGGTGATGTCCTTTTATGGTAAAAATGCTCGAGAAGTTAGAAATATACTGCTCGCAAAAATTAGGGGACATCCCAAAATGAATATGAAGGGATGAAAAAAAAAGCATTTGATTTCTTTTTATAAAACAAGAACATCAGAAAAGCAAACGAGAAGTCAAAGGCAGTTGTTCGATTATGCAAATGAGATGCTAAACCAACTTTTATCTCATTGGTGAACATGCATTGTACAAAAGGCTGAAAGTCCTGGAGTATCTGCACATCCCCTGATCCCCTAATTTTTGTGAGCAGTATAGAAAGGACCTTCCTGGATGTGACAAAGAGCATCAGCACCATTTTCCACCACTAAGTAGACACAGAACCCTTTCCCGGTACGATCAGGGGCAAGACTAGTCTGTTCTTGCTTCTTCTATTTAACTTTATGTTGGGGGTGCTGGCCTTCTTCTTTGGCAAAAAAAAAGGTAAAAATAAACAAAAGCATACAGATTGGAAAGAAACAAGTACAGTTATCTCTATTTGCAGATAACGTGATCTTGTAGATAGAAAACTATAAGTACTACAAAAACACACACACCTGTGTATTATTTGTATTTCCTTATACTGCATGATGGAGTAAAGACTTGAAATTGTGATGATGAACATTACCACACACAGTTAATGCAGCAAATGTATTTTTTTTTCCATCTTTCATTCAAATTCCCTGAGTATATTACTTAACGGTCACTCAGAAGCGCCTACCTTAACCATAAAAAAAAAGATATGGTGTCATATGCTACAAAGAGTCCCTATTCCTGCACAAATAAATTACAAACGTGTTTGCCTTTCTTTATGTAGTCCATATCCTCTAGGTATTTTAAGGGAATGGTGTTTTAAGACAACCATGGAAAATATTGTGATGTATCATGTTAATCTATGAATACATAGGCTTTGTATGTATAAGTTGGTAGAATATGTAAAGTTACCTCCGAGTAAGTATATTAATGAACTATTTTGCTACTTAAAGGGGAAAGGGATACAATTAATAATTACACACATATTGGTTTCCTCTCTTCCAATGTAATAAACTTTTATACCTGCTTCCTATATGCAATCCAGTGGACAGAAAATCCTGAGTTTGTAAAACTACAGACTGTATAAAAATAGGTTTAACTTTTACATCCTATTTAGTTAAGTTTGTCATTAACAATTACATAAAAATATATAATCACCATGTTTTTGTTGCAAAAGTATTCTATAAAAAGCATTTTATATCAATTTTTCTACTGATAAATAAGGCACTAAATCAAAGAGGATTAAGAGTGGTGTACAAGCTCTGGCCAGTTTGCTCAGTGGATAGAGCATTGGCCCAGTATGCAGATGTCCTGGGTTTGATTCCTGGTCAGGGCACACATGAGAAACAACCATCTGCTTCTCTTCCCCTCTCACAGCCAACGGCTTGATTGGTTAGAGCATTGGGTTGGCCAGGGCACTGAGGATGGCTCAGTTGGTCCAAGCACCAGCCTCAGGCACTAAACATAGTTTGGTTGATTTAAGCATTGGCCCCAGATGGAGGGTTGCTGGGTGGATTTGGGTCAGGGTGCATGCGGGAGTCTGTCCTACTATCTCCCTCCTCAGTTAAAAACAAAAGAGTGATGTGCATTACTATAATAGTCTAGTATTTTGTTACAAATCTAGAATTTGATATAAGTACATTTTAGTTCAATATTTATATGATTTATGCAATGAACTTTGTTTTTAAAAATAGGCTCAAAGATTTTATTATTCTTTTAAAAAGTTAAAACTAAATGCTACATTCCTTTTTCCTATATTAGTTGAATGCATATTTCAGACAAATATTCCCCATGTTTTTAGAGGAAAAAATATGGCACCTCAAGTTTGTAGAATTTCACCTATTTAAACTATTTTTAAATTACTTGGCTTGAGCAATGAAATGTTATTGATTCTTTGAACAATAGTATTCCACTCAAGAGAAAAATAAATGTGATCCACCCAGGCTTTGTATACATAACATAAAAAAATTAGTTCAGGAAGAAAATAATAACAACCAATTATTACAGTAGTAAAAATTTTTACACAGTTCTAATGTTTGATTTCATATTACCATTTAAACAGATGATTGACCGAAATGTACACCTTTCCCCATTCTGACATTATAAGGATAATCTTTTATAATTCCTCCAAAACATTTCAAACTATTGCTATCACATTTAGATCTTCAACCCACACTGTTAATTTTTATGTTTGGTTAGAAACAGGGATTCTCAATATCTTTTTCATATTTATAACCACTGGTCTGAACACTGTTTAATCAATAACCCATCCTCTCCACAGGATAGGCAGTCCACCTCTGCCATATGTCAGCTTCTACCTTTGCACTGATCTATTTTAAGATTATTTTGGTTTCATCAGTCTATGTATCTTTCTTAGAACAATGCACACTGCCTTTACTGTTTATTGCTTTACATTATTTATATTTTGTGATAAGTGTTTGTAAATATGGTAAGGAGGTTTCCTCATATTGTACATCTTCAAAATTATCTTGGCTACTTTACCTTTTTGTATTTTCATGTATTTTATAATCATATAATCAGTTTTGATGGGAGTGGAGAGGGTGAGACTTAGATGCTAACTATCCATTCATCTTCTTTAATCATTAAGGATTAGTCAGGTTTTTCATTTCTTCTTGACTCACTATTGGTTAGTTATATTTCTCTAGAAAATTGAACATTTTATCTTAAACTTTCAAATTTAATTACTTAAAAATGATAATATTTTCTTCAAGAAAACCACTTCTCTGTTCCTAGGGTTATACCACTACTCTTTTCACTGCTAACATTCTTCTTTAAATGTAGAGTGGAGTAACTCTATATAGACTGGGCCAAAACAAAATTTTTTCAGGTTTCAAACTGGGTAATACCGCCTGAGTTTTGGTGCACCACAGACATGGAGCCTACATATCATTATCTTGGCCTACTCACTTTACCATACTCTCCATTCTTCTTCCGTTCTGACCTAGCTTTCTGGAGATCAGGGAAAGGAAGTAATAAGTGGGAAAGATGTTCACATGGAAATGAAAAAGATTCAAATTTTGCCTCCTTTGCAATTTTATCCAAGTCTTTGATATCAAATGCCTATGTGAAAATGTCCGCATATATTTGGAAGAGGTGAAACCAACATTTCCTGGAATGAGTCCAATGTAGTGGAGGCATTTTTAGCATTTATATAATTCTTGTTATTGACAAAGCATCCTCACATTCCTTTATTAACTCCCCCTCCCTTAATCTTATAAACTAAATATGATTATAAGTCCATATTATATAGATGGCAGAATTGAAAGTCCAAGGACTATAACTCACCTGGAACAACACAGAGAGTAAGGGAGGGAGTCAGGATCCAGATGCACTGTGATGGCTTGATATCCTGATAATTTACAACCGACTTTCTGTGTAATATACTATTTTCAGGTGGAATAGGGCACCTTCCTCTCTGAGGCCAGGAATGTGCATATATGTGTTCTCAGAGTACCTCTTCTTGCTCAGTCCTTTTCGAACATACCTTTACCATGCAAGCATCTGCTGAATTTAAGCCCCGAGTGGATGGACTTGTGCAGGCCTGTGCCTCCTGATGCCAGGACATTCTTTGCTGCTCCTGTCTTTAGCCGCAGTGCAAGAATGAGGCCCTCTCATCCTATTTCAAATTTTCACTGTATCAAGGTCAGCCTCTCCCTTTTACCAAAGTCATAAATGCATTCTGCAGTTTTAAACCTAATAATAACCATCCCATACAGATTGGGTCTGACTTCAACATTATTGCTTTTTTTTTAGCTTCATAACTCTCTTAAATTACTGTTCCCTCCAGCATCAGCAATGCTGTAAAATTTTCAGGGACAAGTCCTTACTGCCTACCACCACTTCCTGCCTTATTGTCGGTGTCAATTTCAATTCATTTCATTCCAGTGTCACTGTCACCCCAACTTCTGTCTTCGGGTCTGTGTGGTGTCCTGGAGTTCATCTGCTTTAATAGAAAAATAATATTCTTTGACTTTTCCTCTAACATGAGTAGAAAAGCCAGCCAAGGCCAGATCCCAAATTCAGCAAAAATAAAATTCTTGCCAAATGCCAGGGGGCCCTTCATTGTCTTTGCGTGAGTTATGGTGAAGGAAGGATCATCATTTACCTGCAACAAATAGGAAAACAGAAGATTTCAGAAAATAAATGGACTAGTTTTTCTGAGGCCTGGCTTCAGTGCCCTGTCTTAGCACTGATTGGATGGACCTATGACTTAATGTGACAGTCTTCATCGCTCTAAGGGTCTCCTGCACCTCTCCCCTGCCCCTTGCCAGAAACTGAGATCCAGCTATCGCCATTTATTTTCCACTCAGGGAGGCTTTCAGTTTGAACCCAACGGGGAAAAAGAAGGTACAGATTGTTACTATTGACAATAGTTCTGATCTTGCACTGAGCTAAGATGAACAGAAAGGTCTCCGGGGACAAGAGAAGTTCACCTGTGTAAAGTGAATGAATTCCTCCATGGCCCGAGGGATTCTGGACAGTACACTGATGTCCTGAAGAGTTTATTATCTTCAGCCAATTTTTGGATAACTTGCCCGACGCGATGTAGAACCCAGTCAATAATAATGTCTCTTTGGATTTACACAGAAAAGTAGGTAATACTTGTAGGACTTTGTTTTTGTCCTAGTAGTGGTAAGCATATTGTATCAGAGGCAGAGAAGAAGGGGTGGCTATTTCTCGGAGGCGACCTCTACCCTTACCCCAGCCGAGGTCAGTGGGATGAGGGTACCTGAGTTGGCATCTAAAACTACAAATAAGGGGCGAGGAGGAGGGGAACTTAAGGACAGAGAGAACGTAAGTGTTGATGGGTGGATTTCCTAAGTGTTTGTGCCTTGCTTTCTCTGTAGAGAAAACACACAAGAAAGGAGGAAATCAGAACTCTGAGGAAGGTGAGGGATTTACAAAATTGTTCTTATTTCTAGGCAGCTGATAGCACTTCTGGTAACCATGGAAGGGATGAGTCATACAACTTATGGTCTTTACTCCGTGATACTCGGGAACTGGATGAGTCATTCCATATTAGAAATAAGGTCTTTCCTGGAAAAGTTCAGCTGTCTAACTCCTTTACCTCTGACCTGTATCTGAGAATAACAGTTTAACACTCCTGCTTGACCTCTCCTTTCCTACAGCAAGTATATTGAAGAGGTAATTACATCACACTGATAATAATAGGCCAGGCACTTTCTCAAGCACTTAGAAAACTATAAATGAGTCACTGAATAATTTTTACAAAGGCTTACCTGAGTCTTCAAAATTTAACCTCTAAGCAAATAGCTTTTCCTTTACAGGAAAATTGAAATTCTAAAAAAAAAAAAAGTGAAGTGACTTTTTTCCTTTAATTTTATAGAAATTATTTTGTTGTTTGTTTTCAACATATGTTGAAATTATAGATTTTTCCCACTTCCTGTCACACTGATTCATAACTGTGCCATTTCCAGGTAATACAGAAATTTACACAGTCTTTACCTTAAACAGATTTAAGTATTCTTTTATTACTTTATGGTCTTATCTTTTAAATTTATAGTGAAATAGATAAAAAACATAGCAGCTAATGAATATTTGGAATAATTATTTTTCTATCAGCAGTATTCTTTGCACTAAAGCTAAATAAATGTAAGTAGGAATTGGAGTTAATCAGTTGAGAAATTTTTGGCTATACAAGGAACAAAAAGCTACAACTGGAGTTATTTAAATCAGAAACTTAATATCACATCAAAGAGTTTGGGAGTAGTCAGTTGTGGACTTAATTCAGCAAGTCAACAATGTCAGGGTTCTCTAAGATCCTCTTAGCTTTTGCTCTTGGTCACTAGATGGCTGCAGGGGCTCCCAGTCTCACATCCTTACACAACAACATCTGAACACAACACAAGTTTTTATTAGTCCAATGTAGTGGAGGCATTTTTAGCATTTATATAATTCTTGTTATTGACAAAGCAAAAAGAACTTTCCAAGGGGTTCCCAAGAGACTTCCTCTTCCATTTCATTGGCTGAGGTGTCATCACATGTTCGTGTCTTTTGCTAATGTTGGAATGGAATTATCTTGATCTGCTTCCACAATCATCCATCTAGGTTTGGGAAGTTACCCATGAAGCACTTGAGAACCTAATGCTTGAATAGAATCAGGATTGTCTTAGGAAGGGGTGGAAGTTTGTGCATGGCTGGGAAAAAGCCACAGGGGTGGAGCTGTCCTCTGAGGCTAGAACAGTGGGTGCTGTCAGCACCACCCAGGCTTGAAAAGGCAAGGGCAGGTGAGAAAGCTGGGAATCAGGGACCACTGGACAAGAGCCACGGCCTTCCTTAGAGGGAGGCAGTCAATCCAAAGCAATCATGCAGGAAGCCATTGTCCAGGGGAGTTAGCTAATCCCCCCCCCCCTCTGGTCTCCTCTAGTGACAGAACCCAGCTGGGAGCCTGAGAGCCTCGGAACCCAATGACTGGTCCTATGGCAGCGTTCTGGGACAGAGAGCAGAACTGTCGAGTTTGAGAACGACTTTGTGTGGCTCAGGAGAGACCTGTTAACCACAGCTCCTGTTAACCAAGCACTTATCCCGTGCCAAGCAGTATGATCAGCAATTTACATGCATGAAAAAGGGTTTTAGCATGACAACATTAACTGGGATAAACATACTCTTCACAGTCCACACCCAGGAAAGAGATACAGCAGGGAAAAAAGTACGCAGGAAATGCCCAAGGTTGACTGTAGGAAGCATGGAGGGCTAGAGGTCAAGAATCGTGAACCTGA
The DNA here is from genome assembly GCF_036850765.1 of Saccopteryx bilineata. Lineage (NCBI taxonomy): Eukaryota > Metazoa > Chordata > Mammalia > Chiroptera > Emballonuridae > Saccopteryx > Saccopteryx bilineata. The sequence goes on along the minus strand of NC_089500.1, from coordinate 78,914,552 downwards.
GGAAGACGGCACCCCCCAAGCCTGGAGAGGGGAGGGGGTTTTAGCTAATTTTGCAAATAGTGAGGATCCACACCCAACTGGGTTTCAGCTCTCTCAGAAAATACAGGACCCTGGCAGAGAACAGCTGCGTGTTGTGCTACAAGTCTAAGCTCTCGACCTTAACAAAGAACCCCCACACCCCACACAGAAATAGGACAGCCAAGTGTGGTAGATTGAAATCAGTATCCTCAGTACTCAAATCACCTGCTTCATACCAACTTTGTGCAGGAAGAATTACTCTCCCTTTCTTTTTATTAAATACCATATTTCCCCGTGTATAAGATGCACCTTTTTTCAAAAAGTTTGGGGTCTAAAAACTGGGTGCATCTTATACAGTGGTTGTAGATTTTGTTACTTGCATTTCCTGCTTTTTTGCCCTTGTTTTTGAGCTCATTGTTGAAGACGGTGATTCATCATCAGACACAGATGAGGACAAGCTACTGGATGGGAGTGTTGACAGTGATGAGGAGTTGTCTGAATTTTAGGATGAATAAAACTTGAGTTCAGTAACTTTATGTAATACATTTTTTTTTCAAATTTCAGGCCCCAAAATTAAGGTGCGTCTTATACACGGGAGCGTCTTAGTAATGAAAATAAGTTTAAAGAGTTCCAGTCACTTGTCTAAGATCATGCCACCAATAAGTGGCTGACCTGGGACCGGTACAATGTGCTCCGATCACTTTTCCCCATCACACGGAGGTTACTGGGATGGAAGGGTGGTCAGTTAGGTAGGCATTGCAGAGCATTCAGCACGGCACACCAGGTAATTCCCCAGGCTAACATTTGCCGCCTCTGCGTGTGAGTCAACAGCCCCACAGCCGAGTCTCACAGAGTTTGCGTGACCACTGTCCATGGTACTTACACCCGATTCCTGCCAGGGAGCCAGAGCGTTTCAGCTACCTCCCCCCCCCCCCCACCACCACCACCATAGTTGTATGGATGAGGAAAAAAGTTCAAAAAAATAATAATAAATGAGGGAAGGAATAAAAGAAGAGAAAAAGGCTACTTAACTTGAGGAACCGGGAGAAGAGCCAAAATACTTTGATTCCTAGTTCTGTACGGCCTTAAACACGCTACATTTTAAAAACAAACCAAAAAAAAAAAAACCCAAAAAACCAGCCCACCTTGGTTTTCCCTTCCCAGAGCTCAGACAGTAATTTAGTGTTTGTGCAATGAGACCGAAAGAGAATGCCAGCAGACTGCTAATGGAAGCTCGGGAGAGTGGGTAAATGTCAGACAAAGATCAGTGACTCTGTGAGGATCACTTACCTTTTCAACACGGATCAAAAGCCTTAGTACAAACTGCTAATACGCTGCATCTGTCATGTCACCCTTCAATTCCATCCGCAATAGCAAAGAACGGCCGGTCTTCCGATCCTAACCAGAACTTCGACTCCAGCCTTAAAAAGCTGTGCCAGGCACACGAGACTCTTCTTCAGGGTCACATCACGACCGCCGAAGAAATATTTTCCTCTCTTTTGTTCTTTCTCTTCTTGGATTACAGATTGCGACTGATGTCATCATCAATCAGCCCCTCCGTTTCCCAAGAACAAAATTTGAGTCATCACCTTTGAAACTTATTTTCCGTGACCCCTCAGAGCCCGTCTGCCATAACCGGGCCGGTTCTATTTTTGAAATGCCCATTAAACTAGACTCATCTTTTTCCTTTTCATCTCCATCATTGCTCTCCCCTGAGTCCAATCTGATGTCTTCCCTCTGCTGAGCTTTGTGGGACCTCTGTCTGATCTCTTAGCAGCTGTCTCTCCCACCCCAATTTCTCATATGTGCTCCCATCAGAGTCACTTTCATATAAGAAAGTTTGATGATATCTGTCCCTTGTATAAAATTTACCCAGTGGTACTCACCTATTGGATAAAACCTAAGTTCCTGGGAATAGCCCACTATCTCGTGCCAACCTCCCTTACCAGCCTCATCTCTCTTCATTCTACCTCCTCTGCATATACTGTCCCCCAACTGAAGGTCCCTTAAGTCCCTGATTGTGCACACCATGTCTCTGCCTTCACCGCCCTCTGGGTCTTAACTCTTCCAACTGATCCTTGCAAACAAGCTGGAATAGTGTCTCCTCCAAGACGTCCTTCCTAAGTCCTGAAGCACGGTTCATCAGTCCTGTGTCAGAATCATATTAGTACTCTGGCATGGAGCCGGGGGTGACAGCTGGAGCTGACGCTGTGTTTCCAGCTCTACGCAGGCGAGGCTGGCAGTCTGGAGTGGAAGGTCTATGGCGGCATTCTGCACGAGGAACCAGGAGGCCTTCGGGTGTCAGACCCACACCGTGGCCAGGTCCCGTTTTCTGGGGGTGCGGGGTGGGGGTGATGCTGTGCACACAGCACTGGGTCTGTTCCTCAGACTTTCTCCCTGCTCCTTCCTCCACTACCTCAAAATGCTGCTTAAATTTTTGGAAACAAACGTTTCAAAAACAAAACAAACCCACGAAGAGTCATCTCATTGATGGTTCTGTGAGCCACTAAAACCGTGGCTCCCTGATAGATCGAGCCTAGCCGTGCAGGAGCAAAATGCATCTTCCTGAGGAGTGTATGGAAATAGTTTTATAGACCAGCATGGATGTGTGGGGCTGGCTCTAGACGCTAGCTGTAGCCTCGGAAATGGCCCTGCTGGAGGTGTCTGTTGCCTGCCCCTCCGTGGTGGGGGGGTGGGGAGCAGAAGAGAGAAGGGGAGGGCTGCGGAAACCCATCCCAGGCATCCCGAGAATGAGAAGAGGTTTCAGCTGTGAGTGTCCCCAAGGGGGACAAAGGCGAGAGACCAGTAGGGATTGCCACGTGGTAATTCGAAAAACTTACTGATGACTGTCAATGAGATACACCTTGGGGACAGACGTACATTCATTCAGCACCTCTTCGTGAGACGCTGCTGTGTGCACTCGTTGGTCTGGGAGCCCAGGACGTGGCAGAGACCAAGACAGAGGAGCGAAGGGAGAGGAGAAACACGTCCGCCGTGAGGGGGACGGCGCACAATGAAAAACCCCAACAGGCCAATGTGGTGGACAGCCAGGGTCAGGGTAGGGCTTGCTGAGGAGATCTCGCGTGAGCTGAGACCTGAGAAACGTAAAAGAATCTGCGATGTGCAGATCCTGAGGGTGGAGGCGCGGTGGAGGGGTGGAGGGGGCTGCTGAGCGCATGCCGCGTAGAACGGAGAGCCAGTGCAGAGGTCTTAAGACAGTCATCAGCTCGGCATTTCAGAGACCCAAAGGGAGGTCACCGTGGTGAGCAAGTGAGAGCGGTAGAAGAGGACTGGGTGGGGGGATGGCCAGGCTGAGTCATGCGGGACCTCGCGGAGCGTGGCCAGGCGCTGGGACTTGGCTGTGCGCAATGGGAAACTAGGGGAGGTCTTCACTAAGGCACTGACGTGATCCGGATTTTGTTTCTAGAGCTTCGCTCTAGCTTCTCGGTAGAGAATGGGGTGCGGAGGGACCCGTTTGGAGCCTACGGTGATGTTCCAGGCAAACACTGGTGGGTTTTCGGACAGAGACAGCAGTGGAGGAGGAAGGGGAAGCGTGGCTGACTTAGAGCATATCTGCGGGTACAATCGATGTCAGGGCGCGGAGGAGAGCAGAGTTAGAAAACACTGCGTGGTTTCTGGTTGGAGCAACTCTTAGAGAAATGACCCTTGAGAAGGAGAGGACTGGGAACAAGTATGCGTTGGGACTCTCATGCTTAGAGATGTGACTGCCACCCTGATTCTTCTAGAAAGTTCAGAGCCCTCACTTAGCCTCTCCCCCACCCCTACCCCGTCGAGAATGGTGCCCCCACAGACACCCACACACACAAACCGTATGCTCAGCTTCACCTGCCTTCCTCCCACCGCTTCCACAGAAGTCCCAGCACAATCCTCCCACTGAGGTAGGACTTTTAGAAACAAAATAACTTGTCTTGGTGCTCACAACACAGAAGGCCCTCTGACGGGGAATCACAGAGTCTCGGCACAGAGAAAGGACCATTCCTGCCCAAGGAAACACGTGACAGCACAAATCTGTGTTTTCATAAATTATTCTACCGCTGCTGATAGGGCAGAAGAGTGTCTTTCCTGAGCGGGGTTGCGCAAAGTACTGCACAAACACGGAGAAGGGATGTAACTAACTGAAACTAGGAACACACCCAAAGCCCAGAGCTTTCTCCAGCCTGGTCTTCTGAGCCAGGCTGGAGCTGGCAAGTGGCCTATCCCCCTCATGAAGAACACCGCCACCCAAGTCCAAAATTCTCCGTGCATACGAGTTTGAGTGGCTTTGTTCTCACTCCGTCACCCTGGAAACGAGCGAGGCTGCGGATGCCGGAAGGGAGTAATGGCTCTGGAGAGACGCCCGCTCCGTTTTCAAGCTGAATCTGGTGACAAACGGGATGCAGCCTTGTCGGCGTGCCGTCTGGCACGAGAGATAGATTTGCAGATAGCGCCCTTAGGATGTGGCACCCGTCATCTATCTGTCTGCACATCTGTCTGTCCCGCCAGACGATACCTCCCTGTTCCTTAGATAGAGTCCGGCATGCAGGGGATACTCGGTCAAGGGAACTCACGCCCGTGACTGGGAAGAGGCTTCCTCCCACTTAGCCTCCTCTCTGTCACAACTGCCCTCCTGTCCCTGGAGGCCTGCCTGGATGTCTTATGCTCTGTGATCCGTTTACTCCCCGGTCTGGTGAGTCAGTTTCTCGGGAGGGCTCCACGACCCAGTCAGCGTGGCCCTGCCTCTCGGCCTTTCTCCCGGCAGGACTATTCGGGAAGCGACGAGGGAGGTTGCCTCGTTAGCCCAGCCCCACTGCGGCTCTCGGTTGCCTCTGGTTTTAAGAATGCTCCTATAATCCCATTTGGGTCAGCTCTGCTCCTCCTGTCTCTTATCACCAATCCCAGCAAGGTGCAAGACAAGAAATCCCATCCCTGCGGTTAACTGGGTCACTACGAGCCATCGAGCATGCCTGGGCTCCTTCCCTGAAAGCGTAATTAAAGCCTTGACTAATTAGTATGAAAGTAACCTTAATTAACTAACCTAACTTCCCACGAATCAAGGGAATGGGTCTTCTGAGGGATTCCAGATCATTTTCCAAGCCGGTACACAAGACGGGGGTGTATGTACGTACCCCTAGCGAGGCGCTCATTATAAAAAAATTAAAACTCCATTGTTATCCGTGTAACTCGGAGGTTACTTGCTTACTTGCTTATTTATTTATACTCCGACTCTTACAAAGAATTGGGCTCCGAGGACATTATCTTGTGTTTGTACTGCAGAGCCTCCTGCCACGGTGATGAGATGGGAAAAGCATTTAGCCAGCTTCTCTCCTGCTCTGGGTTATTAGTAAGCCTGTGATAATGATTTTAGCTGAGCAAGGCAGAAGCTGCTCTGATTTCCACATGACAGACAGTCACTCATTATCTGTGCGACATAGCATCTGTCCCTTCACCTCCCTGCACCCCAGTGTCCTCATCTGTAAAATGAGGCCATTAGGCCAACGTCCCTTTCAACCCGCACACGCTCGCTCCTCTTCTCTGAGGGTAAAGTCTCTCTTGAGACCTCCCTGCATCCACTCTCTGCCTGGCACACCGAGCCCACGCCAGGTCAATTCTGTGCCGCACGCAGGCGTCTTCGTGGCTCCTCAGAACCATCGGCCCTTGTTGGGGAAGTCGCCATCACACGCTCTCCGAGTCTGCCTAATGAGCAGGCAAAATAAACAGCTTCTGCCGGGCCATTTCAGGGACCCGGGGACGGATCCACCGACGCGCCTATCTTCATCAGCTCTAACACCTGCAGTGCCCCCACTGCACTGCCACAGCGAAGGCCCTGTGGATCCGTCTGTCATTTGTCATCGGTAGGAATGAGTTTCTACGACTCAGTCCGTGGCTCGGGTTTGGAGTTAGAATGGAGCCAGAAGAACACCTCACCACAAACCGTTCGGAAGCTGGCGTGGAGATGCCGCTGAGAGAAACCAGGGTCAAGAGGACCCAGGGGCATCCGCTTCTTGATATTTTTCAGTCGGCATTGTAGGGGACCCCTCACCCCCAGGTTCGGTTAGCCCTGCTGTTCTCATGATAAGATTCTATCTACCGCTGACACTCGGGAACCTGTGGGGAAAGTAGTACTAAGCACCAGATCTACTATGCAAAGGAGGTTATGGAACCCTCTGTCCTAAACAGGCTTGAGAGTAAGTGAGCTTTCTCTTTGTTCAGGATTGTTTAGAATAATCCTCCCAGGAGGCAGCAGGCAGGGATGCCTGTGGGCGTCCCTTCCCCCACAACGTTTCTCTGAAACACTGAGCGAGTCAATGACTGAGGAAGAAAACAACAGCATTTTCTTCCTCTCCACCTAAGAAACGACATTGGTTTCACTCATCTGTGGAACCTGTGCAAAACAGACAGGAGAGGGCTCTTGGGGGCATCATTGCCTAAGCGATTGTCAAACTTGAGTGTCCATAAGAAACACTCAGAAAACGTATTAAATATGCATATTCTTGGGCCCTTGCCTAGGTATTCTGAGCCAGTAGATCAGGCATAAGCAAGAAGTGTGAACAGCAATATCACAGACACCCCACCCCTACCCGGAAGGTGTTTCTAATGCGGTGATCCGCGGGCCGCACTTGGAGGGAAATTGTTATTATAAGGGCTATTGATCCTCTCATCTGTCACTCTGATATCAGAATCTTCCAAGATTGTGAGTTGCAACTATCCTATCTTGGGGACTGGGGTCAGTCAAATGGAAGCAAGCAAAAATAAGAGAATTTCAGAGACTTGCCAAAGTACAACAGGGCACTAGCATGCTGACTTCCAGACAGCATGGCATCAGCATAAAGATAGACAGATGAGCAGTTCAGTGTGAAAGATTGGAGAGTCCAGAAATAGACCTTATGCAGCCTGACCAGGCGGTGGCGCAGTGGATACCGTCAGACTGGGACACGGAGAACCCAGGTTTGAACTCCTGAAGTCGCCGGCTGCAGTGTGGGCTCATCTGGTTTGAGCAAGGCTCACCAGCTTGAGCCCAAGGTCGCTGGTTTGAGCAAGGGGTCACTCAGTCTGCTGTAGCCCCCCAGTCAAGGCACATATGAGAAAGCAGTCAATGAACAACTAAGGTGTCCCAACAAAAAACTGATGATTGATGCTTCTGATCTCTCTCCGTTCCTGCCTGTCTGTCCCTATCTGTCCCTCTCTCTGTCTCTCTCTCTGTCTCTCTCTCTCTGTCTCTCTCTCTCTGTCTCTCTCTCACACACACACACACACACACACACAGAAATAGACCTATGCATATATGAGTAACTGGTTTTCAACAAAGGTGAAATGAATTCATTGGTGACTGAATAGTCCTTTTAACAAATGGTGCTTGAACAATTAAATACCCATCTATTTAAAAAATGCACTTTATCTTCCATATTCAAAATGTAACGCCAAACAGATAATAAACCTACATGTTAAAGGGAAAGCTATAGAACTTCTAGAAGAAAAAAAAAATAGAAGAAAATCTTTATGATCTTGTTTTAGGCAAAGAATTCTTAGATGCAATACCTAAACCATAATTTAAAAAACAAAACAAAACTAAAAGTTGACACAGTGGATTTTACAAAATGAGGAACTTTTCTTTGGAAAACACTGTGAAGTATGTAAAAAGATGAGCTACAGATGAAAAGATGATATTTGTAAATCACAAACAAAACATTATTTGCAAATCACTTACCTGACAAAGGACTTGTATCCACAATATATAAATAACACTCGAAACTCTAAACTTAAAAAAACAACAACAGTTTTTTAAATGGGGAAAAAATTTAAATAGCTGCTTCACCGGCAACCATATAAGCACATGAAAAGATGCTATATTCACCATTAAGAAAACACGAATTAATCGCAGAGATACCATGACGTATCCATTAGAATAGTTATAACTTAAAAGACTGACTAAGTCAAATATTCACAGGGATGTGGAGAAGCTGGAATACTACTCTACAATAAAAGGAAAGAAAGAACTATTAATATATGCAACATGGCTGGGTCACAAAATAATCATGCTGCGTGACAAAAGCCAGACCCCACACACACACACACACACACACACACACACACAAATACAGATTGAAAATTCGATTTATACAAATTTTAAAAAATGAAATCCAATCTATAGTGACAAGAAGTAGCTTAGGAATTTCCTGAGAAGGGGGAAGGCAGGGTTGGAGGGAAGGGATGAAAATGGAGCCCAAGTAATTAGTGTGGGGGTCCCTGAATATGTTCATTGTCATTGTTGTTGCCATAGTTTCATAGGTCTTTGATATGTATGCCAAAGTTTATCAAGTTATACATTATGTGCAAATTATTGCATGCCAATTCCATCTTAATAAGAGTGTTTAAAAATTTATAGTTATTTAGAAAGATAAGAAACAGAAATTGAGGAAACAATATTTAAAAATTCTAATATATAGAAGGAAAAAAATATTATCATAGTGTACTATTTGACTCATCAAGGAAAACTATTCTTATATTAGTTGTGGACAGGTAGATACTGGATATTTATTTTACCCAAATTATAAAATAGTTTTATCTAGAGGAAAGAAAAGGGACACATGAGATGGGGCATAGGAGATAGTGAATTATCTTGATGTATTATAACAAGAAGTGAGGAGATGATGGATACAATTATTACATCGAGAAAACATGGAGCACACGGACTATTTAGCACTACGGAGGTAAATATCAGACTGACCAACTGGAGGAGTTGAAAACACGTTTCGGATCACACTGGGGGGCAGAAAGTGGTCACCCTGAAAGCTGCTGGTTTTATTCACGGGCACATATGCACACACAGAACTTACGGTACCATTTCCCCACTTGACTTGAACAATCGTTGGCAGGCAATGTTCCGTGAGTATTTTTATGTCCCTGCCCAGCCTAGACTTTATGACTGAATGGCAAGCGTGCCCCCGGAAGCCGGAGAAAGAAAACTGGTCCGGATAAGATTGAGAGGTTTGTCTCTCCTAGAGCCGTTGGCTTATACGCCGAGAGGAATAAACCCGGAGACCTTCCACCCTGGTCCGGAGATGTTTGCTTACAATCTAGCGCGTTCCTCTCCCCTCCCCCTAGAGGCCTTGTTTACGTGAAGCATGAAGCTCTGTCTCTTATCTCAAGAGGGGAGCAGCGGGAGACAGGCCAGCTGCCCAGCAGGACCTCCATGTCTCCTAATCTTGTGGCTGCTCTCCCGTGCTGCAAACCCTCTGCACGTGCAGGAACACATAGGGGCTTCTTGAGTTGCCCTGTGGGGAATTGGGGCATGAACAATCCTTTGAACCATGGATAATCGTCTCCGTATTCAGCTCTCTGGACTCACCTAATCGGTTCCAAACTCTCTGCCAGATTCGACAGCTACAAAGGCAGTTCAATCCTGTTCCTAGGTCTCAGCTTCAAGGTTAGCAAATGTGACCACAAAAAGTATACTGGCGCCCCAACTCAGCCCTGCTGTCTGGAGCCGTCCCTGGATGGCAGCGACTTGGGTCGAAGGACAAAGCGTCCGTTCTTCGTGAAGACTATCAGCTCGCAGTTACCGCTGCTGACAGAGGGACTGGATCTCCCGGTGCGAAGAGGAGAGAGTTGTGCTCATCAAAAGGGAGGGTTCGGGTTAAAGTGAGGACAACGTGAACAGGAAGAGGGCGCTGAGTGAGCATGTTGTCCGGAATGAAGGGGTGTTTTTAGTGAAAAGGCAGGGGAGGAACGGGCCAATCAGAGGGCTTACCAGTGGTTCTCAAACTTTTTGAAGCCGGGGAGCATTTAAAATCCTACAAATAATTGTAGGCGCACTCTATACAAATTTCTGAGAAATATGTTATAATAATTAAGTCAAATATTAAAGAAAATTATAAAGTCTAACCGTGCTTTTATGGTAATTAGATGAAATGAATACGACAAAATTAAATTTAATCTGACATTAAAAAACATTTTTATGTTACATTTTTTGAGTTATGCTTTTTAGAATTTGTAAAAAAAAAAAGAGGGGTTAAAAATATAAAAAGTGACAAAAAAGTTATCTTTTTATATATATAGATACATTCTTACTAAGATTTAGTTAATTCGGCAGGTCCCTGAGCAAATGTGTTAAGTTTTGTCATTTTTGTGTTTATGAGAAACATGAGCCTGACATGTCCTAGTGATTTCTTCAATGTTCGGGCATCTATTTGAAAGGCAAACTCTCATTTCCTCATCAATACATTGAAGAATTCCTGTCTTTTTACTCTTAATTGTGTTGAGTGCAGAAAACCCCCACCATACATATCATTTTAACTTGACACCAAACAAAGGATAGAAGAAACTTGCCTCCAGTCTTTCCCAGGAACATTGGGGGGGGGGGGGTAGTGTAAACAATCCAGCACCACAGCTTAGCAGCCTTTTGCAACCTAATCAGGCAAGTGAGGTGGGGGGTTGGGCAGACTGTCAGTTTACAGCCAATTCCCCACACCTCTGTCCCCCAAAAATCTAAACTCCAAAAACCCTGTTGTTTTTTTGGTCCTCAGCAGGCACATATTTCTCTGGAATACCATAGGGCGCTCCTGGAAATCTCTAGGGTGCACCAGTGTGCCCTTGTGCACATTTTGAGAACCACTGGCTTAGGTATTAGAGCAAAGTCTCGTAGAAGATTGAAGGGTTGAAATAAAGAAGGCCGGATTAACCTGAAGAGAAAGACACCTGACAGAAAGGAGGCAATAACATGAGAGTGAATATAGGAACCATGCAGCTGGAGGAGGGAGTTTGGGGTGGGGTGGTGTTCCCCTAACACCCATGTTGAAGTCTTTATCCCATGACCTAAGAATGTGACTTGATTGAGAACTAGAGCCATTACTGGTGTAACTGGTTACGATGAGACCATGCTGGAGTAGGGCGGGGCCCTTGGTCCAATGTAACCGGGGTCCTTATAAAAAGAGGGAAAGGGTCAGTCAGACACACCCAGAAGGAACAGAAGGCAAAGACACACACAAGGAGGACAGCCAAGATGGCGGCTCGAGTGACGGAGCACCGGGGACTTCCAGAGTCTATCAAGAGGCAACGGAGCATTTTCTCCCACAGCCTTCAGGGGGTGGGCGTGGCCTCGCTGATGCCTTGATCTCAGACTTCCGGTCTCCAGAGCTGTGAGACAAATCTCTGTGGTCAGAGGCCACCAAGGATCCGTCCCTCCTCACGGCAGCATTGGGACAGCAGTGCAGGGACATGGGGGGAAATGACACTCGCCGTCTTATCTTTCTGAGGAAGAGGGAGTTAAGGGAGGCGCAGGGATGTCCGGAGGGAGCGCTGAGCTGCGCTGGGGTCCATGCTGATGGAAGGAACGGGAGCAGAAGTCAGGCATGAGGCACGAAATGAGGAATAAGGACCCGGCTGAAGTCCGTGACCACGAGTTTATGGCAACACTGACAAGATAAAGATCCCAGACACGGGTGTGAGTGAAGTGCCTGATAAAGGCGGGCATTGTAAGTCAGTGGATCAGTGGTGGGTGCAATGAACAATTTGGAGGAAAAAATAAGGTTAAATATTTACAGAGAATTCTACCTGTCCTCCTGAATCTAAAAATGATTTCTACTAATATTAAAAAAAAAAAAAGAAAAGAAAGGAAAAGGAACAACCTAAATATATAATAACTAGAAACAGTATATAAAAGACATTTGGGTTTTTTAACAAAGTTACCACAGTGAGAATGTATTCTTTTTTTAATTAAAGAAAAGGCAATATATGTTGTTTTCCATTGTTAATACAGTCTTATAAATACCATATTTCCCCATGTATAAGACACTCCCATGCACTTTAATTTTTTGGCCCAAAATTTGGAAAATAAAATGTGTTACATAAAGTTGTCAAACTCAAGTTTTATATAAATACATCATAAAATTCATACAACTCCTCATCACTGTCAAAAACTCCCACCCATTAGCTTGTCCTCATCTGTGTCTGATGACAAATCACTGTCTTCATACATTGCCTCGCCCTCAGTTCCATTTATGGCAGTGGTCCCCAACCTTTTTTTTGGGCCACAGACCGGTTTAATGTCAGAAAATATTTTCACGGACCGGCCTTTAGGGTGGGACGGATAAACGCACAAAATAAAATTATGCGACCGGCGTAAAAGCTGTGGTGTTTTTAAATATAATTGTCGAACTTACGAGACACGCATCAAGAGTGAGCCTTAGACGGATGTAACAGAGGGAATCTGGTCATTTTTTAAAAATAAAACACCGTTCAGACTTAAATATAAATAAAACAGAAATAATGTAAGTTATTTATTCTTTCTCTGTGGACTGGTACCAAATGGCCCACAGACCAGTATCGGTCCGCAGCCCGGGGGTTGGGGACCACTGCTCTATGGCATTTGGAATGCCACACTTCTACGACCATTGTATAAGACACCGCCAGTCTTTAGGTCCAAATTTTTCAGAAAATGGTGCGTCCTATACATGGGAAAATATGGTATATATTATACATGTATCTCTGTAGAAAATAAAATAAATGGCAGAACTCTTATCAAAAATAAATGATGGGCCTGACCAGGCGGTGGTGCAGTGGATAGAGCGTTGGACTGGGATGCGGAAGACCCAGGTTCGAGACCCTGAGGTTGCCAGCTTGAGCGCGGGCTCATCTGGCTTGAGCAAAAAAAAAAAAAAAAAAAATGCTCACCAGCTTAGACTCAAGGTCACTGGCTCAAGCAAGGGGTTACTTGGTCTGCTGAAGGCCCGCGGTCAAGGCACATATGAGAAAGCAATCAATGAACAACTAAGGTGTCGCAACAAAAACCTGACGATTGATGCTTCTCATCTCTCTCCGTTCCTGTCTGTCCCTATCTATCCCTCTCTCTGACTCTCTTTCTCTGTCCCTGTAAAGAAAAAAAAAATTGTTTCATTTAAAAAAAAATAGTGGAACTATAATACAATATTGTTAACTATTTCTCCATGATGACATTACAGGCTTTCTTTCTATATATTTTTTTCCTTATTTTCTAAATTATACAATTACTAGGTGACTTTGGTCATTTATAACTTTATTTAGAATACATAAGTACTGTAACAATGGTGATTCCAGAACATTAGGGTCTTCTCTGTCCTTGTGAGTTTGTACGTACGAGACCTAGCAGCTGCCTCCAGGAAGTGGCTTTCCCTTCCTCACATGGGACCTCCGAAAAAAATCAATGAGAAAAATAATTTCCCTGAATGAAATGTATAACATATGCATTTTCTGTCTCTTCCTCTATACACCTATGTGCAACATGATAACAATATATGAAATATTCTTTACATCTCTGGCCCTGGACATTTGTTGGCTCAATGACTGTGAAGTCCTGGGTGTGATCCCTGGTCAGGGTGCACATGAGAAGCTTCCATTTGCCCTTTCTCTCTCTCTTCCCCTCTCAAGCCAGTAGTTCAACTGGTTGGAGCATCGGCCCCTAGCACTGAGGGTAGCTTGGTTGATTAGAGCACCAGCCCCAGACAGGGGTTGCCAGGTGGATCCTGGTTGGGACGTATGCTGGAGTCTGTCTCTCTATCTCCTCTCCTCTCACTTAAAAAAAAATACATATATACTTTACATCTATAATATGTCACATTTACATTCCCAGACTGAAATAGAAGTTCTGATGAAAAATTAAAAGTTCTGAAAAAGGAGAGAAGCAGGTCAGCTAAAGTTGGGCCAAAAAAAAAGTTTGAGTATTAATTTTCTGGTGGGTTCAGTTGTATAATGCAGTTGAGAAAAAGCACAGGTTTGTCGAATATTCTCAGAGACGTGGTTTTGAGATGTTTTATTTTAGTGCTTTCATTTTCTATAATGAAATGAGAGAATAAATCCCTATTTGTGTTTGAGTATTCCAAAATAGCTTGTAAGAATAGAAAAATCTGACAGTTGCTGAGAAAAAAAAAAAAACAACTCATGAAAATAGCTGAATCTGTCCAATCTTGTATTTATCCATGCAGGCTAAAAATGGTGTTATTGTCGAAAAGAAGTTAAGAAATTTTCTTGAGAAGAAAAACTTTCTGTGGCGAAAAATGGCATTTGTCCCTCACTAAATACAAATGTGCAAAATTAATTTGATTCTCTCTTGTTGGTAACTAAGTCAAAACAGCTTAGTGGGTTGTCATTCACTCATTCTGCAAATGTAAGTCCCAGCCTGCACTAGGACGCAAGGCACTCCCGCAGCAATAAAATGTAGTTTCTGCCCTCAAAGAACCTTATAATCTTCACAAATTAAAATCATGACAAACAATCCGAACAGACAATTCACAAAAGAAGAAAAACTAATTGTCTAGAAATGTATTAAATATTCGTCTCCACTAGTAACCAAGAAGTGCAACTTTAAAATAACAATGAGAGGCCCTGGCCATTTGGCTCAATGGTAGAGCGTCAGCCTGGCGTGCAGAAGTCCCAGGTTCGATTCCCAGCCAGGGCACACAGGAGAAGTGCCCATCTGCTTCTCCACCCCCGCCCCCTCCTTCCTCTCTGTCTCTCTCTTCCCCTCCCACAGCCAAGGCTCCATTGGAGCAAAGATGGCCCGGGCGCTGGGGATGGCTCCTTGGCCTCTGCCCCAGGCACTAGAGTGGCTCTGGTCGCAACAGAACGACCACCCCCCCGGGGAGGGGCAGAGCATCGCCCCCTGGTGGGTGTGCCGGGTGGATCCCAGTCGGGCACATGCAGGAGTCTGTCTATCCCCGTTTCCAGCTTCAGAAAAATACAAAAAATAAAAATAAATAAATAAATAAATAACGAGATACTGTTTCTCTTCAGCTAGAAGACTTTCTAACAATAATCCATGAAATTGGTGCATAAAAATAGGCCCTGTTATTAATATTAGTTGACCAGTTAACTGGACGATCTTCCTGGAATATAGTCTGGCAGCATTTATAAAAAAATATATATTGATAAAAAAGAAGAAAAGAATTTGTATCCAATGACACAAATTCATCTCCACGAATTCCAACTGGGGAGGTAGATTATTGAAGTCCTCATAAATGAAACAATGAGAACATTCACACAGTTTTTAATAGCTAAAAGAAAAAAAAAATTAACTGATGTACCATGAAATGGAGGATTTGTCAAAAATATGGCCCATTCTTTTTTTTTTTTTATAAAGTTAATTTTTTTTTTTACTTTTATTAATTTTTAGAGAGGAGGGAGGGAGAGAGAGAGAGAGGAGAGAAGGGGGAGGGAGGAGCAGGAAGCATCAACTCCCATATGTGCCTTGACCAGGCAAGCCCAGGGTTTCAAACCGGCGACCTCAGCGTTCCAGGTCGACGCTTTATCCACTGTGCCACCACAGGTCAGCCATGGCCCATTCTTATAATACTATGTTGCTATGAAAAATTAAGTAGTAAAATAATACTGAATAACATCAAGGATTTTTCAATATAAGTAGTAGAAAAACGAAAGTACAAAAATTGGGCACCGCCTGATGTTGTTTATAATGGATGTGTGTGTATTTTTAAAAAGAGATACCCACAGCGGGTAGGGTAGGCACCAAAAAGTTATATTAGTTCTGATAGGACAAAACAGCATAGGTCATTTTCACCTTATTTTTGGTTTTCTGAACATACTAATTTTTTTTTTAATATGGAACATACAAATTTAATTTCATTAAAATTAACTTCTAATTAAATCCGTCTGCGGTGGACACAAAGCCCGTGAGCTTTCTCGGATTCCATTGGCTCCTTCCTTTCCCTCTCGGTTGACATCCCGCCTCCCTTGATTGGTCCTCGATTCTCAGACGTGAATGGAACACCCACACACACATGCGGGGCGTGGGCGACCGCTTCCTGAGAAGCCACAGAAGAGCTCGATGGAAAATTAGTTATTTCCCACGGGGCCAGCCCTGCTCGTTTAGGAATAAGGGATGAGAGGTCACAGGAGCAGGCTTGCTCTCTCTTGTCCCTACGCTGCTCGGAGGTGTGATCTGTCTGTGAAATCTGCCCGGGGAAGTCTCGTGGGCTGAGCCCAGCCCTGAGCTGAGAAACCGCCGTCTATCGTTCTGATGGAGCGGAGTCTTCTCAACACGTTTCCTTCATTCCTTCCTCTTCCTCTCCCTTCTCACTGCCTTCGTTCTCGCCACCCAGAGAATGTCAACACCAGGACATTGCCCCCCACCCCAGACTCTCTTTTCCAGAGATCACGGGCTACTTATTACAGTCAAAATCAGAAAAGGAGAAACGCCTAAAGATTCATGTTCTGAGGATGTCATGAGTTCCGGGCGAGAGCTACTCACTGAATACCGGAGCAGATACGGTAAGAAGAGGTCACTCCCACTGGGGGTTTTGAGAAATTCTCTAAGAGAAAGGTCCCCGACGTTGAACCTGACCGTA
This sequence comes from Saccopteryx bilineata, assembly GCF_036850765.1. Classification (NCBI taxonomy): domain Eukaryota; kingdom Metazoa; phylum Chordata; class Mammalia; order Chiroptera; family Emballonuridae; genus Saccopteryx; species Saccopteryx bilineata. The sequence goes on along the minus strand of NC_089500.1, from coordinate 78,898,203 downwards.
TGAGTCTGATTTCTGACGGTCGGCATGTAAGGACAATGAATGGGACTCTGGACATAGAGCCCAAATAGGGATTTGCACTCAGCTGCACGGGAAAGAAAACCAAAATGTCGATTACTTAATAAATAGGGAACTGCGAGGCCTGTTAAGTTTGCAAGGAGACAGTTTCCGGCAGCGCTTGAGCGGTTCAAGGATCAGGAGCCACGACTGGCGTAGTTCTCTCGAATGTCCTTCCTGGCGTACAGACGGCAGCCTCTGCTCTAGCCGTGACGGTCACTTTCCAGGAACGTTGGGGTGGGATGCAAAACAGCCTTTTCAACCAAAGTGTCCGCACTGTAGGACACTTGACTCCAAGCCCCACTTCACAACATCCCACCGTGACTCGGTGACCCGGTGACCAGGAATGTGACTGCAGCCAGCCACCCATTGCAGCCGGGCGGGTTGGAACCCACGTCTGGTCAGGTTTCTGATATAAAGGAAGGAGGGGGGGGTATGCAAGCGGTCAGCTCTGTCTCCCAGACCACATGAGAACCTTGAGAATGGACCGCAGCCAGCCGAAAGAAGGCTCATGGGATCTGAAGGCTTACTTGTCATGACTGTGCAGGGGACAAAAGCTGTCAAAGAGACTGAAGTTTCCAGGCTTCCTACCTAAGAGAAGGATTCTCTATTAGCACTGGTTTGCCATTGGCCCCCAAGTCAGCTACTTAACTTGGTGAAGTCTCGGTTTCCTCAACTGCAGATGGCGAGCATGTATATAACAAGGTTGTTTTGTTTTATTTATATATATATATATATATATATATATATATATATATATATATATATATATATATGCCAGAGAATTGGAAAACTATGCTGATATAAATCCTCTATGTGAATGTTTGTAGCAGCGTTATTCATCATAGTCACAAAGTGGAAACAGCCCAAATGCCCATAAGTTGATTACTAGATAAACAAAAGGTGGTGTGTCCATACAACGGAATATTATTAGGTCAAAGAAAGAACTGGAGTGACAGCCGAGATGAACCCTGAAAACACTATGCCAAGTAAAAGCAGCCAAATACATCGTGTGATTCCCTTTCTAAGAAGTGGACAGAGTGGGAAAGCCCACAGTGACAGGAAGTGCAGTGATTTTCAGTGGTTAAAGGTGAGGACAGATGAGCAGCATGGGTGCCCGGTTTTTTTTTTGGGGGGGGTGATAAAAATGTTCTGAAATTATATAGTAGTGATGGCTATACAACTCTGAGTATACTAAGTAAAAACCATGGCCCTTTACACTTTAAAAGGGCAAATCTGGTGATAGGTAAGTTGTAAAAATACATATATATTGTGGAGGTGAAGTTGATATCTATGTAAAGTGTGATTCATGGCGTCTGGGATGGACTCAGTGCTCAATAAATATTAGCTATTGCTATTTAGATGGGTTGAATTTATGAAGCTAATAAAGTCGCCAGGGAGAAAATGGATAAGTCAGCTTGCTTTTGTAGAGGAGAAGGAACCACAGGTCACGTGGTGGGGGGTCCCATGTTCTACTGTGGCTGTGGTGAAACCCAGTTTGCCTGAGACCAGCCGAGGGCGGCAATGTCTCGGTGGCAGTAGGGTGGGCAGGGTCAGTGCACAGACCTGGAGCATTCCTGGCCTGTGTTTGCTGGGTGTGAACAAACACTTCCCAGTGCCCTGAGGCTGGACCAGAGAAGTGCGGTCCCCACCAGAACCGATCTCGATGACCGCAAGACACACACGAGAGCGGGAATTCCTCACAGACTATCCGGGGTTTCGCCCATGTGTGGGGGCGTGCTTTCTGACACCAGCAGAGGAAGGAGGGATTTCAGCAGAGAAGAACTGCTTTCCGCTGAGCTCTGCACACGTTCTGGGTCTGTGTGATCCAATAGAAGGGCTGACCGTCCCCACAGTGTGTTCTGACGGTGCCACCGCACTGTGACGTGGTGACCTAACGAGCCCAGGGCCCCGCAGGGGCACGCAGCTGAGGACCATTCACCGACTGGCTTTTCTTTCCAAAACAAGGGAAGTGTACAGAAAGGAGGTCTTATAAGAGAGAGAAAATGATCAAAAATGCATATTGTTGTTCATTTTTTGTCTGAAAAGCTCAAAACTCCCTCTTAACAAATGCCCTGTTGAATTCTAACATTTAAGAATCCAAACCATGCATGTCAAACCTTTAACTGGCTCAATAAGGACTAAATGTTCACTTGGCATTTCCAGGGTTCCCTTCATTGTGAAACTCCTCTAACATGGGGACAAACCAATTCTTAAAGCTAGGAGTTTTAGAAACAATTCAGAGCTAGGAGTTATATCAGCCTGACTAGGTGGTGGCACAGTGGATAGAGCATCGAACTGGGGACACAGAGGACCCAGGTTCAAAACCCCCAGGTTGCCAGTTTGAGCGCAGGCTCATCTGGTTTGAGCAAAATCCCACCAACTCAAGCCCAAGGTCGCTGGCTTGAGCAAGGGGTCACTCGGTCTGCTGTAACCTCCTGGTCAAGGCACATAGGAAAAAGCAATCAATGAACAACTAAGGTGCCACAGTGAAGAATTGCTGCTTCTCATCTCTCTCCCTTCCTGTCTGTCTGTCCCCATCTGTCCTCTCTCTCTATCTCTCTCTGTCTCTGTCACACACACACACACACACAAAAGAGGAGTTATACCAGCAATGGGGTTTCCCAATCTGAATCCCTCCTTACGTGATTGAAGCAATGCTAAACCAATCCTAAAGTATGGTATAAAGCAGGGGTCCCCAAACTTTTTACACAGGGGGCCAGTTCACTGTCCCTCAGACCATTGGAGGGCCAGACTATAAAAAAAACTATTAACAAATCCCTATGCACACTGCACAGATCTTATTTTAAAGTAAAAAAAAACAAAACAGGAACAAATACAATATTTAAAATAAAGAACAAGTAAATTTAAGTCAACTAACTGACCAGTATTTCAATGGGAACTATGCTCCTCTCACTGACCACCAATGAAAGAGGTGCCCCTTCCGGAAGTGCGGCGGAGGCCGGATAAATGGCCTCAGGGGGCTGCATGTGGCCCGCGGGCCGTAGTTTGGGGACCCCTGGTATAAAGAATGCCCTATACATGTCAAAGACCGTGATAGTAAGGATTACTTTAATGATGTGAATAATAATGAACAGTTCTGTCTTTTCACTCTGAGTTTGGGGGGTTGACAATAACGTCTGTCTGAAGGTCTCACAGCACTTGAGTTCGAGATAAAGAGAAACTGCTGAGGTTTCAGTGATCATACACATGCCGTATTTCCCATGCATAAGACACACCCTTTTTCAAAAACTTTGGGGTCTAAAAATTGAGTGCATCTTATACAGTGGTTGTAGATCTTGTTACCTGCATTTCTCCTTTTTTTTTTTGCTCTTGTTTTTGCGCTCATTGTTGAAGACAGCGATTTGTCATCAGACACAGATGAGGACAAGCTAATGGATGGGAGTGTTGACAGTGATACAAAGTTATATGAATTTTATGATGCATAAAACTTGATTTCAATAACTATGTAATACTTTTTTTTTTTTTTTGAATTTCAGGCTCCAAAATTAAGGTGCATCCTATACATGGGAGCATCTTATATGTGGGGAAATTCGGTATACACATGGATTTACTACATGCCTGCGGGTGTATTGAGCACCATCATGCACTGCCAATGGTCAGCACTGGTGTTCCACGCACCCAGCCCTGGCGGAAGCCTGCCACACCATGGGTCAGGCACTGGGACAGTGGGAAGACTCCAAGCATGCGAGGCCAGCCATCCAGGGCTCCCACAATCTTACAGAGAACTTGCAAAAGGAGGACCAAGCTCCCCCTTTCTGAAGCCCAAGGCCGGTGCCCTTGACAATGGGACGGGCTCTAGGATCACGGTGAAGACAGGCTGTTGGACAGGAGGTGAAGGAAGACCTTATAGGTAAGGGCAACAGAGAGGCTCTGTGGCTGTGACAATGACCATGAGCTGGCAGGGAAAAACAGTTCCGGTTCTGACACGGTTCTTGGTGCATCCTTCTTAGAAATGTCATGTACGCTCTCTGGGCCTCTTTTACTCATAAACTGAGGGAAGTGACCTCGATAATGCTAAGGGCATGTCTAACCTTAGCACATACCTATGAACAGGAACACAGGTGACTGGGCACCCAAGAGGAAAGGACTTCTTAAAAAGTATTCAAAGCTCTCACCAGTGTTGTAGGATGGAGAATCCCACTTGATGTTCATGTGGGAGGATCACTGTTAAAACTTTCTAGACCTAACTTGGGGGGGGGGGTTGGGCTGGACGGGGGTGGGGGTTGAGCAGGGAGTGGGTGTTGATGTCAAAGGGAGACCAGCAAGAAAATTTCCCTAGGAATGTCGATTTGTGTGTGTGTGTGTGTGTGTGTGTGTGTGTGCGCGCGCGCATAAATCCAGTTGGAATACAGGAAGCCATGTCCAGGGGAGAGGCTAACAACAAAGCCAGGTTAACCTATCTAAAACCGAGCTGTCGATCCAAGCCACGAGACAGCAGGAGGAAGGGATCCCAGTGGGAGCTGAGTATGCCAGACCACCCGAGGAACAGGCGCAAGGACACCAAGGCGGGACTCCCGGGGGCAGTGGAGTGGGTCAGCAGGACTGGTGGGGTCCCTGAGCTGGCTTGACGGGCCTACTGGGTTCACTTCAAGGGCACTCTAGTGGAGTAACTAACCAATATGGAAAGATTGTAAACAGATAAATGACACGATCACCTTGGGATTGGACAAGGAAGGCATTTTCAGTATCATAGGAGGGGGCTGGAAGGGGCAAGACACTTAGTGGAGATACTAGTTAAGAGATCGTGTCAAAGAGCCAATGAGAGTGTTCTGAACCAAGGCAGCGAGGCCGGGAAAGGGCGACAGACTGGGGCCACAACGATCGAGCAACATATTTGGGCAAATTCAAAATCTGATTAAGGTTCCATTGGCAGAGGAAATTGTAGAACCCACCTTTCTTTCTTTCTTTTCTTTTCTTTTCTTTTTTTTTTTTTTTTTTTTTTTAATTTTCTGAAGTAAGAAGCAGGGAGGCAGAAAGACAGATTCCCGCATGCGCCTGACCGGGATCCACCCGGCATGCGCACCAGGGGGTGATGCTCTGCCCATCTGGGTGTTGCTCCATTGTGGCCGGAGCCATTTTAGCGCCTGAGGCAGAGGCCATGGAGGCATCCTCAGTGCCCGGGCCAACTTTGCTCCAATGGAGCCTTTGCTGCGAGAGGGGAAGAAAGAGATAGAAAGGCCAGGGGGAAGGGTGGAGAAGCAGTTCGGTGCCTCTCCTATGTGCCCTGCCCGTGAATCAAACCCGGGACTTCCACACACCAGGCGGACGCTCTACCACTGAGCAAACTGGCCAGGGCAAAAACCACCTTTAAAGGCAAAGTGAATGTAAGAAAGAGCAGCATAGTTGTGCCTCCTACGAGTTTGAAGTTCAGATTTGAAACGGGAGAAGCTAACCATCACCTCTTCAGCCTCGTGGAACTATAAGGCCAATCTGGAGAGATGGTTTTTAGAATAAGAGAAAGGGCTCTAGATGAACTTACGCAGAGTTTTCCTAGACCCGGACTGTACCTAGAACGCCTGCGTACATGCATTCAGTCTGAGACGTTCTGCCCTAAGCTGTCCTCCCCGCCCCCTCTAAGTCGGTTCCTGTAAGTGACGGTCCTGTCTGAAGCACAACAGCTCCGTCACCCACACAGAATGCCACCCGGGAGAGACGGTGAGAGCTGCCAGCTTTGGGTCTCACGGAAGTTCCTTGTTGCCTACAGACAACGGTGCTCCCGTGGGCCCCCGGGTGAGGAGACACCTTCCCAGAAAAGCGATCCGTACAAGAAAAACGTGCGTTCGCTTTGTGTCTGAAAAGCAAGGCGCGAACTCAGCTTGCCTCTGTGAGCCCGGCCGTTAGTCATTTTTTTTTTTTTAAACAAATGACTTTGGACAGAAACACCAGTTGAGGCTTCACAGTGAAAATTCTGCCCCAAGTGATCTAACACCTGCTGGGGGAAATGATCTCAGATGGTTCCCGAGGGAGGCTCGAGCATAAAATGTCAGAAGACGGGTCCCCTGCCCTGCCCTGCACCTCATCCTCTGCCCCGGCTGTCCTCTACTTTTAAAGAGATGTCCCCAGGCGAGGAACAGAGAATTGTCCCAGTGTCAGAGCCGCAGGAGAGGAGGCTGCTGAGGGGCGGGGGGCAGTGGGGGGAACTGGCTCTGAGGCCGGAGCCCTCTGAGCGTCCCAGGGCTTCTGAGACGGGAGCCACGAGAGCTTGTGCTAACCTGCCTGGCAGCCAAGGTCTTGTTCCTTTCAAAGTAATCTCCCCTGAGCACGCTAAGGCAGGCTGGCTTCGGCGGGCTCCATCCAATTTAATGGATGATTTGACAATGGAAAATTGAGGGCCGAAGGAAATGGTATGTGTCAGATACCAGCCCAGGTGAGGCCGAGAGGGTGTGATACCTGTCGCTCACAAGTGGGAAGTCAGAACGAGCAAGTGCTCAGGATGGAGGGGTTGGGGGGAGGACACATTCTTGCAGAGTCTCTCGGGAGAAGGGATGTCCGTCCATCCCCGGATTCTCCTGCATGGTATCCAGGCTTTTTTTTTTTTTTTTTTGCGGGGCTGGGGGGCGTTGTGCGGCATTCTCTGACAGTCCATCTCTGTGCTATTTGGCATACTCCTTTTAGGACCTGGCTTCTCTCAGGCAGCTGTGTGAGTGCCTGTCTTTGTGGCTTTGGTTTTTACCACCCTTCTCGCCAGACAGGGCTGTTGCTGGCCCTCTTCCTCCTCCTCCATTTCTGCTCATGCCCATCACCAACCCACTCTCACTCCCATCGGCAATGCCCACTGTTCTTTGGTAACGAAGAACTGGCTGGGCATTGGCTGACCTGTAACCTCTGCCCTCATAGGCACCCCTGCAGGGCAGGCACAGCACGACCCAGGGCCTGAAGCCAGTCCCTGCTCCAGGGGTGTGCCTTCCTGTCCGCACACAAGCTGGCATCACAGTCCACCACAGGGCATTAGCATGACTAGAGAAGGAAATGCATTAGGCCAGGGGTCGGGAACCCATGGCTCGTGAGCCAGATGTGGCTCTTTTGATGGCTGCATCTGGCTCGCAGACAAATCTTTAATAAAAAAAATAATAACGTTAGAAATATAAAACATTCTCATGTATTACAATCCATTCATTTCCTGCCGCTCATGTTCATGGTTGCGGATGGCTGGAGCCAATCACAGCTGTCCTCCGGGACAACAAATTTTTATTGGATAATGCGTAATGTACACGGGTCGTTGTATGGCTCTCACGGAATTACATTTTACAATATGTGGCGTTCATGGCTCTCTCAGCCAAAAAGGTTCCCGACCCCTGCATTAGGCAATGGTAGCTTGAACTGCTTTTCCTGGCTTCCCTGTGATTGATTGCTCACTGTCGTGCTACAAGAGGAGAACAGATGTTACTGTTTTCTTTGAAGAACCAGATTTCCCAGAGAAGTTTCAGCAGAGCAGCCCTGGGAAGGCTCTAGATTGGTTTAAGAGGTCCTAATGATGCCTGTCCAGGGAGCTTGAAAATTGCTCACCACGAACCCGTTCTCTCGAAGGTCTCCGCTGTTTGCGGGCTGCATGGACGGCCCTCTCGGCGTTATCTGTGGTGCCTCAGCCGTACCAGCAGCAGGAGGACCCCATTTTCCTTCAGAAAGGCAGTGCTTCCTTCTTCTCTTGTGTCTGAGCAACTGTGCATGCTGGTTGGGAAAAGACCATTCCACAGCCCTGGCTGAGGATGGACTCCAAGGGACCCTTCCCCCCCTCCCACTCCCCTTTACAGAATGCAGTTGATACGGAGGTGGTAACAGTGTCTCACGTTCATGAGCACTCACTGTGTGCTGGGAGAGCTGGATGGCTTATGTGGGTGATCTCGCTGGATCCTCACAATCAAATGAATAAGTCGTCGCTATGGTGATCCCCAATTTATGCCGGGAGAGACTGAGCAGGTACGTGATTTCCCAGCGTCAGGGAATCGGGGCTCAGATATGTCGCCCCTGTCTCCAAGTCTCCCTCATACTCCCCCAAAGGGATCCCTTCTGTTACAGGAGACAGGGACGCTTCCCACGTGGTCTCTCCTCGCCCCCGGGCAGCCCGGCCACCGTCCCGGCCTCTGCGTTCCTGGTGGCCGCTCCACAGAATCTTCCTCTGTCCTCCTAGCCCCCCCCGAAGGTACCCCAGCAGCTGGAGCCATCTGGTTTCCAAGCCGTTTCTGGTGTGTTGGAAAGATGCCGTTTTTGCACAAGCAGGGAGTCAGACCGACAAATCGTGTCGAAAGGCCAGGTGTTACTCCTACTTGGTGGTCGCTATTAGTTTTCTGTTTTCGTCCCAGGTTGTTTCACTCAGTTCCTGTCACTGTCACAGACTGTGATCCCAAAGCAAGAAACTTCTTTTGTTGTTTCTCTTAAAGGCCGGGAAGAGGAACTGAATAAAGGATGATTTTTAAGGCATAACTTAGCATAGTTCAATCCAACCACCTTTTTTATTCTTTTTTTATTCTGTGTCTCCGATACGCAAGACAGGGCGTGTGATGCTGTGTTGAATCCACGGAGGAGGAAGAGGACACACCTTCTTTGGTACCCGACCGCAGAGGACCTTTGGGAAAATATACATACATCCACACATATTAATTAAGTAACACACACAATCAGAGAAAATTACTATAACAAATGTGCAAGGAACACCCTCTCCAGAACTTCTACTAATTCTTATTCTACTACAGGAAGACATGTCATGAATAGGGGGGAAAATGTCATGGGGGAGAAGTCATGCGAATTCATTGTTGCAGTTTGCATTTGTCTTTTCAAAGAAATACTACCCACTTCTAATGTCAACCCCTTAGTCACATTAAGCAAACACAAAGGCTTATTACGACACTACAGAGAAATCTACTTAATCATGTTATCTCACTTAAATTATTTGTGATTTCTTCCTGATAACCAATTCTAAACGTATCTTAAGCTGTCTTACTAGGGGTCACGGTAATTTGAGCTCTAAACGTCTCTTTTGCAAGAGTCACAATGTTTCATCAGTCTTTACGTTAGACTCTGATCATTAAAACTCTTAGATTCAAGTTTTTCAATCTTGTAAAAAAAAAATAGATATACTTGAAAGTTATTAGGTCGGCTTGAGCTGCATTACGATGAACTGTAAGAACAATCATTATGTCGCAGAGATTATATTGCAAATCCAGTACTGATGGAACCTTTTATGTAACCTTAACAACCATATTCCTAAATACATTCAGTAGAACAAGGCTTTTTCTATAAGGAGAGCTATGCAACATTCCTCTGGAACCCGCATTAAGTGACTAAGCTGTGTACATAACTGTGTGGAGTGTGCCACCCTTTACTGAAATAAAAGAATATAGATACATTTTATATGTTTCTTTTTTTTCTCCTGCGGCAACTAGTGACATTTCTGCAACCGCACTCCGAGAGGTTCCATTCCTAAGAACTTGGCTAGAAACACAGGCTCAATTAGCACCTTCCTTTTTTCCACAGCTCGAGGTGAATTCTCCAGCCTTTCAACACAGAGATCTGTGGAGCCTCGGCCACAGGGGATGAGATGCCTTGCGTATTGGCAAGTGTCCCTTCCAACTGTGGCCCGAGTCAGTGCCAGACGTCCCTCTCACTTCACTCTTCGAGATCTGAGAGGACACCCCAGGGCAGTCACACAGGCATCAGGAGGTGCTGAGGGATGTTTGGCGGTTTACCCTCAAAGGTGTGATCGGCACTCAACCTTTTCTTTATGATGGGTCCTCGGGAAGACAGGCTGAAAGGCGAGATAGCATGGCCTGGGGTGTCTGCAGGACAGAGAGACGCTATCACCTGCTCATGCTGAAAAGATACAGGATTGAGTTTTCTTCTCCTGGCTGGAATCACCTCGGGCCCATTGTTCGGGCCCATTGTTCACTCTGACAATTGTCCAGAGGTGAAGAAAGGCAGGGAAGTGTGGCCGTCACAACGCCTCAGGGGGAAAGCAACTGAAAGAGGTCTTGCAAGCATAGAGAGTGGAGAGGGCAGTCGTCCAGGTGAGAGTCGTCCAGGCCCCGCCCTCACGTGTCAGCCCTGTTTGTCCCCAGAGCTGGAGCAGTTCCCCAATTCCACGTGACCGAGGGCTTTATGGCAGCGGTCTGCTCAGAGCGGGCGGGCAGGAGACCCGTGCCGACGCTGCTGCCCGCCCAGGGAGGCCAGTGTCCTCGCTGTGTTTCTGTATTTGTTTTGTGTCCACAACGCGTGGCCTGAAGATGTATTCTCCTACCAGACACACAAACTGTTTCTCCAACCGTGTTTACCTGGGGTGATGAGACAGCCGATGGATTGCAAAAAGGATAAGCCCCTGCCCCTCGCCGCTGGGCAGCGCCGTCTGCAGAAATAAGTGGAAGAGGTCAGAGCAGAACTGGCAGGGAGCCGCAGGGGGTGCCCGGGCAGTGCCGTCACCAGGCACAGGGAGCTGGAATTAGTTGCAGGTAACTTTGAATGGAAAATTTCACCCTCCGTTTGCATAGTGGTCATTATGCCCCATGTGGTGGCACATCTAGAACATACCAATGTGGACTGAAAAAAAAAAAAAGAAAAAAAAATTTTTTTAATACATCAAAATGTGGCCACTAACTTAACCGGACAGGCCTCTGGGAAAACCTATACGCGATGGCCTTGCAAACTCCCGGGAACTAAGGTAAAAACACAGGATGGTCTAAGTCAGGGGTCCCCAAACTACGGCCCCCCGGGCCACATGCGGCCCCCTGAGGCCATTTATCCGGCCCCGCTGCACTTCCGGAAGGGGCACCTCTTTCATTGGTGGTCAGTGAGAGGAGCACATTGACCATCTCATTAGCCAAAAGCAGGCCCATAGTTCCCATTGAAATACTGGTCAGTTTGTTGATTTAAATTTATTTGTTCTTTATTTTAAATATTGTATTTGTTCCCGTTTTGGTTTGTTGTTTTTTTTTACTTTAAAATAAGATATGTGCAGTGTGCATAGGGATTTGTTCATAGTTTTTTTTATAGTCCGACCCTCCAACAGTCTGAAAGACAGTGAACTGGCCCCCGGTGTAAAAAGTTTGGGGACCCCTGGTCTAAATCAAACCTTTCTAACTAAAAGCAGTTCATGGTGGGTAGTCATGCCCCAGGGCAGAACTTTCTCTAAACAAAGGTGTCCTTTGTTTGCTTTTACTCAAGCCTGTCAGCTGTCTTTTGCGTCTATGATAATGTACCTGACACATCACATGTGACTTTGGACTCTAAGGGGGTCAGACATCCCAGCAGAGCTGAAGGCAATAGACTCCTCATTGTTATTGTGATGTGATCCATTCACGGTTAACTGTCCTGTTCCCTCCTGCACAGAAGAGAAGTTTCAGCTGTTATTCAACCCCAGAGACTTCCCTGCTTTGCCTTCTTCCTCCTCACTAATCTACCATCAATCAATTTCATGGAACTTCCTGCTTTCTTCCCCTCCGATTCTGAAGTATAAAATAAGTGGTGAAACCGCCATTTTCCGGAGCAATTTCTCAATTCGCTGAGACTTTGCTTCCCGGCAACTGTTGACAGTTTGGTTCAAATAAACCCATAAACATTCTTACAGGTCTGGAAGTTGTGTGTGTGTGTGTGTGTGTGTGTGTGTGTGTGTGTGTGTGTGTGTGTTTTACGTTGACACCAATCAAACCCCAAAAGAAAAAAAAAAGAGCAGAGGAGAGAGACGGAAATCACATTTTTTGAAGTTGCTTCATTCAACTGGATCTCCTTCCTTGGCGGGAAGGCTGGGTGGGACTTCAGGACTCAGGGTGGTACCCGGGCAAGAGGGGACAGGAGTAGACAGGCGGCAAACCCTTACCTATCCAGAAACGGGGCTTAGAACCCACTCGCGGGTTCGATTCCGGCCAGGGCACACAGGAGAAGCGCCCATTTGCTTCTCCACCCCTCCGCTGCGCTTTCCTCTCTGTCTCTCTCTTCCCCTCCCGCAGCCAAGGCTCCATTGGAGCAAAGATGGCCCGGGCGCTGGGGATGGCTCTGTGGCCTCTGCCTCAGGCGCTAGAGTGGCTCTGGTCGCAACATGGCGACGCCCAGGATGGGCAGAGCATCGCCCCCTGGTGGGCAGAGCGTCGCCCCTGGTGGGCGTGCCGGGTGGATCCCGGTCGGGCGCATGCGGGAGTTTGTCTGACTGTCTCTCCCTGTTTCCAGCTTCAGAAAAATGAAAAAAAAAAAAAAAAAAAAAAAAAAAAAACAAACAAACAAGAACCCACTTGCCCAAGGCAGAAGGACACTTGCCGTCAAGCCCGAGTGCATACAATATCCAAAGCTAAGGAGGTTGGTTAAGAATTACGGTCACTGGCCCTGGCCGGTTGGCTCAGCGGTAGAGCGTCGGCCTAGCGTGCGGAGGACCCGGGTTCGATTCCGGCCAGGGCACACAGGAGAAGCGCCCATTTGCTTCTCCACCCCTCCGCCACGCTTTCCTCTCTGTCTCTCTCTTCCCCTCCCGCAGCCAAGGCTCCATTGGAGCAAAGATGGCCCGGGCGCTGGGGATGGCTCTGTGGCCTCTGCCTCAGGCACTAGAGTGGCTCTGGTCACAACATGGCGACGCCCAGGATGGGCAGAGCATCGCCCCCTGGTGGGCAGAGCATCGCCCCATGGTGGGCGTGCCGGGTGGATCCCGGTCGGGCGCATGCGGGAGTCTGTCTGACTGTCTCTCCCTGTTTCCAGCTTCAGAAAAATGAAAAAAAAAAAAAGAATTACGGTCACTAAAACTCCTAGACCAGGGGGCAGGCAGTCCTAACACCAGCTGCTCCATCAAAGCAAAGGTCTGTGCTGTCACCAGTGACCCCCCGGACCCCCTGGGGCTCCGCGTCAGTGAGAACCGTTCCTCCCTCCTGTGGAGTTCCCTGCCCTTCTCAAGCAGGACTCCCTCCTGCTGTCCAGGGCTCTGTCCTTTACAAGTGCTCGGGGTCTGCAGGACCCTCTGGTTCCGGCTGACAGGACACAGAGGGGACACGTCCAAGGGGAGGGCTGTAAGGGAACAGGCCTGAAAATGGCAGAGGTACTGTGGCCCACAGACCATGGACAAGGACTTCTTCACATTGCACCATGGGGGTCAAATAAGTTTGTAAATTGATATATATGTTTGCTCGCTTATAGTTTGCATTGGGTGTGGGGGACAGGCTCTAAGCCCGCTGGGTCGTTATAGCCCAGAGGTCGGGAACCTATGGTTTGCGAACCAGATGTGGCTCTTTTGATGGCTGCATCTGGCTCGCAGACAAATCTTTAATAAAAAAAAATAATGTTAAAAATATAAAATATTCTCATGTATTACAATCCATTCATTTCCTACCGCTCATGTTCATGGTTGTGGGTGGTTGGAGCCAATCACAGCTGTCCTCCGGGACAACATCAAATTTTTATTGGATAATGCCTAACGTACACGGGTAGTTGTATGGCTCTCATGAAATTACATTTCAAAATATGTGGCGTTCATGGCTCTCTCAGTCAAAAAGATTCCCGACCCCTGCCTAAGGCTTAGTTTTAAGACTAAGCTTTTCCCCACACCCTTGACTGTTGCATGATGGGGGGTGGTGCACTCTCATGAGGAATCCCATTATGCCTCAGGTAAGTGACTTTGTATCAGAGACTTCCTTGTTTGTATATTGAATTTAAGGTTTTGATTTCTACACTATAATGTGGGGCAGACCGGGAGCTTGCTCTCTCAGTTCCTGCTATCACCATTGCAGGGGCCTCCCTGATCCCTTGCCCTTCATGAGAAAAGCAGATTTTCTGCAATCTGCTTTTCCCTTGGCTTCTCTTGTGGCTGCCTGTCTTGGTGAGACACCAATAAACAGAATGGCCCACCATCCTCCGACTCCGCCATTTTTTTTACCGTCTGCCCGAATCCAATGGGAACCTGCATGTGAATGGCCACGATGGCGGCTCCTGGCCTTACACTCCACCTCAGTGCAGGGGGACTGACGTCCAAGGAACTCCGAGCACTGTCTACACTGCAGAAGGGACATGTGACTCTCTGCTGGACAACACAATCCTCTTTACCCCTCAGGTCAAGTCTAAACAGCTCGGTGAGACGAAGCCCTCCCAGAAGTGGAGCTCAATGAGCTTGGACCACAGACTGATTCTGACGCCAGCCAGCTAGACGCCAGAGGCCTGTAGGATCACCCACCCTGCCAGTTCGGACATGACCCAGTGGACCAAGGGGCCAGGGTAGAATGAACAGTGTGGAACATAGCTCAGCACGAAACCCAGGGTGCTTTTCCTACCCGCCCTCTCCTTCAAAGATGGGCTGGCCTGGCACAAAATCCAGTGCACATTTGAATTGTATGTAATATCACCAATAGGATTCTTCACCGGGCCTCTTCTGCATTCAGTGATAAAGTCCGCACGCAATTATTTCTGATCGGACCAATGAGATGGGACTGGGACGTCTTTGAAGATCGTCTGCCCGGTACCAGTGGTTAAATGAACCCCATCTGTCTTTCTTGATTAAGTCCGCCGTTACCCCTGTTGAGTCCTGTCACCAACCCCGGTCGCAAGAATTTTCCTCTCACTATTTAGATGAGACATTAGCCGACGACAGCGGCGCTCATCCATCAGAAGGCAGTATATTTAATACAGTTCACAGTTCATGAGTTCGAAAACTGTCGCCTGGTACCCTAGCAATGGAACCCCGTCCTAGGAAGAGACAATGAAGGAAGAAGATTGAGTTCACCTGACAGGCACGGAGAAAGGACCCTGGACTGGAGACAATGCCCGCCGGGAGGGCCTGTCGTATCGCCAGCCTGCAGCTGAGGGGCCCGGTGGCCTTTTCATCTGATGAGGAAATTGCCGTAGTAGGTCTAAGCGCATGCTCTGTGTGAGGTCCTTAACCACGCCTTCCCGCCACACTGCCACCAGGAGACCCGAAACCAAATTTCAGAAGAGACTTGCTTCTGGGTGATGTCACATCTTTCTTGTCTGCAACGTGTCGAAAAGAGCTGGGGTGGATTAAGTATTAACTGGAAGCTCCTGGGAATGATGAAGAGTAAGAGGCCCAGGAGAATCTTCACTCTGGAGAGTCGGTGAGCTCCCCTTCGGTGGCCACATGTCAATAGCGCAAGGGAGGGCGGGGCTCCGGCAGCCACAGCACAGAGCTGGTTAGCCACGTGACCGCACAAGCTCGGTGGTTCTGCCCCCGAGGGGGTTTTAGGGGGCCCGGTCAGTAGGGTGATGTGTCGGCCGTTTGCGGATACCAAAGGTTGTAGTTATTTTAAGAATTTTATTACCCATCACGGTGGAACCAGGTAGCTGTCTGGAACTTTTTTTCTAATATGTTATTTCATTTAGAGCTATAGTTCTAAATTTATTTTGCGTATGACTCCTCCCTTATTTTCCAACCCAGTGCCTTACCAACAAAAGATGTCATTTGTCTACTTGGTTAAGTTCAGAAAAGTAATAATCGGCAAACATTTGCTAGAGGCCCCTGATTCCTGTGTGCTACTTGCTACGTGGGCCTTAAATCTGAGAGAAATGCCTCAGCACGTATCAGTCAGAGAACATTAGCTACGACCAGGGGCACAAACTTTGCCATGACTGTCACCTCTTGGTGACTGTTTGGAGATATATAAGTTCAACTGCTGTAAACCTCTTTGAAATTCTTAATTACTTCACATGATATTGACCACCTATCTTAAAAGATGGTCTGGTTTATCCTTGGAATGCTGTTTTTCACGTCTAGATTGGGCTATGTATGCCAAAGAGTGTTTCATCGCAGTCCTCCACCAAGTATTCTTTATTTTAACTACTTTCGCATAATCTCACAGAAAGAATATATTCTCGCTGTGAGAAAGAAATGAAATTTACACCTGGCCAATGGTGGCACAGTGGTTAGAGCATCGACCTGGGATGCTGAGGTCCCAGGTTTGAAACTCCAAGGTCGCTGGCTTGAGTGCAGACTCACCAGCTCGAGCATGGGGTCGCAGGCTGGAGTAAAGGGTCATAGACATAACCTCATGGTCACTAGTTAGAACCCAGAGGTCACCGGTTTGAAGCCCAAGGTCACTGGCTCAGCTAGAGCCCCCCGGACAAGGCACATATGAGAAGCAATTAATGAACAACTAAAGTGCCACAACTATGAGTTGATGCTTCTCATCTCCCCTCCTGTCTCTCTTTCTCTCTGTCTCTCTAAGGGGGGAAAAAAAAGGAAATGAAACAACATAGAAGCATATAAAGTTAAAATTCAGTCTTCCTACCCATTTTTTATTCCCTCTTGCCAAGTGTAAGCACTTTTAAGGTTAATATGTTCCCTTTGTACTATTTTTATACATATCCAAAAACTATTTGTAATTCTTAGCAAAAAAAAAAAAGAAGGAAAGAAAATGAGATTATACTACATATGTTGTCCTAGAACTTGCTTGCTTTATTTATACAACATTATATTGGTCAGGGTTCTCCAGAGGGGGGGAAAAATGTATTTATGTGATGAGATTTATTATGAGAAATTGGCAGTTATGGATGCTGAGCAGTCCCCCCAATCTAACATCTGCAAGCTGGAGGCCCAGGAAAGTCGGTGTTATAAATCCAAGTCTGAGTCCAAAGTCACGTGGACTGGGAACACCAACGGCCTGAGCCCTCGTTCAAGGGCAGGAAAAGA
Organism: Saccopteryx bilineata; assembly: GCF_036850765.1. Classification (NCBI taxonomy): domain Eukaryota; kingdom Metazoa; phylum Chordata; class Mammalia; order Chiroptera; family Emballonuridae; genus Saccopteryx; species Saccopteryx bilineata. The sequence continues at coordinate 78,881,528 of NC_089500.1, read as the reverse complement.
CTGATGGTCTGGTTCGTAGGATCAGGCAGAGGGGGACTTCGACCTTCCTCTCTGCCTTTTTGCTCTTTTCAGGCTTCACCACGGCAAGGGATGCTTTTACTCAGGCTGCCGACTCAAAGCCCGATCTCATCTGGAAACATTCTCAGAATCACGCCCAGTGGTCATTTTTTGGACCCTCTCTGCATCCCAGTCAAGTTGACCCATAAAATTAAGGAGCACGAATGCATAGCATGAGCAGGCTTCCATTTCAGTGTGTTCATATAAACCATGTTCTTCTTGTTGGCCGCTAAACAGAGGTACAGACCTGACTAGAGCCTGACGCTACTGAAAGGCACGGAGGAGCTCTCCAGCATTTTTACTAGAACAAAATACAAAATAGGACCTCTGTAAGCTTCTTTCCTTGATCATTTGAATGCTGAATTGAAGGCTATGGATGTTTCACCTTTAAGTATGACTGATGAATCTCGCCAGGGTGAAATAGAACTGAACACCTTTTAACTTCTCACGCACTGTGAAATTCAGTTCTTTGTAAACGGGAATGTTCTTGAGGCGGATTCTTCTCACAGTTGACAGAGACTCAGAAACAGCACAAATCAAAAATAGAAGTAAAAATACCTTGCAATAACTCAACAGCTACATATTTCTACCATGCTAAACTGAGCTCTGAATCGAAGAATAATTTATACCAGCATTTTGTGAGATTGGACAAATGTTCACAATTCTTTGGAAAATGCACGGATGTTAACCAAAGCATGTATTTGATTTTGGACCTATCTATCTGTTATTGCCTGGAGAGGCTCAGTTATACCACAATAGCCAACTGACCTGGAAATGCCATTGGTTTAGCAGAAGACCTACCGTATTCCCCCCCACCCCGATTAAGACGTTGAATTTTTTTTTTTTTTTGAAAAATTTGGGGTCTAAAATCTGGGTGTATCTTATACAGTGTTTGTATATTTTTTACTTTCATTTCCCACTTTTTTGTGCTTGTTTTTGCGCTCATTGTTGAAGACGGTGATTCGTCATCTGACACAGATGAGGACAAGCTCATGGATGGAAGTGTTGACAGTGATGAGGAGTTGTATGAATTTTAGAATAAATAAAACTTGAGTTCAATAACTTCATGTAATACATTTCTTTTTTCAAATTCCAGGTCCCAACATTAAGGTGCATCTTATACACGGGATCGTCTAATACACGGGGAAATACGGTGCGTCTTACTTCTACGTGTGCATAGTAGGCTCACGGGAAGGCTCGGCCAGCAGGGGGCACTGTTTACAGATTCTCTTGGGGACTCAGGCTGATAGGGGCTCCCCCTTTCCCTGTGCTTTCTGGGGGTCATGGCTTCCTCAGTCGCTGGCAATGGGAGAAGAACTGGGGACCTGTGCACGCTCATGTCTGGTTCTGCACGACCACACGCAGAAGGCCAGCCACGTCTGCTTTGATACCACAATGGCGGTTCGAACGGGTCCTGGTCAGTGGCCGCTGTCTCCAGCACTGCTCTGGCACGCCAGCATTCTGACGTCAGGATCGCCCGTCGCACTGCTGAAACTCAGGCAGGTGTAACGACAGGGATGGGACGGGGACGGGACAGGGACGGGATGGGGCTGTCACCACTTGCAGGTCCTGTTCCCATCCTCCCCTGCACCACAGCTCGCCTCCATGAGAAGACCAAGTTCTCCAGTTGTCTCCCTAGACGTGAGAGAGAGCGCCCTCTCTCAGAATTGTCCCCAGAAAGTGTTCTTTCTCTACGGCCGTGATGGCGAACCTATGACACGCGTGTCAGCACTGACACGTGTAGCCATTTTCGATGACACGCAGCTGCATGCGGCCACATACCAGAGAAGTATGGGGCCGCATGCCGAGAAGGACGTTTCATCCTCAGCTACTGCACGGCCAGGTAAAACATTTGCTGTAGTGTAGACACTGTGCTGGGGGTCTCTAGGCCAAAACAACAGAACTCCAGCACAGAGTGTCTGGTTCTGGGACTTCCGGTTGGGCCGTTAGGGGATATTTGACCTCACTTCCGGCAGGCGGAGCAGGGAGCAGCGAATGCCACGGGGGATGCATCTCTGGGGGCCCTGTGATCACCATTACCAGCAACCACATAACCACAGCAACCATCATCCAATCTACTGTTCTGGGGCGTCGTGGATTTCTAACTGACCATCATTACGGAGATAAGTGAGGGGGAGGCTGGGAGAGGCGAGGGCCTGTGCTATGGGTGCCCTATCTCACCATTAGAAATAGCAGCAGCCATCTTAATTTACATAAGATGCAACTTGCAGAATTTCAAGACAGCATTTGGGCTCAGGTGTCTGTCAACTTGAGGTCAAAGCTTGAGAATCTGGAAAGGTGCCGCTTGGAGAATCAAGAGGAGTGCCACTACGAACAGGAAATTTGGAGTGCCTGGAACCGATTACCAGACACTTTTAGCACCCTGAAAAATATAGCAGTGGCTTTACTCACAATTTTTTCCTCTACATACTTTTGTGAGACCTTATTCTCATGAGCTGCAAAGTATAGAATGGTGACAACAATTCCAGTGCCATGTGGACTTTTCCTGTGGGGAACTTTCCTGGACTCCTGCTCCCTATGACAGCTCCTAACAGACTGAACTGGGGTTGGGCTGCATTTTTCAGGGATTTGGCATGGTGATGGGGCCAACTTGGACTTGGTGAACATGTTAAAGACACTACTCTTTTATGGATTCTTGCTGTGTTGGCCAAGAGTTTGCTTAAAGGCTTTTAATCACTGTAAAAAAAAAATAGAGGACTGGATGAAAAAGATGGGGCACATATACACCATGGTATACTATTCAGCCAGGAGAAATGATGACATCGGATCACTTACAGCAGAATGATGGGGTCTTGGTAGCATTGTGCGGGATGAAATAAGCGAATCAGAAAAAAAAAACAGGAACTGCAGGATTCCATACATTGGTGGGACATAAAAGCGAGACTAAGAGACATGGACAGGAGTGTGGTGGTTACGGTGGGTGGGGGGAGGGACAGAGGAAGAGGGGGAAGGGAAGGGGTACAGAGAGAACTGGATGGAGGGTGGCGGAGGACGATCTCTCTTCGGGTGATGGGTATGCAACAGAACTAAATGACAAGATAACCTGGAAATGTTTTCTTTGAATGTATGTACCCTGATTTATTGATGTCACCCCATTAAAATAAAAATTTATTTATAAAAAAAAAAACCAACAAAAGAAACAGATTGACAGATGAAGTTAGTAGCGCTTGCTTGGGCTTAAAGTGTACAAAATACCAACCTTCAATTGAAAATTTAGCCAATGAAATTCAGCAACAAAAGAATCCCTAATAGGCAGGTTAGTTAAAGAATTCCCCCTCCCCCTCACTTATCTTAGTTCACGGCACCCCACACAAGTTAAATAATATCAAGACCAACAAAAGAAACCGACTGACAGATGAACAAAGAAGTCACTAAGCAGGTAAGTTAAATAATTAGTTTTTAGTTTACTAAATACAGTTATATATTACAATTATACGTTTTTTGTTATTTAAACTATAAATATCGCGAAATTATGGGGTTTTTTTTCTCGAAGTGACACACCACCCGAGTTATGCTCGGGTTTTTTTTGGTGAATTTTGACACACCACGCTCAAAAGATCGCCCATCACTGCTCTACGGCAAACTACCTATTATCGCCCTTGGGAGATAAAGCTCCTTCGGGTCGGTTCACAGAACGGCTCGGCTTGTGGGAGGTTCCGGCCTCACTCCCTCTCCCCCACAAGGACCTGTCATCGGTGGTTGAGTCCACCACCCACCCCTCTCCATCGTGGGTCCCTCTCAGGGCTCTCTATTACCCCTGCCAGCCTCCAGCATGAGTCTGGCCGACACAACCTCAAAGGAGAGCCGAGGAGCAATCAACGCTCCTGTCCTTTTTCTTTCAGGAGGGTCCTCACCACTAGGTCAACCCTGAAATCAAGTGGACACAGTGAAACAGCACCGCCTACCTCCCCCCTCCCCCACATCATCCAGAGACCGAATGCCACCGTCTTTGCTCAACTAAACTCGTTCGGGGTGTTAGATGAATACACCTAATACCCCTCCGGTTCTTTCTTCTCGTTAACGCTGGTTTCCGCACGTCCCCGGACTCTAACCACTGCGAGGGCAACACCAGGGATGCAAAAACCCTTAGACGGGTTCTGTCGGCGTCATTGTTGCACGTGACAAATACACGACGAGGACGTGTTCCCTGTTTTTCTGCCTGCATAATTAGAAGCAGAATACGCCAACATTTCAGATGAAGAGATAGGAAATTAATAAACTCGTGATGATTGGTTATGTAAGCATAAGGATAATTTTTATTTTAAATATTTCTTCAACTAGATATTTAAAAATTGCACACCTGGCCTATCTCAGTGTCTGTAGTTCACCATGTGTGCTGCTACAATTTGTTCGGTCATTTAAAAAAAAAAAATTCTGCCTCACCAGGCGGTGGCGCAGTGAGCGGGTAGAGCATCAGACTGGGATGTGGAGGACCCAGGTTTGAGGCTCCTAGGTCGCCAGCTCTAGCATGGGCTCATCTGGTTTGAGCAAAGCTCACCAGCTTGGACCCAAGGTCACTGGCTTGAGCAAGGGGTCACTCAGTCTGCTGAAGGCCCACAGTCAAGGCACATATGAGAAAGCAATCAATGAACAACTAAGGTGTTGCAATGAGAAACTGATGATTGATGCTTCTGATCTCTCTCCGTTCCTGCCTGTCTGTCCCTATCTGTCCCTCTCTCTGTTTCTCTCACACAACAAAACAAAACAAAAAACCCAGAAAACAAAACAAAAAAAATCTTTCCTAAATCGTTTGATTGAGACATTTTAAAGTCAGAGGCAGGTACAAGGTTCATGATGAGACTTGGTCAAATAACTTATGAGGGTGTAGACACGTGTCGCTCCTTAAGTAAAAGAAAAAAATGGAAACCCTTTAAAATAGCAAAGAGCAGGTTATAAAATAAGTGTAGCTTTTTGTCCCAGTGAGCAAATTTGGAAAATTCCTGTTGCTGACCGGGTTCTGTCCACTGCAGACCATGTGCTCCTGCAGCATGGGCCCTGAATCAGGAGGCCAGAGCCCGCCGGGCAAGAGAAAGGAGCTGTATGCTCCAGTATTCCAGGGGTGCCTCCTCGCCCAGGGTTCTACGTCACTGCTGAATTCATTACTCACATCTCCCGACTATTTTAACTCAAAAACAGCCCTTGCACACCAATCGATGTCTCTCCTTCAGTGTTTGCCCCTAACATGACAAAATAGTACCAAACCCCGTGAATCCTGCCTCCAGGAAGCTCACCCTGGTTTAGAAACAACCACCACGGGGAATGACGAAAGAAAAGAAATAGACGTGAAAGAGCAGAAGGAACGGACCTCCCAAGATGATGTCTTGACCTTTCCGCCGCTACCTCCCAGGCAGACGTTCCTTCCCGCTGTGAATGTCGGGGTCACTCGTCAGGGGCACACGGGGCACGGCGCACAGGTTGGCGGCAGGATGCAGTGCCAGCTCAGGAGGAGAAGTGACTTGCTGAACGGAACGCAGTGGAGAAAATAGGCTGCGAACACGCTGATGCTGAGATGCAAGTCGGGTTCTGAAAACAGAGAGCAGGACGGCCAAGGTGAGCCAGGAGGGGGGGGGTTGGGGAGGGGGGTTGGGGGGGTGGGGGTGGGGGAGGGCTGAGAGCCAGGATGGAGGGCACCCAGGGCAAGGGGCAGCTTTCCACCGGCAGCTTGATCTCAGGGGCCCCGGGAACTTTCTCCCAGGTGTATGGATTAGGGGGAGGTGGGGGTTCATGCTTCAGCAGCGACGGTCAGACTTCAAACTTGTCCAGAAGGTTGATGTAGAGTCACGGGCAGGTGCACTCGTTAGCTCAGGGTCAGAATTCATTTGCTGAGACAGTCCCCTTGGTATATATCAGCAGGCATCTTTCTGTCTTTCCCTGGAGGACCTTCCAGTTGCTTCCTAGAATGAGAACTACGAACAAGGTCTGGCCATACACGTCCCGGCGCTAAAGCAGCCCAGGGCAGTGAGGAGAGCCGTGGGCAGCCCAGGGCAGTGAGGAGAGCCATGGGCAGCCCAGGGCAGTGAGGAGAGCCATGGGCAGCCCAGGGCAGTGAGGAGAGCAGCGGGCAGCCCAGGGCAGTGAGGAGAGCCGTGGGCAGCCCAGGGCAGTGAGGAGAGCCGTGGGCAGCCCAGGGCAGTGAGGAGAGCAGCGGGCAGCCCAGGGCAGTGAGGAGAGCCGTGGGCAGCCCAGGGCAGTGAGGAGAGCAGCGGGCAGCCCAGGGCAGTGAGGAGAGCCGTGGGCAGCCCAGGGCAGTGAGGAGAGCCATGGGCAGCCCAGGGCAGTGAGGAGAGCCATGGGCAGCCCAGGGCAGTGAGGAGAGCCATGGGCAGCCCAGGGCAGTGAGGAGAGCCATGGGCAGCCCAGGGCAGTGAGGAGAGCAGCGGGCAGAGCTGGTGGAAGTCACGGATGTGGACTTTGGTTTCATTGGGTGACTGGCAGTGCATCATAGCCAGCACTGGTTCGCACCTTTGGGCCTCAGTTCTCATCTGGAAAATGAGCGTCTGCTAGCCTCTGTGGTTCTGTTTCTCCTGTCAACAAACCGGAAAGCAGATTTTACCTGCTGGCGTTGCTGCATTTTTTTCTGTCCACATCTCTTGGACATCTGGTAGTCCATGGAAGAAAAGACAGGGGTAGAAGATGTCTTACTGGAGTCACCATGACTATGCCCGCCACGCTTACCGGAGCCAAAACCCTGGTGATGGCTCCAAAGCCTTCCTTTGAAGCCACTCGTCAACAAATACATTTTGTTTTAATGGAAAACAAGAGCGTTTTAATTGCCTGAGCCAGGTAGGTTTATTTTGTTTTATGTGTGCCGTCAGAACCAGACCCTTGTGGATAATGTTAAAAGATAGATATTCTTTTCCCTGCGCTTTTTTTCTTGTGTGTGTGTGTGTGTGTGTGTGTGTGTGTGTAAATTACAATTGCTTAGGGGATTGGGCATTTGGACAAGCCATAAAATAATCAAAATTTTAATGCTGCCTCGTGGCAGCCTAGGACCCTTTGAATTAGTGGCCAGATTAACCATCCACAGGTATAAGCATCCCATTTCTAGCTGGCTTTAATAGTCCCGGTCATTGGGGGAATAAATTCTCTGGGTTGGTTTGAGGGCTTAACAAGAGTAATTCCTTGAATGTGAGGAAGTGATCCCAGCGTTCTTACCTAGGTTTTCCTTAGGTCGAATGCTGTTTCTATAATCTGCCAGGATATTGGTTTGAAAGGGAGTTACTCATCATCCTTGACTACAGAAGAACTAATTCATCCCCATGTCACTTAGCAGTGTCTGCCGAATTGTGTTTCTCTGAGTACGTGTCTAGCCAAAGTCTTTGGTCTGTTCCTGCAGTAAAACTTTCCAGGCGGGTGTTAAAAACCACAGTCTCGATCTAGCTTCAGAAACACCTCCAAACACAAGCTATGATGCCACCCTTCATTCAAACAATAGATACCTTGTTCTTGGTTTTTGAGTCACTGTTTGGGGGGAGATTTCAAATAAAATCTCCAATAAGCTAAGGCCCAAGCTCAATTTTGAGTGTCATTAGTTTCTCTCCCTCTCACTTTTGTCTTAATTACTTGACATCTATTCTGTCACTTTAACATTTCAAACTCAACTGTGTTATGACTGTGAAATATTGTCACAATCTATTATGCTAATGGGCCTAATTAATTCCAAGGGAAACTTGCCTACGGATGGTGGTAAAGTGTATCAGAAAGCCACCAGTTGTCAACGGGGAGTTTTGTTTTGTTTTTGTTTTTTTTCAAAATTGATGTTGCAATGGCTGTCCTGTTTTCCTGTGTCAGGAAGCTGGTGAGCGTATCATATCTGAATGGCACCAGCGCACCCACATTCTTCATAGAGCTGCTGGTGATCAGAGTACTAGTTAGCACTTACTGAGCACCCACATTCTTCATAGAGCTGCTGGTGATCAGAGTACTAGTTAGCACTCACTGAGCACCCACATTCTTCATAGAATATCTGCTGGTGATCAGAGTACTAGTTAGCACTCACTGAGCACCCACATTCTTCATAGAATATCTGCTGGTGATCAGAGTACTAGTTAGCACTCACTGAGAACCCACATTCTTCATAGAACTGCTGGTGATCAGAGTACTAGTTAGCACTCACTGAGCACCCACATTCTTCATAGAACTGCTGGTGATCAGAGTACTAGTTAGCACTTACTGAGCACCCACATTCTTCATAGAATATCTGCTGGTGATCAGAGTACTAGTCAGCACTCACTGAGCACCCACATTCTTCATAGAGCTGCTGGTGATCAGAGTACTAGTTAGCACTCACTGAGCACCCACATTCTTCATAGAGCTGCTGGTGACCAGAGTACTAGTCAGCACTCACTGAGCACCCACATTCTTCATAGAGCTGCTGGTGATCAGAGTACTAGTCAGCACTCACTGAGCACCCACATTCTTCATAGAATATCTGCTGGTGATCAGAGTACTAGTTAGCACTCACTGAGCACCCACATTCTTCATAGAGCTGCTGGTGATCAGAGTACTAGTCAGCACTCACTGAGCACCCACATTCTTCATAGAATATCTGCTGGTGATCAGAGTACTAGTTAGCACTCACTGAGCACCCACATTCTTCATAGAGCTGCTGGTGATCAGAGTACTAGTTAGCACTCACTGAGCACCCACATTCTTCATAGAGCTGCTGGTGATCAGAGTACTAGTCAGCACTCACTGAGCACCCACATTCTTCATAGAGCTGCTGGTGATCAGAGTACTAGTTAGCACTCACTGAGAACCCACATTCTTCATAGAACTGCTGGTGATCAGAGTACTAGTTAGCACTCACTGAGCACCCACATTCTTCATAGAGCTGCTGGTGACCAGAGTACTAGTTAGCACTTACTGAGCACCCACATTCTTCATAGAGCTGCTGGTGATCAGAGTACTAGTTAGCACTCACTGAGAACCCACATTCTTCATAGAGCTGCTGGTGATCAGAGTACTAGTTAGCACTCACTGAGCACCCACATTCTTCATAGAGCTGCTGGTGACCAGAGTACTAGTCAGCACTCACTGAGCACCCACATTCTTCATAGAATATCTGCTGGTGATCAGAGTACTAGTCAGCACTTACTGAGCACCCACATTCTTCATAGAGCTGCTGGTGATCAGAGTACTAGTTAGCACTCACTGAGCACCCACATTCTTCATAGAGCTGCTGGTGACCAGAGTACTAGTTAGCACTTACTGAGCACCCACATTCTTCATAGAGCTGCTGGTGATCAGAGTACTAGTCAGCACTCACTGAGCACCCACATTCTTCATAGAGCTGCTGGTGATCAGAGTACTAGTCAGCACTCACTGAGCACCCACATTCTTCATAGAACTGCTGGTGATCAGAGTACTAGTCAGCACTCACTGAGCACCCACATTCTTCATAGAATATCTGCTGGTGATCAGAGTACTAGTTAGCACTCACTGAGCACCCACATTCTTCATAGAACTGCTGGTGATCAGAGTACTAGTTAGCACTTACTGAGCACCCACATTCTTCATAGAGCTGCTGGTGATCAGAGTACTAGTCAGCACTCACTGAGCACCCACATTCTTCATAGAGCTGCTGGTGATCAGAGTACTAGTTAGCACTCACTGAGCACCCACATTCTTCATAGAGCTGCTGGTGATCAGAGTACTAGTCAGCACTCACTGAGCACCCACATTCTTCATAGAGCTGCTGGTGATCAGAGTACTAGTCAGCACTCACTGAGCACCCACATTCTTCATAGAACTGCTGGTGATCAGAGTACTAGTTAACACTCACTGAGCACCCACATTCTTCATAGAACTGCTGGTGACCAGAGTACTAGTCAGCACTCACTGAGCACCCACATTCTTCATAGAACTGCTGGTGATCAGAGTACTAGTTAGCACTTACTGAGCACCCACATTCTTCATAAAGCTGCTGGTGATCAGAGTACTAGTTAGCACTCACTGAGCACCCACATTCTTCATAGAGCTGCTGGTGATCAGAGTACTAGTCAGCACTCACTGAGCACCCACATTCTTCATAGAGCTGCTGGTGATCAGAGTACTAGTTAGCACTCACTGAGCACCCACATTCTTCATAGAGCTGCTGGTGATCAGAGTACTAGTCAGCACTCACTGAGCACCCACATTCTTCATAGAGCTGCTGGTGATTAGAGTACTAGTCAGCACTCACTGAGCACCCACATTCTTCATAGAGCTGCTGGTGATCAGAGTACTAGTTAGCACTCACTGAGCACCCACATTCTTCATAGAGCTGCTGGTGATCAGAGTACTAGTTAGCACTCACTGAGCACCCACATTCTTCATAGAGCTGCTGGTGATCAGAGTACTAGTTAGCACTCACTGAGCACCCACATTCTTCATAGAATATCTGCTGGTGATTAGAGTACTAGTCAGCACTCACTGAGCACCCACATTCTTCATAGAGCTGCTGGTGATCAGAGTACTAGTCAGCACTCACTGAGCACCCACATTCTTCATAGAGCTGCTGGTGATCAGAGTACTAGTCAGCACTCACTGAGCACCCACATTCTTCATAGAGCTGCTGGTGACCAGAGTACTAGTCAGCACTCACTGAGCACCCACATTCTTCATAGAGCTGCTGGTGATCAGAGTACTAGTCAGCACTCACTGAGCACCCACATTCTTCATAGAACTGCTGGTGATCAGAGTACTAGTTAGCACTCACTGAGAACCCACATTCTTCATAGAACTGCTGGTGATTAGAGTACTAGTCAGCACTCACTGAGCACCCACATTCTTCATAGAGCTGCTGGTGACCAGAGTACTAGTTAGCACTCACTGAGCACCCACATTCTTCATAGAGCTGCTGGTGATCAGAGTACTAGTCAGCACTCACTGAGCACCCACATTCTTCATAGAACTGCTGGTGATCAGAGTACTAGTTAGCACTCACTGAGAACCCACATTCTTCATAGAACTGCTGGTGATCAGAGTACTAGTCAGCACTCACTGAGCACCCACATTCTTCATAGAGCTGCTGGTGATCAGAGTACTAGTCAGCACTCACTGAGCACCCACATTCTTCATAGAACTGCTGGTGATTAGAGTACTAGTTAGCACTCACTGAGCAAGTGTGAGAAACTCAGGACTTACTTCTCCCGGCTGTCGGTCTGTCCAGACTTCCAGGGACCAGGGGAGGAACGGCTATTGAGCACGACATTTCCCGAGTACCCTGCCCACTCAGGTGACCCCCCCCCCCCCGCTGCAAGGACTCAAAACACAGAAAATTTGGGAGAGAAACAGCAGAGTGAAGAAATCTCTAATACTCAACTTGAAACTCTTTGTAATAAATCATCCCCCCCCCACACCAAGTAGAGTCTAAAAACTGGGCTTTCTCAATTCCTACTGCGTCCCATTAAAGACATCGCGTCGAGGACCCTACAGGGCTGATGACAAAGAAGGAGACCACGTGTTCCATCTGGATCTGAGAAGTTGGGAAAAATCAGGGGCACAAGTTGCCCAGAGAAAGACTAAGCTCAAGGTAGTCCAGGAAACGCCGCACACACAGTATAGCCAAAGCACGCGCGTGCGCGCTCTCTCTCTCTCTCTCTCTCTCTCTCTCTCTCTCTCTCTCGGGTGCAGGAGACCTGCCGAGCGTGAATCCCAGCTCCGGCACTTAATGAATGTAGAATAGCTCATATAATTAGCTTTTGTGTTCTGAATTGGACACCATGGCTACCTCAAAGGTTTCTAATGAGCTAAAAGCAAAAGCCTGACAATTAATGGCCGCCGGTATATACGTGACTCCTACTTCCTCTCAAACCTTTTCGGCTCCAAAGGGTCTTCCTTTTCCTTCTTGGAGTTTTCACAGAATTTCTCATCGCATCTGCACATCACATCTGGGCAGGCAGGCAGTCAGCCCCGGACGGAGAGCGACAGCCCTTCATTTTACGTGACTGTTCCCTCTCTTTCTGAAAATATGCTAATTTCTTGGAGGTCAAGGACCTCGTCTTGTCTTTCTTCTGCTCCTATCTCCCGCCGATCCCCACAGCCGTATCTGGCACCCTGTTCTGAGAAACGCTGGGTGAATTGAATGAAACGTTTTCCTCACCCTTTTCTCCACCCCCCCACCTCCCACCCCCCACCCCTGAGACTTTTTGACGACTAATTCATGCAGCCCATGTAAGGCTCAGGTTAAGATTGAAAACATATGGTACAGCCTGCCTTAATTATAAGTAGAAGATCTTTATCTACAATTATATGCATACGCGCAGACAGTTGAGCATCATGGAATGAAACAGCAGCAATATACATATTTGCAAGCAAATATGTGAATAGCTTCGAGCGCCAGGCACAGCCTGGGTGGGGGGGAGGCCTCCCCGACCACACCAACACAGCCTCCGCCTTCTCAGCAGACACCCCACGATGGGAGACGCACACTGGGCTCTCCACTGAAAAGATCCCTTGATTTTTCTAGAAAAGTGACCTGATATTTCTGGAGAGGTGAACAGAAGCGCCTACTGTGTGTATGTGGTCTCAGTGTGTGCTCAGTGTGTGTGGTGCCACCATGACTACATTGAAAAGGAAGTTTTCTACCACCCGTCACATAAAGCCAGGCTTGAGCATTCTGACACTGAACAGAAGTGTGAAACCAGGCTGGGCAGCGGGGATACCGATTCTGAGTTGGGTACTTGAGTCACGTGTTGCTTCGTTGGGACAGCAACAAACTGGAACCCCCAAGGGGCGGGCCGGAGTGAGGGCCAGTCGGGGGTTATTTAAAGAATAGACCCACCTACAGAAGAGGTCCCCACTCCCGAGGCTTGGCAGAGGTCACCAACAATCCTCACATTTCCGATTTGAATAGACACTCCAGGCTGTCCGTCAAGAGGGTGTTCCCCGTCTTCCAGAGGTCAGAGTTGTTTCTGTCCAGCCAGGATCGGTGACTCTCAGCCTCCCTTGCATCGGGCGAACCCACCTGATCGCTTCTCTCCTGGAGAATTTAACTGGCAGTGCCATGGGATCCAGTTGGGCCAAGGTGGTGAAGAACCAAGTGCCCATCACCTTCTCTCTGCCCACCAGCTAGGAGGAGGCCAAGGACTATAAGATGTCAGAGGGTGGCCAAGCCATGTGATGGACAAGGTCCGCAGCTCTGAATCACCAAGTGGGGGGAATGGCCCAATAACCAGGATTAGTTTGAATGATGTGGGTTGACAACCAACTGTGTTACGTGACTAAAGTTTGGGTGTTTGTCACAGTGCTCAGTGTCACCCTAACTAAGGCAGTTACTATGTCTCTGCTGCGATACATGTTGCTGGTTGTGTCTTCCTTGGTGTTTCCTGCTGCCTGTAGTGATTTCAGCTTCTCCACGATCCCCGCTTCCAATCCTGAGTCCGTTTCTCCACTTCCCTTTGTCCAAGTCGGCACCCCTCGCCCGTAACCTGGGCTGCCCTCCCCGACCCCATTATAGCTTTAAGGCATATTATTAATTTCCAAATTTTACCGCTTGCCTAATTCTTAGCCCGGTATGTTCAAATGCCTACGGATCCTCTCTTCCTGGGTGTCCCACTGACATCTCAAACTTATTTTGTTCGAGACTGAAATCAGCCTTTCCCTCCCTTTCTCCTGCTATCCCACGTCCCCACCCTGCCCACACGGCGTTCTCCATCTCAGCGAACGACACCGTCCTTCGCCCAGAACAAAGCACTGTGGATTATCCCAGGCGGCAATTCCCCCCTCCTTTTCCCTATTCGGTGCATTACCAAGCCCAGGAAATTTCCCCCACACCACAGCTTGTGAATCCCTCTGTCTCCTCCTCTCTCAGTAACGCTGTCCTGCTTCCACGCCCCACGGATCTTCACCTGAGGCCGCGCCAGAACACGGTGGCTGGTCACACGAACTTTGGAACCAGGCGGACATTTGTTCAAGTCTGAACTCTTGCGACTGGTTCTTAGCTGTGAGATCCGGGGCAGTTAACTAATCCCATTAAACTCACGTCTCCTTACCCGGGAGACGGGTAATGCTAACACTTTCCAAACGGAGCTGTTAGAAGCAATGGGAAACTCTTTGGTCCAGAGAGAACTTCCGGCCGCCGGGCATAGAGGAGGGGCTGCACACATCAGCTGTTAGGACTGGGGAATCGCCCCTGCAGCGTGCATACCACGAGATTCCTGGATACCAGACACGTGCAGAGGCAGAGCTGACAGAAACTGGGAACTGGCTGGGCTGATAACGTGAGAGGCGTCTTACTGGGTAGAAATGCCTGTTACACAAGATAAACTTGGACGCATGTGCCTTTGTGAGTGGATGAAACGCAGAGAAGTCCTGTCTTTCCCTGTCCCCCCCCCTTTTCTGGGTGGCCCACACACACCCGAAACTCCAGCACTGAGCTAGGTAGGGTTCTCTAAACAGAGCGCTAGCCCCACGCACTGCGCAACGGTCAGCCTGCTCCGCACCCGCAGAACGTGCCTGGCCGCTTCAAAATAGGAACTCTACAATTAGCCGGAGTTTCCTCCTAAGAGAACGTAACCCGAGGAGAGCGCTAAGTACAGGATGTTTTCGTTCTCGTCGCCATTCTTTCCACGCACGCTCATCCCAGTAACATTTTCCTCTCCTTAAGAAAAAAAATAAAATAAGATCCCGTCCACAAGGCACCCTGAACACTCGGGAGAGCATTTGGAGGGTGGAACTACGCAGGCGTTTGGAGCAGAAATAACTGAGGAGAGAGAGCACCGGGCAGAGCGTGCCGGTCATTGAAGACGCATCCTTCACGCACGTCCCCTCATTTAACATCAGAACACAGCCATACGTTCACTAAAATAAACCCACGATTTGTGTATGTACCGCGGACCACGAGGAACACAGAATTCCTACTGTAAAGAAAAGAACCTTGGTGGGGGGGAGGAGTTACTCATCTGACTGACACGGAATCGGTCTTGATGGCCAGGATTTGAACCTTCTTCGACTGGACAGCAAAGCCCACCAGGGTTTCACTCGTGTATCCTTCAGTGGTCGGCAAACCACGGCTCACAAGCCACATGTGGCTCTTTGGCCCCTTGAGTGTGGCTCTTCCACAAAATACCACGTGCAGGCGCTACCTCAATAAGGAATGTACCTACCTATATAGTTAAAGTTTAAAAAATGTAGCTCTTAAAAGAAATTTTGTCCTGTTGATGTTTGGCTCTGTTGACTAATGAGTTTGCCGACCACTGTCCTAGAAGTTCCAACTATTTTTTTTAGAAAAGGCCTGCAGAATGCTGCTGTATCGGGCTATTCCGTAGTCAAGTACGTGTAAGTGGATGTGAACAGAGACATGAGAAGCTCGGTTGTGGAGAGACACTTCTCATCCTCACGTCGTTGGTGTCGGCTCGGGAGCTGAGTGGGGGACACCCATACGTCTCCAGAGAAGGACCCAGGCGCAGAAGCACTAATAATACACACATGTTCCGTGGGGCCACCTTCCATTCCCCACACCCTGACTGCTCGACAAGGTAGCACCGCCTCGCTTCCTGTAATATGGGCTTCAGACTCTTCGGAGAGTGAACTCACACTCTTCTGTATCCGTAACATAGGAGGAAGTGGTTGTACAGAGCGGCAGAAAACAAAAGACTGGTGACTAATTTTTTTTTTAATCAGATTTTTTTTTTCCCTGAGACACTGATCTCATTGTTCACCAGACAAGCTCCTGCTAAATCTATTCACAATTCAAAAAAAAAAAAAAATCACCCAGCCAGTAGTATCGAACCGTGCCTTAATTAGGGTGGCCAAGAATGTCTTCTATAATGAGCTGGGCTTTGTTTATAGCTATTTCCTTGTGGTTAGAACTGTTTTCTGCGTGTAACTAGGGCAATGCTAATGGTAAACGCTAACCTTTGATTTCTCACGTGAGAGTCACCGAAGGATGAGCTGACGAAACAAGGTCAGACCTGAGAAAGCCACACGGAGACGTGAAACACAGGATCGTTTTCTATCCTCTGTTTCGCCTCAGGATGGACACCGTCTCCCCAGCCTCTGACCCACTCTCGAGGCCAGACGTTGACACGTGGGGGCTCCTTGATCCTTCCGTCGCGTGAAAAACGGTTCCTTCGCTGGTGGAAAATGGAGGGATACCTTTTGTCACTGAAGTCTGTGTGTTAGGTTCACCCATGGACATCCACGCTCTGACCTCCCGGACCCAGCTCTGGGCCCTGTTAGACGCCATCAGCATCCTTGACTTCTCATTAAGCTTGGGAACTCTAGCGAGAGATCTAGATAGAAAGAAGAAGGAAAGGAGAGGAAAAAGGGAGGGAAACAGGTGGGAAGGAGGAGGAGAGGAGAGTGATGTCTCAGTGTCTATTCTCCTGGGTCCTTCCCTGGAGAATTATCTTGGACAGGCTGTGTCCCAACCATATGTCCGACCTCCTATAAACAGCCCTCGCTAAATAACCACTCTGTCTTCAGACTTGGGTAATCACTGTCTCCTCTTATCACTTATCTCCAAGGTTGGCCACAGAACATTGTTATCATAGTTGCCTCAGATACTACACTATCCTTTGTGGTCACCTGCGATCCTACCCAAACTTTGTAAATGGTTCCTATGAAAGACTGCTCAGGCCCTGGCCGGTTGGCTCAGCGGTAGAGCGTCGGCCTGGCATGCGGGGGATCCGGGTTCGATTCCCGGCCAGGGCACATAGGAGAAGCGCCCATTTGCTTCTCCACCCTGCCCCCCTCCTTCCTCTCTGTCTCTCTCTTCCCCTCCCGCAGCCAAGGCTCCATTGGAGCAAAGATGGCCCAGGCGCTGGGGATGGCTCCTTGGCCTCTGCCCCAGGCACTAGAGTGGCTCTGGTCTCGGCAGAGCGATGCCCCAGAGGGGCAGAGCATCACCCCCTGGTGGGCAGAGCGTCGCCCCTGGTGGGCGTGCTGGGTGGGTCCCGGTCGGGCACATGCGGGAGTCTGTCTGACTGTCTCTCCCCGTTTCCATCTTCGGAAAAATACAAAAAGAAAAAAAAAAAAAGACTCCTCAGATTATCATAACTTGAGTGTAACCTCTGCCCCTGGCTAGCAGAATTCACACGGCCTGGATATGTTATACTATGTACTCCTACCACACACGCACCCCTGTGTTCTAGAAGACAGCAGAAATGACAATAGGATTCTTCGTTGTGAAGAACAGGGAAATTCATGGAAGGGGTAATTAAATCACCAGTACAGTATTCGGCATACTAGAGCAGGGGTCGGGAACCTATGGCTCTTTTGATGGCTGCATCTGGCTCGCAGACAAATCTTTAATAAAAAAAATAATGACGTTAAAAATACAAAACATTCTCATGTATTACAATCCATTCATTTCCTACCGCTCATGTTCACGGTTGTGGGTGGCTGGAGCCAATCATAGCTGTCCTCCGGGACAACACCAAATATTTATTGGATAATGCGTAACATATACAGGTCATTGTATGGCTCTCATGGAATTACATTTTAAAATATGTGGTGTTCATGACTCTCTCAGCCAAAAAGTTACCCGACCCCTGTCCTAGAGCGTGGCTGGGTGGACTCTGAGTCCCTTGACCAAATGTGATTGTCCAGGTCACGCTGTTTTGAATGAGGGGATAAAGGTTATGATCGAGTCTTCTTGACAGTCTCTGTCTTTCTTCTTTGTAAGGTTTTTAAATAGAATTAACCAATAACATTAACCTGATAGTCGATTGCTCCTTTACATAGATGCGTTCCGCAAAAGGTCTGATTTAAAAAACGCATCTAACACGCTTTGTTCATTTCGGTGAAGGGAATGCTTTTAGATTGATATTCCTACTGGGTGTGCATTTAGGAAGTAGTATAAGGGACGGCTGCGTCACAAGTCCGCACTAGCGAGTCAACGTGGGTCGCTAACTTGATACATCTCTGTTTCCTTATTTCATCAGAGCAAGATCAGGCACTTCCTTCAGACTCAACTGAGCAAAACTAAGCCAGTTACGCATGAAGTTAAGATGAGACCGTTTCTTTCCACATGTTCCATGAAGGTCTGTTGGTGGAGCCCGGAAACTCCACAGCTCTTTATGTACGGAATCCCATCCCAAAGCTTTCTTTTCATGCAACAGATATTTATGGCTCGACCACCGTGCGCCCTGAGAACCTAAAACACGTTCACTGACTTTAGCGCTCTCTTGGAAAAGTACTGGAAACTTCCGCCAATCGTTACTTCTTAACGTGTCCTCCACCTTGAACTCCCTTGTTCTCTCAATTCCTACCCAACTCAACAGCAGAGGGAGGAGCAGCGATTTCTTATCCTAGGATTTACATCTACCTATTCTTCAGCAGTTCTCAGTTGGTTAACACTTTGAAACCAAACCACGGTGCACTTGGCGAAAAAATGGGTTTAATTCTGTTTTGAAAGGGACCACCTCTTTAACTCTAGACATAATTAAATAGTTGATCTCATGGACAGCTGGTGGGTCGCAATGATCGAGGCCTCGTGATACAATTGCATTCACCAGTGTGCTTGAGGGGATAATTTCGTAAAGTACGGGCCTCAGGGTCACTGGTTTTCAGCACCATCTCCTCATGTTGTGACCTGGCACAAATGAGCATCTAAGAGTTTCCCTTTGTTCTCATATGCTGAAACAGAAATAACAACTGCCTTAAAAATTGTTAAGAGGCCTGACCTATGGTGGCGCAGTGGATAAAGCGTCAACCTGGAAATGCTGAGGTCGCTGGTTCAAAACCCTGGGCTTGCCTGGTCAAGGCACATATGGGAGTTGATGCTTCCAGCTCCATCCCCCCCCCCGTCTCTCCTCTCTCTCTCTCTCTCTCTCTCTCTCTCTCTCTGTGTCTCTTCCTCTCCTCTCTAAAATGAATAAATAAATAAATAATTTAAAAAATTGTTAAGAGAACTTTATAAGGTGCAAAAAAGGCTTTTTGCAAAGTGTCCAGAATATAATAAGTACTAAAAAGTAAGTATTAAATAAATGGAAGCTATTCATGAGACTTTTTAATTTTATTTCTGGACACCTGAAAGATTAATAAATATATCTCTTTCTGAGACCAGCCAATATAAGTTGATTCTATATGAAGAGTCATGACCAAGCTCAACAATCTTCTTACATAGATATAAATAACTAATTTAATTTTTTTTATTGATTGATTTTAGCAAGAGAGGAAAGGAGTAGGGGAGAGAGACAGGAACATAGATCTGTTCCCACGTGCGCCCTGACCGGGGATTGAACCGGTGACCTCTGTGCTTCAGGACAAGACTCTAACCACCCAAGCTCTCCAGCCACGGGCACAAGTAACTACTTCTTTAAAAATTGAATATTCAAAGATGAGTAAAACAACAAATATTAAAGCAGGCAACATCTATGAGTAACCCCAGACTAATTGAAAAAAGGAACAAAAAACCTGACCTGTGGTGGCGCAGTGGTTAAAGCATCAACCTGGAACACCAAGGTCTCCTGTTCAAAACCCCGGGCTCGCCTGGTCAAGGCACATGTGGGAGTTGATGCTTCCTGCTCCTCCCCCTCCTCTCTCCTCTCTCTTTCTCTCTCTCTCTCTCTCTCTCTCTCTCTCTCTCCTCTCTAAAATGAATAAATAAAATTTTAAAAACTTAAAAGAAAAAAAGATTCCTCGATAGTGCTCATGATTTGTGGAAAAAAGATACGCAGCTATCTATATCTCAGTTGTTTTTCATCTTTATTCCCTCCCACTGTTTTGAAAGCCTATGTGAGTGCTAATTATTTGTTAACAACTGTTCATGGAGGAAAGAATGAATAGAATTGAAGAATTAAGAAACGAAAGAGCTTTCAAGCTGAACCCAGCCTGCCTCTCTGTGACCTTCATGTCTCAGTCCTCACAGACTTCTGACTCCACTTTGTGTGCAGGCCTGTCGGTGTCCACAGTGCGTTCATTGTCCCTGAATGCCCGTTTTTCTGTGGCCGGAGGTGGGGTTTCCTCCCCACATCTAGAACAGAAACGGATTGAGATGAAGAGGTGGTCTTCTTGGAGGCAGCGCAGTTACGGACATGCTCACTGGACTTATTTTATCCTGCGTTCTCTCTTTCCCGTCTGACATCCACTTGTTTCATTTCACTTTGTAATGATAGTCACAGAAAGACTGTGGCAGCTTCCTACCCAAATGACTTATAATAAGTGTTCATTTTCGATGGTGCTGATGTTCTTCGGAGAAGAAATAGCCAAGGGACGCTTTCTGTATTTAAAAGAAATGGATTCGCATGCAAAGGAATACATTTTCTCCAGGAACATGCAACCTTTGAAAAACTTATCGAGGAAAATGGAATGAAATCTGCTTTGGTATCACTAAGGATTTGATGTAAAACCGAGTCACATAGTTTACAAGTGAAAAAACAGGCTAAATTTAAATATAGATAATTTTCAGAAACTTGACCTGATTGCCTAGAGTCCACCGTATCGAGAGATAATTAAGAAAAGGAGCTCTGGTCCAGCATTTGCGGCCACTGACCTTTATACCCTCACATCCCAGCCCAAGAAAAGCTACCGTTGTTCAAGACGAATCTCTCTCTGCTCTGTGCTTTCGGTAACTTCTGTTTGTTCTTTTTATGCATTCTCTTAAACATTGCAACAAAACAACTCGAAGAATGAAGCAGCCCATTAAACGATCTATTATTTTATATAACGATGATCAAAAAAGTTTCTTTAATGCTACTGATCCGCCGGGCACTTTGTCATTATGCGACCGTAGCCCGGATGGAACAGATTGTAATAAGGGGACGGTCAAGTGTGTGCTCATTCAATAAGAGATTCTCATAAGATCTAGATGAGTTATTTAACAAAGTGCCCTATGACTGGGGCCAAATCATTAATTTATTCATTGAACAAACATGGAGGCCTAGGTGCTCCAAGAATTTTGCCACGATAGGAAAACTTGCAATGGAGGGTCTTGGAGAGAAGCACTCTTCCCCACCTTGGTGTCCCTGCTACCTTCCACGTAGCTCACGCCGGCACTTGGTGAAGAATTGTTCTTATTGCTCGTATAATACTTTGCTGTTACTGATGATATTTGAATAGGGTGGTGGCAACAGCCGTGAGACTCATCAAATCTCTGTACGTTTATACACTTTGGGAAAATTGTTCTCCCAATGGAATTCCTTGTCCCAGTGACCAAGAAAAATCCAAATTAAAAAACAAACAAAAAACCCCCACAATTCTTCAGATGGCCATGCTTCCCTGGGAAGAAGAAGCTACGTCATTTTCTGCATTTATTTAAAAACAAACAAATTATTAGCCCCACATCGTGGCCATCAATACCGCTTTGTTCATATCACACCATTTCTGGTGCTTTTAATCACAGCTAAAATACTCAGGGGCTCTCCTTAATGCCTAGTCAATAAGCAGATTAAAGCATAAATGCTGCTAAATATGCTTTAAAATATCAGCTCCATTGAAATATTTCTAAATTCTGTATCCTCTTAAAATAATCCCTATTCAACATGGAGAGGCAATGCCCCCCGCATGAGTCTCTTCAGGATGTAAGCTCTGATTATATGAGGAATTATGGACTGTAGCTTTGGAAATCAGATAATTAAAGAAGCACCCGGCTCTTTGTTGATGACATGTGTGAGCCTAGGAGGCTTTTGTCAACGCGACCGTCAAATGCCGTCTTTAAGTCATGTTGCACACGCTGAGTCCGTTTCTAACCCCAATTAGAGCCAGCCACTTCAGAGGGAGCTGGGAAGAAAGGGAAGACGGCACAATGACACCAGACGAGCCGGAACCCCGGCCGCGGAGCTGCAGAGAGGCCATCGGCTCTGAGCAGGTCTTTGTGGGGGGAAGGAAGAGATTATAAAACCCGTAAAGAAATAACTCCAACTTTCAAAGACATAACGGTCTGCTAAAGAAATTGAATTGGCTCAAACGGGAATTGATTGACTCTCTTGAAACATTATTCCTTTAGTCTCCGCTTTCCAGCGTGATATAAGAACGGGAAGTCTCTCCTAGGACCTCGGTATAAATCTGACTCTTTCTTGGGTGAATGTCGGGAAGGAAACGTGGTCCAAATATATGTGCACATCTGACGCAGAGGAAGGGAGATTTGGCCGTGTTCTTCCCATTATCGAGCCTGTGGGAGTCCTTTCACTAAAAAAGATTCATCTTTGTCCCCTTATCAGTCTAATTGCAGTATTTAATCCCAAGAACCAGGGACGATATTACAGGTACCTAAAATATACATTTTATTAAGGTCTTTCAAATGTTGCATATTCGACTTCATATAATAATAAACTCACTGATAATTGCCAGTATTTGCATCTAACCCACATTCTTCTTGGTAACTTCCTTTGTTAAGAAAACATATGATCTGCACACAATCCTACAGAAAGCCTAGAATCCCAACCCTGATATTTAAATAACCCTCATTCGTTTCCTTCTGGGTCTATAACTTTTCTTGTGGTTGTCTTACACTGTCTTCTCCCCAAACCAATATAGAAACTCATTAATCCTTTTTCCATTAAAATGGTGAGATGTCCCCTTGTTCAGTCACCCATCACAGGGTGCAGCGTTGGAGGTGGCCAGAGATCATCTGTCCCTTCATCTTGCAAATGGAGAAACGGAGCCACAGGCTAGCTCCAAGCCTCTGGTCTGGGTCAGAACTTGGATGGCCTGTTGTGTCTGTGACCTCAGGCTAAACATTGAGACGGATGCTTTCCCACTCAGAGCTCTTCCTAGAAAGGAAAGATGGGACATCACCCACGCTGTAGCCTGAGAGAACCTACCTCAGTGAGCAAGAGACAACAGAAATCCAGCTGATGACACTCGTGTTTCCTGAAGGCTGTGCTGGTCCAAACACACGCCTTCCGCTAACATACTTACACAAGGCACCGACCATCTAGCTGGCAGAGGCCCTGATCATCACTGAGGCACCTTCGGAGCAGCCGGTTGAACAGATAAGAGGGGGCTTTAAAAGCCCCCCGAGAGCATTGACATCTGGGATTTCTGAAACTAAACTACCTAATTGGACCTGATAGCAACTCAAGAGGAAAAGTCACATAGGTTTGGGTGAGAAATTCATGGTTTGCACATGTCAGCTAAGATTTGGAACAGCATCTGGCTTTTGGTTATAGATCTGAAAATTAATAAACACTGAGATCCGGAGGCTTCATACTCACTGGATCTGAGCAATCAGTGGAGGCCACGACCCTGAGGAGACACCTTTGGGAAGCTGAGGAATGTTCTATTGAGAGCCTCCCCTGGGACATCCCCTAAAATCCTCATCCGTAAGAGTCCTTGGGACGCGGACTCAGTGAGTTCCTGCTCTCCAGACCATGTCCTCCTTCTCCTCCTCCCTCAGGCCAACTACCTTCATCTCTCTCTCTCCTGAGCTCCAAGGGACTCCCCTTCTGCCTCTGAAACTCATTCCCTGAGCCCGTTTCTTCTAGGGCTCGCTTCTTTGACTTCCGTGACTTTCTAAGTAAACCTTCCTTGTATTCGAGTCTTGGCTCTGAATTCTTTCTTAGCCAGAACTCCAGTACCGAGGTCCAATCACGGGTAGTATTCTGGTGCCATTCTCACTGCCAACAAACCCACCCAGGAGTTAACAGCCAGAAAAGCAGAGCTGGTTATGGCATGGGATCCATAAACTTTCAGAGCATTTGCACACAAAAACAAAGAAACACATATGTATATGTCTGTATACATAGGTAAACATGTCTATACATAAACCCCACACACAAATATGCATATGTATTTCAATGCATTTTATGTATATATGCACGTTGGTTTGTGTGTGTGAGTGTGCGTGTGTGTGTGTGTGTGTGTGTGTGTGTTTAAATATTCCGAAGCCTTGGGCCAGTTGGCCACGCATCTAGTTTCTCTTGGAAAAGATCTGCTTCGTATCTAATAGAAATATACAGTCTGGTTAAATGTTGCCGGTAAAATGTCTAACACATGGGTGGATTGAGATTGTGAGCAAGTTAAGCGAATACCAGAGCAGCCCTGATGGAGCTAGACCCTTTGAAGGGAGGCCAGGAAACATTCCCTTCCAAAGAGAGAGGATCCCTGGCTATTGTCTCTCCAGCTGGCTGAGCCGTGCGCCAGGGATGTTTCCTACTAAACAGCCTCATTAACATAAGCATAACTACTGGGTAAGTTGACAAGCTCATTCCAAGGGAATTCAAAGGGGTGGGCGAAAGAAAGCCACCCTTAATATGCACAACTCCTGCAGACAATGATAGGAAGCTGATTCATCTCATCATATTATCACCACAGCATATTAACTTAAAAGAAATAATAAGACAACATGGAAATGTTTGCATATTAGAGAGAAGTCTCCCTATTAGCACCGTATCCTATTAGTCCTGCGTTAGGTTACGGGGTGGGGGTGGGGGGCCACGCTAAGATGATGAAATCCCACTGTGAAAACTGATATTGAATTCTTGTAATGTTTCAAAATCATTTTTTAGCCCTGCATATAAATAATTCATGCGAGCAGATCTAATGAACTGATGGAAGGAAGGAAACACACACACACACACACACACACACACACACCCCTTGGCATGGTGAGTGTATTTATGCATGTGAAGTCACGGGCAAGGCGCTTTCTCAGGGAAGGCGGGCAGTGGCTGGGGTGTGACATCTCTTCCAGAGCCGGTGAGGAACGTGATGAGAGAGTCCAGGGCGGATCCGGTGGCCCTGTTCCTCATAGCCCATGTTGTTCTAGGGAAGGGGGCACAATATCGGCTACAGGCACCCCCGCTCGGAGACTCTGGCACCACCAAGGCAGGATGCCGTGAGCTGAGCACGCCAGTGGACGAGGGTCCTTCTCACTCCCAAAGCCTTTGTTCAAGCCGCACACGATGTTCCGATGACCGGCTGCCCCGGGGGTCCCTGATGCTCCCTGGTACCCGCCTTCAGGCTCAGGGTCGTCCTTGATTCACACGCGTGTGATCCGAGTCCCCACTGTTCTGCGGGGCTGTCATGGGAACTCCGTAAAGATTGAACGACTAGAAAGGGAGAAGGAATGAAAATACTTATTCAAGTCCGGAGATTCCAGTTAAAAAGCTGGACTGAAGTGTGGGTGGTGGGGGGCGGGGGGGGGAGGGGGGTCGTTTGCATTTAAATCTGATTGTTTTTTGCCGAATTCGATCTTTGTTGGCGATGCCGCCTTCGGTTGGAGCAGTTTCCCTTCGGAGAGGTGTTCTAAATCGGATGGGATTCCTCCAGAATCAGAGACAACTGTTTAAATCCCTGCTTTAGATGAATTGCCTTTGGGTTCTCACACCATGTCTCACATGTCAGTGTCAGTGGGCTCACAGAGAAGTGATCCTAAGGCCGTGCCCACTCCCCGGGACGGAGATTTCCTGCGACGAGAGCTGTGGTCAGAAGTGGGTTCCTCTCAGTGGGCTCACAGAGAAGTGAGCCTAAGGCCGTGCCCACTCCCCAGGACGGAGATTTCCTGCGACGAGAGCTGTGGTCAGAAGTGGGTTCCTCTCAGTGGGCTCACAGAGAAGTGAGCCTAAGGCCGTGCCCACTCCCCGGGACGGAGATTTCCTGCGACGAGAGCTGTGGTCAGAAGAGGGTTCCTCCATGTAGAGACATCGCTGGCGGTTCCCGTGAACGGCAGGGCAGAAGCCAGGGACCTGTGTCTGGTTCTCCGTGTGGCCGGCTGATGGGTCTCTGGAGTCCGGAGTTCACTGCTCTTAAGCTCCCTCCTCATGGCCTATGAAGGAGACTCCTTCCCCATTCCGTGGCTGCCCGGCAGTGTTCACACACACACACACACACACACACACACACACATGAGCACACGTGCCCACGCACAGACGTTACTCTTTCACTGTGGCTGTGTGTCGGTTGTGTTACTGGCGAAATGATGAGACCTCAATCCCTGTCTTCTCGCCGGAAAGAATTCAGTCAGGAGACCAAGTGCAGCAAGTAGAGGGAGAATTTACTGACTGTGCAGGAAGAAAGTCAGAGAGAAGGGGGCCTTGAAGACAACTTCAGGGGCTCAGCCTGGGACAAGCGGCTGCTGCCCACTGCTCCCCTCGTTACAAGTCTCCTGGGGTCTCATAGAGCTTAGAAAAGAGAGAGAGGCCCTGGCTGGTTGGCTCAGTGGTAGAGCATCGGCCTGGCGTGCAGGAGTCCCGGGTTCGATTTCCGGCCAGGGCACACAGGAGAAGCACCCATCTGCTTCTCCACCCCTCCCCCTCTCCTTCCTCTCTCTCTCTCTCTCTTCCCTTCCCGCAACCAAGGCTCCATTGGAGCAAAGTTGGTCCAGGCACTGAGGATGGCTCCATGGCCTCTGCCTCAGGTGCTAGAATGGCTCCGGTTGCAATGGAGCAACGCCCCAGGTGGGCAGAGCATCGCCCCCTGGTGGGCATGCCCGGTGGATCCCGGTCGGGTGCATGCGAGAGTCTATCTGACTGCCTCCCCGTTTCCAACTACAGAAAAATACAAAAAGAAAAGAGAGAGAGAGGCAAGGAACACACGCTTGGTGGATGTTGGGGAACAACCAGGAGGAGGTGAAGGAGGAAGAGGAAGGTGCCCGCGAGCTCCCGAGAGGCAGAGCGAATTGGATCCTCTGTCCTAAGGTCTCTTAAGGGTGAAGACCTTCGGGGGGGGGGGATCCCAGGGGAGGATCTCAGTAGAATATCCATCAGCTTGAAACCGGACAAATATCCACGTACGTGCTGCCGGTCACCACGCAGCCACATAAGTAGAGGCAAGGACCGAATCTTTATGGGCGCTTCACTCAGATGGCCAGCGATCTGAGAAGACGGGGTTCTGCGCCCAGAAAGCCGTCGTAACATCTCGCCTCAGGCAACGCTTTTCATAAGGGAAAGAAAGAAGTAGGTAAGGGGCTTGGAATTTAGGGAGACGTTAATTAGATAGAAGCTGCAATCCAGGGGTTCTTCCAGCAAGTTTCTCATCCGCTGACCAGCACTTCTTTGTCTGCGTCCCTGTCAGCGGGCCTTCCCTCCTTGGAGCGTGGGGGCTGAGACGCCACCTTGCTCGTGGGTCTCCTGGGCCCGGGGCACCGAGGTGGGTTGCTCGCAGCCTCGGGAAGTCACCAAGGTTCACTCATGTATCCAGCTACTGCAATAAGGCTTTTACTCACATAGATCATTGATCCTATTGATGGTGACTAAAGCCACTATTACTGAAGCTCAGTTTCTAACTGTCGAGTTCCCCGATCAAGCTTTCCAGGTGTGCCCTTGTGCGGGGTCCTGGTCTCCGCTGATGGGTGGGCACCAGGGCAGGGGGTCATGAGTCAGTCAGTGAAGCTGGTCCTGAGGTCCGCCGTGGCTTCCCTTGTCTGGTTTTGTTGCTTTTTGAAACATAACTGCAGGCCTAGATGTTATTTCTAGGGGTTAATGCTTAAGGGAGCAGTCGTGCAAGGATTTATATGGGGGTTGTATGATGCTGTCTTCCTGCTCCTTGTTCCTCCTCTAAGGGGGGGGGGGGTCTAAGACCACATGACTAACAGCATGCCAGGGGAGGGTCTGAACCACATGACCAGTGGTATGAAATTAGGGGGTCTGAACCGCATGACCAGCAATATGCTAGTGGGGGAAAGGTCACCCTGGGGGTGAGGACTTGGTTTTCCAGTTCTGCTTATTGTTAGGCACCTGGGGCTTTCTGCCTTGCTGACCTTCCATACCTGGCCTGCCGTCCCTGCTCACATCTGTCCAACTGCCTGCCACCGTGGAAGCCTCAGAGTCATTTGCTCAGAAGAGTGTCTTTGTTATTAGGCCAAAAGGCCAGAGACGGAGTTAGAAACCCAGCCTCTTATCTGCTGTGTGGATGAAATGAAGGGTCGTTTGCTTCCTGCTGACAAGGTGAGCCGGGGCGGGAGGGTCCCCTGGAGCGCCCTCATCCTGTTCTTGCCTGTCATTTCCGAGAGTTTCCATGCGGTGGACTCTCAGGTGTCAACACTGCAGGAGCTAAAGAGTCTCCTGTACAGGGTGATGGCCATCACCAGAAACAGGGCATCATTGGCCCAGGCCGGTTGGCTCCGTGGTAGAGCATCAGCCTGGTATGTGGATGTCCCGGGTTTGATTCCCGGTCAGGGCACACAGGAGAAGCACCCATCTGCTTCTCCACCCCTCCCCCTCTCCTTCCTCTCTGTCTCTCTCTTCCCCTCCCGCAGCCAAGACTCCATTGGAGCAAAGTTGGCCTGGGTTCTGAAAATGGCTCCATGGCCTCCACCTCAGGCGCTAAGAAGAGCTAGGTTGCTGAGCAACAGAACAATGCCCCAGATGGGCAGAGCATCGCCCTCTAGTGGGCTTGCCAGTTGAATACCAGTCAGGGCACATGCAAATGTCTCTGCCTCCCCTCCTCTTACTGAATAAAAAAAAAGAAAGAAAAAAACAGGGCATTGTTCACCCACAGGACAAGCGTTCCCACCCCTCACAGATGACTTAACAGTCCCATTATTTCTCACTCTCTTCCCCATCCATGGAGGGCTCGCCCACAGACGGGTGGGCCGAGTTAGATCATTCAGTCATCTCTGCAGGTGTGTGGACCAAGTGTACAAGCAAACTGGAAACTCACGATCTCTGTTTCACCCACAGAAAAGCCATTTCATAACCATGTACCCTGGACCGCAGCTGTCAACGTGAAGTGTGGCTGGATTGGAGAGTCTGAATTAAGGAAATGATCGAAAGAGGAGGCGCTGGTGCCCGTGCCCATGCCCGTGCCCATGAGCAGTCACCTGTCCTGTCTCCCCGGCGGGCAGATTTGTGTTTCTCTGTCTCCTTCCCTGGTTCCCGGATCACGGCAGGTAACCCCACTGACGTGGCTTCTAGGTGATACATACTGGTCAGAAAGACCCACTCAGGAGGTTTAAAGGGCTCCTGTGTTTTCTGTTTGGCTGGATGGGGTTGTAGGAGCATTTCCTCCGATTTTCTATTTCCATGTATGTGTGGAGCACCTGCCACGTGTGGTATGTGTCCATTAGTTTATTCCAGCCCCCTTTTCCAGGTTAGGAGGCTCAGGCTCAGAGAGGGTAAGCCACTGACTGAGGGTCACACAGAGCTCTGTGAGTGGAGAGGGATGGAGGCAGATCCCGGTTTACCCCATCCCAGAACCAAGGCTCTTAACCCTTTTCATGGAACACGGACCAGCGAGGCTTCAACGAGCACCAGCAGATTTGAAGTCCAAAGCGTGTCTGATGCTGATGTAATAAATACCGACCCCACCCCCAGACAAGACTGGTCTGCAGCCAGGCTGTCTCTATCATTCTGTGAAGAACTGTTCAGTGGGGGAAATAGGTCTGAGGTCTCCGTAAGGGGTTAGAAAGCCAGGTGGATCCCAAGTAAACCTCCTTCCTGTCTTAGGAAATGGCCTCCCATGGGGAAGAGCAGGGGTCCCCAAACTTTTTACACAGGGGGCCAGTTCACTGTCACTCAGACCGTTGGAGGGCAGGACTATAAAAAAAACTATGAACAAATCCCTATGCACACTGCACATATCTTATTTTAAAGTAAAAAAACAAAACGGGAACAAATACAATATTTAAAATAAAGAACAAGTAAATTTAAATCAACAAACTGACCAGTATTTCAATGGGAACTATGCTCCTCTCACTGACCACCAATGAAAGAGGTGCCCCTTCCAGAAGTGCGGTGGGGGCCGGATAAATGGCCTCAGGGGGCCGCATGCAGCCCGCAGACCGTAGTTTGGGGACCCCTGGGGAAGAGCATGGATTTACTGACTCGGATAGAAAGAAAAAAGATCGCTTTACATCTCGGCGTTGGTAATGACTAAGTGAAAAAATTTGGACCAGCATCTCAGTTCCTTTAAACTCCTAACCCGTACCCGCGGAGACAGTGCCGAGCTGATCGAGTTGTGACAAGTAAATGAGATGATCTCAGAGGCTGGCACGTAAGGAGACCCAGCGGCTGTCCCCTCACTCGGCTGGACGCTGAGTGGGTCCAAGCGCCGAGGCCCACGCCTTCCCTGCTCTGCCCTCCCCCCCCCCCCCCCCCCCCGGTGCCTACAAACCCTCTGAACAGAGACCTGTGGTCTCACAGGCGTTTGCCAGCTCAACATGCCATCTCCACCACGGTCCTAGGCTCCCAAGAGCACCCAGAGTCAGGTTTAAAATGGAGACTGCTGCTGTCAGGTGACATCAGGTGGCCGGCCCAGGCCATCATGTAACTGATGTTCAACAGTAAGAAGGTCTTAAAATAGGCCCTGGCCGGTTGGCTCAGTGGTAGAGCATCGGCCTGGCGTGCAAGGGGCCCCGGGTTCGATTCCTGGCCAGGGCACACAGGAGAAGCGCCCATCTGCCTCTCCACCCCTCCCCCTCTCCCTCCTCTCTGTCTCTCTCTTCCCCTCCCGTAGCGAGGCTCCATTGGAGCAAAGATGGTCCAGGCGCTGGGGATGGTTCCTTGGCCTCTGCCCCAGGTGCTGGAGTGGCTCTGGTCACAACAGAGTGACGCCCGGGAGGGGCAGAGCATCGCCCCCTGGTGGGCAGAGCGTAGCACCTGGTGGGCGTGCCGGGTGGATCCCGGTCGGGCGCATGCGGGAGTCTGTCTGACTGTCTCTCCCCGTTTCCAGCTTCAGAAAAATACAAAAAAAAAAAAAAAAAAAAAAAGGTCTTAAAATAAATATCTCACCAGGAGGTGTGAGTCGTAACAGTATCTTTCCCAATGTACCTGTCTCCAAAAATACCCAGTGCTCTTTTTCCCTCTCTCCTGGACCCCGACCCCCGGAGCAAGGTGTCCTAGCCGCCTGAGGGCTTCTCTTAGGGCTCAGGCAGTGGCAGGAGCCCCCGGTCATTCCAGCCCCATCAGCACGGGGTGGGCTCCCAGAGCCCCGGAACCTGTGAGCTAATGTGAGGTTCAAGTCGCATCTGAGGAACCAACAAGACCCCATCTCTTACCAGAAATCCCACCCCGTCTCTTAGATGTGCAAGGACTCCTAGGGGAGGGAAAGCACGCCCTGCCTTCCCTCCAGCAAGGTCTCCACAGACAGCAGGCGCCGCGTGGGCCCTGGAGCGTGGGCACCGAGCGGCTGCCACATCACTGGAACCCACGGATCTGCTGGGGACGTTCGCAGAGCCGGGAGCCAGTGGGCAGTGCCGGCCTCCCTCTCATATTGCCAGCCCCCCCCCTAAAAAAAAGACGTAATGTAAAATCACACAAATTCTTAAAACGAAGACTCTGAACAGAGACCGGCGATGTATACACTGCTCACAAAAACCAGGGGGTCAGGGACCGTGCAGATCCTCCAGGACTTTCCGCCTTGTGTCTCGTGCATTTTCCACCAATGAGATCAAAGTTGGTTTTGCATCTCATTTGCATAATAAAACACCTTTCTTTGACTTGTTTGCTTTTCTGATGTTCTTGTTTAATAAAAAGAAATCAAATGCTTCTCGTTTTTTGTTTTTTTTTATCGCTTCATACACATTTTGAAATATCCTCTCATTTTTTTGTGAGCAGTATATATAGTTTCAGATTATCATGGCGGCCGCCAAGTTTCAAAAAGCCTTTCTAAAGGCTTGTGGAATCTTTCTTCTTAATGAAGCCTTTCCTCAAAGAAGACACCGGTAGCCTCCATTGCTCCTCTGAGCTGATAAAACATTCATAACACTTTTCCTGGAAAATGAGGGCACAGCAGGGTGACCCCGGACACCGTCACGACTTCTCAAGGTAGCCCGCCTGCCAATTAACCAAGACGGACCTGCGTTCATCAACGCGAGGAGTTCTGCTTTTCACTGGGAACGTGAGGAACAGAGCAGGTAAAACGTGGGGTTTACTGCCCGAGATCGTTTCTAGTCGCGACAACGCTTTCATCTAAACGCCTTTGCGAAAATGTCTAATTTACTTCTGACGCAGCAGAGTACATTAAGCGGCTAATTGTGTGACCATTAATATCTTGTGCTGCCATCATGCCGTTCTTGGGTCTGATAACATCTCATTGCAATAATAAATACCTAATTCGGGGGATTCGTTCAATTTCTAATGAGACATTCTTTCACGTTTCTATTCTGTAATTATTCATGAGGCATGGTCGTTAGCCACAAAATAGAATTATCGTTAAGCCTGCATACACTGTAGCCAGCTTCCTATTGGAAAAAAAAAAAGGAATTAAACATTTCCTGCTTTATGTTCTAATGTCCTAATTAATGTTTCCCCCCTCCCCTCTATTTTGTGGAGTTTCTGGAAACAATATTGAGGGGGAAACGGAAAAGGGAGGCTGATAATACAAGACATTTCCATAATTACCAGTTCACTGAAGAGACGTTTAAAGACTCATATAATTGGGGCTTTATTCCCATACCCTTCGTGGAGCCAAATCGGCTTCTGTCAGAGGACTCTGACTTCGTCAGGGGCTTGCTGCCTGGGGACCCAAAGCCTCCTTCTCCTCTTGGGCAAACTTCCTCCATTGTCATCCCTCACTGGACCTTGTAATGTTGCACCCTGTCAACACTGAACTTCCAGCCAGCTGTTTGCGATGGGGCTTCCCGCTTTCCTGCCTGTGGACATGTGGTTCTTCCCTGGGACCACCTCCCTTTTCTTAAGCTCCAGGCTCCAGCCTCATCAGTGCAAGCATCTGTTTCTCCTTGCCACTGGCTTGACGCCCTCAGGAAACTTCCTTCTCTCTTCCTCCATGAGAAACTTACACCTTCAGCCATACCGCTTCCCACCCTGGATTTTCGAGTACCGTGTTTCTTGACTGTGTCTTCCACACAATTGTAACCCCCAAATGGAGGCTATACATTGTTTTTTGGTTTTATACTATGGAATACTATTCAGCCATAAGAAATGATGACATAGGATCATTTACAACAACAGGGATGGACCTTGAGAACATTTTACTGAGTAAAATAAGTAAGTCAGAAAAAACTAAGAACTGGATGATACTATACATAGGTGGGACACAAAATTGAGACTCATGGACATGGATGGACAAGAGTGTGGTGGTTATCCGGGAGAGGGGAAGGGAGGAGAGGGAAAGGGGAGGGGAGGGGAGGAGCATAAAGAAAACCAAATAGATGACGGAGGACAATTTGACTTTGGATGATGGGTATACAACATAATCAAATGTCAAAAATGATCTGGAGATGTTTTTTCTGAATCTATGTACTCTAATTGATCAATGTCACCCATTAAAATTAATTGTCTAAATAAAATTTAAAAAAAAAAGAAAGTGCAAGGGAATTAACACTGACTTCCAGGTGTAGCCGGGGAGGATGGGATCTGGTGCATAAATGCTCCTCTTCTGCATCTTGGGAAGACATGGTATTGGACATGATTCCTCAGGGGGTCCCCGCTGTACCCCATTGCCCACAGGGGTAACCAGTTCAATAATACACCTTAGTTTTCCATTCTTCCCTGTTTTATTCTTCCCAACCTCTAATTCCTTTTCCCTGCAGTATCAGTTTAGTGGCTTAAACAAGACTCTGTGTGTCCCAGACCACGATCCCTGGACTCTCTTACCACTCTGGAGAGGTCACAAGTCCCCAATCAGTTTCACTGGACTCGAGGTAAGGTGTGAGCAGCGCTGCTTTCTTCCGGAGACTACAGGGGAGAACGTATCTCCTGGCCTTCTCGAGCACTGGAGGTCACTGGAGGTCACTGGAGGTCACTGGAGATCACCGGCAATGCTCGTGACTCCTCAACCTGGCTTGTACCGCGCCATTATTACATCTACCTCCCCCTCTGATCTTTCTTACCTCCCTCTTAAAAGGACCTTGCGATTGTTTGACCTTTCCCACCCACATAATCCAGGAAAGCCTCACCATCTCAAAACCCTTAATTTAATCACACCTCCCCAGTCCCTTCTGCCACATAAGGTGACATAATGGATTAAAATGTGGCTATCTTGGTGGCGAGGGAATGGGGGGGGGGAGTGAGGGGCAGTTAGTCAGTCTACCAAACAGAGACAGGCTTGCCTCAGCCGTAGACAGGCTTCTCCTTGACTCTTTGCCCTAACATCCCTATTATTAGAACATTTGCTGTAGAAAACTCACCACGGTACATTCTTTCTCTGCCTCTCTGAGTTGTAGATCTTTCTAGAAGCCTCTTACCCACCTTGTAACCCAAGAAGAGCTTTCTCAAGGTCCTGGAGCCATCCCTTTGAAACGTAAACAGCAAGGGACATCGCAATAGTTTCTATGGGAGGGTAGGGGCCTAACTTGGGGAGGGGGGGGAGGTTGCCTTTCTCCAGGTTGTAAAACTACTACCTGTCCCGAAGAAAGGTTAATCTTCCTTTGGATAAGGCCGATTAGTAAACACAGATAACTTACAATGCCCCTCCCCCAAACCTAACTCTTGAAATCTCTCTCACCTGTTGTTTCAGCAGAACTGATCGTGGACTGCACCCATGTCTCTCCCCAATTGCAAACTCTGAATAAAGTCTTCCTTACCTATTCAACTTGGCCCCGGGCAAGTTTTGCTTTGACAGCAGACACACACACACACACACAGAAGGTATTACTTGTTTGTGTGTGTGTGGGTATGCATGCACGTGTGCGTTCTGAGGAAACTGAATCTCTGCGAAGCTCACTGACTTGTCCACTTGTCTCTGTTCTCAGGACTTTGGTGACAGATCTTTCATACATACACAATTTTGTCCTCTATCCTGTTCTTCCTAAGACCGGAGAATAAAGTAACCTGACTACTAACTCTCTCCACCATTCAGTGATGAAAACTTAGGGAGAGATCGTGCAACTCTTAATACACTCCGAGGAGTTTACATTAAAATCTGAAACATATTCCACGTAAGACGGCGTATTCAAATGAGAGACAATGACATTACAAACGGTTCCTTTCCTCTTCTCTTTCCCGGGTACTGTCTTATGCATCTTGATGTGCTTTTGGATTTTTCAGTGTCCCTGGTTGTCTTTTGTCACCTGGAGGAGACCTGAGTTGGTCTGGAAGGAACTCATGAGATGCTTCCTGGGAGGGTACATGAGGAAAGTGACCATTCTGGGAGACGTGCTCAGTTGTGTGAGGGATCATCATTGATATGTTAAAGAAAAGAAGAGAGGGGGGAAATGACAAATTTGACACAAAGGAAGAATATTTAGGAATAAGTAGTTACATACTGATTAGAAAGATCTGAATTACATGAACCAAATAAGTTCTGTATGATGTAGCTGAAAGTTGCGTATGGAAATGGTTAGGTAAAATGTATCAAGATACTTATAACAAGTGTTCATTTGGGGAAGAAGGGCCTATTAATAAAAGGAAATGTATCCCTACATGTGACAACCCATGTTGGAATGTGCATAATGACCCATGTGCCCAGCATCTGATCAGATGACCACCGCCCACATCATAAGAGCTACCTAACGCCCTTCAAAACAAGCAGCTGAAATGTCAACACACTTTCAAATATATATATATTTTTAGTGATGGCAATTCCAAATTGCCCCCGACTTACACTAAGCAAAATAAAGCAATGAACCCGTTAGAAGGTCCTTGTGAGGCCTTTTGGTTTTCAGAACCTTGCTCTGGTGACCATGAAAAGAGCTAGTTCCCACTTGGAAAGGGTTTTTGGTAAACCTGTTTATTTTAAATGACAGCTCATCGTCCTACTGGCTTTGAAAAAGAACTCACCATTATTCCCTGCTCTCCAGTGGGACCCAAGCTTTTCCCAACAAGAATGCTTCTGTGTGTATCCGACACGGACAGACAACTATCCATGTACGTAAGGGGCAGAATGTATCACCTCAGCGTCCCTGTTCATACGTCGCTTCACTATCTGCTTTGCTCTTCTCACGTTAGTCTCAGATATCCAGGGAACAAGCGTAGCACCTCCTCGAAGGTCCATCTCAAATCTGTTGATAGTCCAAGTGGATTTCAGTTCTACTCCCAGGAGTTAGAAAAACAAAGGGTTGGACTTGCCCCCTCCTCTCCGGCTCGGAAGCCAAGCAGCGTCCCGTCTGCTGCTGTGTCCACAGAGGTAGTCGGAGCAAGTTCAAATCCTTTTCTGAGCCGTGTCAGGCGTTGTGTCTGTGGCCATCGCTTGATCAGTCGGCGAAGCACAACCACCCGTGGGAAACAACAGTTGGAACGCGTGTATCGATCGTATCCCGGGCTTCCGGGGAGCTGACAGCGCAACAGGTCGGTCGTGAGGGCCCCGGGTTCTGATCTGTGTCTAGAGGAGAGGAACACCCGTGTCACCGGACAACCGAGGGGACAGAGCAGGAAGCAGTGGCCGGAGCTCTCAGCACGGTGCCCAGGACGGGGTCAATGTTCTGTACGTGGACGCTATGGGCACAGAGTGGGATCCCCAGCGGGACACGCAGGACGGGTGCTGGTCGGCGGCCTCGCCTCACGCGCTTAAATTAAGCCTGCACTGTGTGGTCCTTTGTCTTTCTGGTTCTCCGACCCTCCTTGGATCGGCTGGAGCGCAACAGCGAGATTCCAGGGTGAAAAGCTTCTAGCAGCTACACACCCTTGGGGGCAAAATAAAAAGCCAGTTATAATAATCATCCGTGTCAGCCCAGCAGGGTCCCCGTCTCGCGCATCTGCCTGTGTGCGCCGCCCAGGACAGTGTTAGACAAGTGTCATTTTGTCAATTAACCTCTTTGCATCCTCCGTTCATTAGGGCCCAGGCCAATGCACTTACGGAGCCACAGGGGGGCTTTTACTTCTGATGTGGCACTTGCAGTATGACACACAGCCTGCTCTTCCCCTCCCTCAGCCCCCCCCCCCCCCCCCGCCGCGGGCACAGCCGCGCCTCTCCGGCAAAGGGATGACCCCGCGTCACGCTGCACGAGGAGATCGTTTCCATGTATGGCAGGCCTTGACTTATTTAACACACAGAGCAGTGGGTGTCATGGTGTGTGTGTGAGCTGGCTCTTCATTTCCGCGGTTCTGAGAGAGCAGAGGATGTAGGCGTTGCCTGTGATCAGAGAGCCCCTGCTTCTCTCTACCTGTGAGCCCCCAGCCCTTCCTCTGGGGCCACGGGACAGGTGTCACGGCGCGCGCCCGTCCACGACGCTAGCTGACAAAAACGAAATAACTGGTAGTCTCCTCCCTGTTTCCTCTATCTTCCTACGCAGCCCCCTAACCTTCTAAGGACTATGTCACAACAGATGCATGCTGCCAGCCCCTTAAATGGTGCTGAGTGCTTTCCGCTGAATGTTAATGCCCCAAACAACCGCGCCGCGATGTAGCTATTAGTACTTTACAAAATGAGGAAACCGTGGAAGTTCTCAAACTAGCCAGCAATCAAGCCACGGTCATCCAACCCAACACTTCACACTGTCTCCACTTCCGGCCGTGCCTTGGTCATCACGTCCATCCTACGACAATAGGAATCAGAGGCGCCATCCTTCCGCCGGTAACCTGAATTCCAACTGAGCGGGACACCCACGAAGGGGTGACGTCACCATTAATAAAATAATGAAGGACAAATTTGGTTGTATAGTCAGTGCCGTTTGGGGGTGAACGGCAGCATGAAGCAAGATGCTAAAATGTGCAGAAATTTCAAAAAGCACAGCCTGTTCACTCAGGTAAGGAAATGGAGACTAGTCTATAGACACGCTCCATCTGAGAGCGAGCACGTGGCTGCCAGTTCAGTCCCCTAGGTCTGAAAGAGGGTGTTGGCTTGAAATTTCTCTCCAGACAGGTGTGACCCGAGGCCCCGTCTCTGCTGGGCCTCTGTTCCTGTCTCCCTACAGCCCATTCTGTTCCAGTTCTGTTCTCTTCCTTCTCACCGGGATGGTAGTCTGGTCACCTGTCTATTGCTGTGGGCACTCTGCAGTCCCCTCCTCCCCTTTGTCCGCACTCCCCTCACCTCCCACTCATCACCAAGGGTTTTTTTTGTTTTGTTTTGTTTTGTATTTTTCCAAAGTTAGAAGCAGGGAGGCAGTCAGATTCCCACATGCACCCGATCGAGATCCTCCCGGCATGCCCACGCGGTGGGGGGGGGAGATGCTCTGCCCATTTGGGGCATTGCTCTGTTGCAACCAGAGTCATTCTAGCACCTAAGGTGGAGGCCACAGAGCCATCCTCAGCGCCCAGGCCAACTTTGCTCCAATGGAGCCTTGGCTGTGGGAGGGGAAGAGAGAGACAGAGAGAAAGGAGAGGAGGAAGGGTGGAGAAGCAGATGGGCGCTTCTCCTGTGTGTCCTGGCCGGGAATCGAACCTGGGACTTCCACATGCCAGGCCGACACTCTTCCGCTGAGCCAACTGGCCAGGACCACCAAGCTTTGTTTATCCTTCCCTGTTGTCCTGCTCATCCGGTGAGCATCCCTGCCCTCCTGCGGGTGGGTAGTTACTGCTATCATTCTCCCTTCTGTTTATATCACGGCAGAGGTAGAGCTTCATTATGAAATTATAAAATGTGATGACATCTAGGAAGAAAACATATACTGGTTTCTTCTTTTTCAACTTCCCTTTTTTCTTAATAAAAAAATTATCACTGAGAATTTGGGGAAATCGAGATTGAGCACACTATCGTGATATAGAGAACACGTATAAAAATAATGACCTGCGAGCATTGTGTCCCTCTGCGGCTTCTGAAGGAAGCACCAGGTAAGAGGTGAGTCTCCCCGCTTAGCTGCGTTGCTCTCCCTAGTGAGGCTGGTAAGATAAACAAGGAGCCAACTGGAAAGGCATTTAATTCTGAGGTATGTCAGGAAAACACACACACACACACACACACATACACACACACGCACACATACATGAATGTTTGCCAAATAGACTCAGTCGGAGAGGGGATAGGGCAATGCCTTTTCAAGACTGAAAGGGGTGTAAGCCGTGGGGAGCAAAAACGGGAACTGCAGGGAAGGAGTCCCTGTCACCCTAGCTTTGGCTATTACCGCAAAACATTCTAATCATCAAGTCACCGTAATTAGTGTTATTATTGTTATTACTGACGACAGACATGTGGGGCTGCCGACAGGACGCCGGGCTCCGCGCAGGAGAGAATTAGGTGGTGTCCCTGCGGTGCAGACTTACAGCAGATCGCAGTGGCAATAGAAAATCATATTAACGGCGATTCAGCATTTTATTAGAAAAAAAAATAGCATGGCTTCTCTCCTCTCTCTGGGCTTCCTCCCGCCCGGTAGAATACTGACTCCACGAACGATAGTGCCTGGCCGGTACAGCTGATGGAACTGCCACTAAGAGGTAGCGCCCTGCAGTTCCCCCGACCGCCAACACGCCTTTGTTTCTGCTTCCGCGGGACCACGTGGAGCCATCCGCCATCTGTTTGGTTTGCTACCTTTGGGGTCACATGGATGGATTCTCTGGTGTCGGTCAGGGTGACCAGATTCCACCACCCACCGTCTTCGTAAGTGGTGATTTTCATACTGCTGGTTGCAGCCCATTTGTGGATCTTGGGATTCATTTAGAGGCCCATACCAGGATTCTAATACAAATAATAGAATTTTTAAAAGTAGAAATTTAAAAAAAAGGAATGCAAATACATTACATTTAGTAAGGATATGTTTCCTGAAAGTTTTGTTTTACTTTTGTGTGTGGTTGTGCATCCCATGGGTGTGAAACTAAAAAGGATTGATTGCTATTGCTCAGAATAAAAAACATAAGTTGGAAAAGCCCTAAAGGTATGAAGATCTACTTGTCACTTATCTTGAGGTACTCAAACCACAAACGTGGCAGACAGTGAACACACTTTTCAAGGGACTCCAATTATTCATACCTCAAAATCAACTAGTGTGTGTACGGTAACAGTGACCTTATCTCGCAGAATTAATTCTAACCTCAAATATTCTTTCCCATTGCCACCATAAATACTTCCTGACAGACTTGTTAGACATTCTGGGCCCTGACTATGAGTTTACAAAATACACTTACCACGTGACGTCGTTTATAAGGCTGCTTGTTTATCCTGTACATTCATTCTCTGGTGTCATAGGCCTGTCTCTCCCACACAACTGTCCAATCACCCCTCCTTGGCATGGCCAGGAACCCCTCATGTATGCCTTGCTAAACCCACAGTAGAACTCACTTCTCCCCCACGTCCTCCTGCCCACGACACAGGAGACGGTTCTCCAATGTCTGTCCTAGAACTTAGCCATGTCCTCAACATCTTCCAAGAAAAGCTTCCATCTGCCTCCAGCGGGCAGAGTCCCTGATTTGTCACCTCTTGTTGGTAAGACAGCTTTCCCTCTGCCTGTGTTCTGGCTGGAACCCCCGTGCCTGTCCTGGGGTCCTATCACTAGGTTGCTTCCGTCCGTGCAAGTCCAAGAATCCATCGAGGTGATGGCACACCCTCTCCTCTGACTCTTTTTAGAAGTTTAATCCAAGTGAAAACAGTTGAACCGAAGGTGGAGAGAAGGACCCATGACTGAATTATCGAGATCATCTTTCAGTAAAGACGGCAGGGACAGCAGCAGCTGGGGACGGGGAGTGACAAAGCACGCAGCCAGGGGCCGTCAGTATGAAGAGGTGTGCCCGGCGACGTGCGGACAGACAGACACCGCCGCCTAGCGAGAGCTTTCACAGACCCGCGCTTCCAGGCATGCTTCTAACGGCTCATCCTAAGTAGTCCCTTTTCTACCGCTCATAGGAAGTGCCCTGAAATTTTTACCTTCCGGGCTCACAACGATGGCAAGGTGATTCCACCGTTGGCCACAAATACAAAACACAGAGCCGTGTTCCTGCTTAGAAGGACGCTAACGGTTAGTAAATGTATTTAGTTATAATCTGGTGCTCTCACCAACTTCCCAAAGGAGAGACGAGTGCCCTGAAGAGCATTCTGAAAGAAAACCCAAGATAAGGTATTGAAGGATCAAAACACAACAAAGCTCATTTACAGGGAAAAAAAAAAGAGGGTGCATAGATGCTTTCGGTCACTTCGGTAGAGCTCATTATAATATTTGAATAAATTTGGAAGTAGAAATTTCTGGCCACTAGGGTAAAAGAGAAATGTGTGATCTGAATAGACATGATCTTCCCTGGAATTTAGACCACCCAGAAATGTACCCGACTGTGCTTGTTGAAGGAGCATCAGGCGTGGTCTGGATGGATGCCCTCTGGTTCTAGCCCTCTCCTGCCACTAATGACGGTATTGCTCAGAAAAGTCGCTTCACCTTTAAATTACGTATCCATATGATGGGGCAGTAAAGGGGGGAGCCTGAGACCAGAAAACCCATAAAGACCTTTTAAGCATTAAAATTCTGACCCTGCAACATGGGAACACTTAAAGAAATAGGGATATTTTAAGCCGAGAGCTGTATTAACCACTCGGCAGTACAGAAGTTGTATAAAACTAGCCAGTTGTAGCCCTGGCTGGCTGGCTAGCTGGCTCAGTGGTAGAGCGTCAGCCTGGCGTGTGTAAGTCCCAGGTTCGATTCCCAGCCAGGGCACACAGGAGAAGCACCCATCTGCTTCTCCACCCCTCCCCCTCTCCTTTGTCTCTATCTCTTTCTTCCCCTCCCACAGCCAAGGCTCCATTGGAGCAAAGTTGGCCCAGGTGCTGAGGACGGCTCCATGGCCTCCACCTCAGGTGCTAGAATGGCTCCAGCTGCAACAGAGCAACACCCCAGATGGGCAGATTATCGCCCCCTGGTGGGCATGCCAGGTGGATCCCGGTCAGGCACATGCAGGAGTTTGTCTGACTGCCTCCCCACTTCAATTCTCACTTCAGAAAAATACCAAAAAAAAACCCCCACAAAAACTAGCCAGTGGTTCTTTTCCCATGTGGAAGTATCAGCAGCACCCTCTGATGCACGGTTCCAAAACCCGTTGCTTAATTTCAGAATGGGGCAGAGCGTCACTCCTAGCACCTGGTCGGGCATAGAGTCTCCATGCTCTGTCTCTTACATTTACGGCCTTTCTCTCCCCATTGCGACGGGGCCGCCACAGCCCCCTTGCACGTCCACACACTACCCTACCCTGATTCCTGAATGACCAGTGCCTTTCACTGCTCCCTGCAGTGACTGCTCAGCACCAGCAGGATACTGACCAAACTCCTTAGCTCCCCATCCGAAGCCCCCGTGACCTCGGTCCTGCTCGTTTTCTCTGGCGTTAAGTCTCTGCACGGTCCCCTGGACTCTTCCAGCGTTTCGTCACAGGTCCCCAGGGACCCACGTCCTCGCACCTCGGCACACCCTGTCTCCTCCCCTGTCACTTCCCCGGGTCACCTGGCGGAAGCTTCGTCAGCATGCCAGACGCTGTCCAGTTGTCCTCTAGGACACCTGAACCGACGGGCACGCTCTTGTCTAGACCAGCCACTGCTCTCTCTCCTTCGCTCACTGTATCCTGCACGACTTCCACCGGCACATGTGACATTTTATCACTGACAGTCGGTCTCTCTTCCTCAATCTTTAGCACCGGGAGGCACGAGACACTTGCTGCTTTTAATCCCTAACCTGTGGGGAACATGGGGCGCGAGTCAAGTGTCGGGGTGTTGGATCTTCTCCCCGATTTCCAACTCGCGAAGAGCTGAACCAGACCTTCCTTTGTCTCTTTCCTCTGTGGCCATCGTTCTGTCCATCCCCATCCTGACGGCCCTCACAGCGGCGTCTTTGGTCCGTCCTCCCCTCCCCGGGCACGTGTCTGGACAGCAAACATCCGTTGCCAGCGGCCAGTGCGTCCCCTTCTCTCGATTTACTTCTTTATCTGACCCACCCCCACTCTGTCGTCCGTTTCACACGTTTCCCTTGCCAGGCTTCTCTCAGTGATCCTCAAAGCGTCTGTGAAACACCTGGCCCCTGTCTAGCACACTCCACAAATGCGACATGTGCTTGTTGAAAAGCGGCAATGTTTGCCGAATTGATTTCTGCTGTCAGGTCATCTCTAGGAAGTAGCTCCTTAAAAAAACAAGACAGAGGCACTAGGCACCGTGGTCAACACAGGCAGCAGAGGGGAGCAGGGCGGTTAGGGGTCCCCGGCTTCGGAGTCGGGCGGTCCTGGGTGTGAGTCCTGCCTCCAGCCGCCACCCGCTGGTTGGCTCCTTATGAAAGGGAATAATTACACCTGCCTGTCTGCATTATTGCAAGGTCTGGACGAGAGACCTTGGCAGGCTGTTGCAGCAGACAGAGAATGATAAATGCGGTTGTTACGATTCCTATTACTGGTGACTGATTATTAGTATAATCAATATTATTATTATTATTATTATTATTGATTTGGTGCCCCTCAGATGCAACGTTCAAGGATACCTGGGCGCTATTTCTTCTATGAGAGGTTCGTTGAGGATCTTTGCTATCGATTTGTTTTCCACCTGGGCTTATTATGCTAATAGATAGATGATAGATAGATAGATAGATAGATAGATAGATAGATAGATATAGCTATATAGATCAGTATTGCACTGTGGTTCCATCTGGGGTCGACACTGAGCCAAACTTGAACCAGCAGCTGCAGGGTGTGTCCCCCACCCCCACCCCGAGCCTCCCAGCCTCGGAGCCGCCCTCCGGGGAGATGAGACAGGCAACCCGCAGAGACCTCCGCTTTTCCGCCTGGCGTTCCGAGGGTGGTCCCATTATTGTTGCGCTTGTTTTCTTTACCAACCTCCTCTTGCCCCCCCCCCCCGCTCCCCACCCCCAACAAGAACTAGAGCCATTCAGGGAATGAGAAACAGACTCAGCAGCCTCAGTAAGATGACGAAGTGTCACTGGTGGCAGGACACGGCGTGATCTCACTGCCGACCCAGGTAACAGCGTGCGCCTTCCTCCGGGACAAAGGACACGCTGTCTCTGCGGAACACGTAGTCGTCGTCATCGTCATTGATATCGTCGTGGGGACGGCTTTCAGCGCCTGGTCCTGTCATCAGCCTCTCTAGCCAGAGCCCGCGGGGACAGCGAGTGCGGCGCCCCGCTCCCAACATCCACCTGCCGACCCTCTGTTTGATTTGTGAAAACAAACTCAGGGCTTCAGCTCTCTCCTATGTAACATTTCGCCTTAAGAGAGCTCTCTTCCACTCTGCTTCGTACAATGGAAACACAGCGTCATACAACGGGGAGCAGGGGAAAGGGAAGGGGTGGAGGAGAGTGACCGCGGGAGCGGCTCTTGCTTGGACACCTTGAGCTCCGGTCTTCCTCTCCGGAGGCAGACACCGGGCAGGGTGCCGCGTTACCTCGTGCCCGCGGGCGGAGCGCAGCACAGCGCCACGTGCCATCAATGTCAGGGCCGCGCATGCGGCCTGGGGGAAGCGCACACACAGTGCCACGCCCACACCCAGTCATCCCTTAACTAGACTCTATAATGAGGCACCCGTTTGTTAAATACTCTGAGGGACGAGGCTTTCTATCGGGTCTTTTCATTCAATTCCCCTTTTGGAGACAAATTGGAGGCCGCCTGTGGCTTCCAGGCCATTTTGTCCCGCCCCTGCCCCCTTTCCTGGCATCCTTCCAAACTCAAAATGAGGATCACAGGGCCAGTCTGGGT
Source organism: Saccopteryx bilineata (assembly GCF_036850765.1). Taxonomy (NCBI): domain Eukaryota; kingdom Metazoa; phylum Chordata; class Mammalia; order Chiroptera; family Emballonuridae; genus Saccopteryx; species Saccopteryx bilineata. The sequence goes on along the minus strand of NC_089500.1, from coordinate 78,837,207 downwards.
TCAAGCCTCTCCTACCTTCTGAGTAAATTCCCGGCCAGGGGAGGGCACGCAGAACCACCTGCAGGTCGTAGAACTCGCTCCATCGCTCCATTGCTCCATGACCCCTCCAGCTCTCCGCAGCCCGGGCTGACCGCTGCCTGACCTCAGCCACTGGGCAACGAGAATCTGCATCGCCTGCAAGCCAGGCCTCGACGCCGCCGTTCAGAATAGACAGCAGCTCAGTCCACCTGCGTTTACTGGATTTTGCAATCCTCTTGCGCAGGGCGTGTAGCTCTCTCTCCTGAAGTCGTGACGACAGCTGTAACCATGGAGATGTCTCTCACAGACAGTCCCTCTGTCGTGTGCGGTCACGCTGCCGCGACATGGGTGTCCTCCCGGCACACACGGCGGCCCCAAGCCCTCGGCCACGTGAACAGGGAGGGTCGTGACTCGGTTTCCTTACCAACCTGGAGGCTTCAGTTCACCTTCCCTTGCTGTGCTGCTTGTTCAAGGGGCCGGGCTCAGCAGAGGCCCCTCAAGGAGAAAGGACCCGCGGGGCTCCAGGACCATGTGCCTCTCGGAAGCTGACTCTGTCCCGTTCAAAAACTTGGTGTCTGCCGTTATCCCCCGAGAACATTGGCTGCAGAGTTACTGAAGGAACTGGCAGTGAGCACTTACGTAGAAGGGAGTCTACCCTTCTCTTCATTGTCTGATCTCAGGGATGGACCTTGTAAGCTCCCGCAGTTTGAGATAGAAATCAGAAAGAACCGACACTGGAAACGAAAACAAGCCAAGTTTGAAGGTCAGCTCGGCCTTTGTCTTCCGTGACTTGAAGCAAGTCAGCTGACTTCCCTGCGCCTCAGCCTTCTCGCCTACGAAGTGAGAAGACCCCGACCTTCCTCCCGGACCACAGAGAGACGCACACGAGAGGGCGTGCGTGGACGCCTCTGACACACACGGGGTTGTCAGAAGGTGGCTCCTTTCCACCTTCGCCCATGGCTGTGTCGGGTTCACCGCACACACGGTGGCTCGTGAGAGATGAGACGCTGGTGCTGCCATGTTTTGTCACCCTGCTGGAGGTCAGATTGGGGACTTGAGTCTTATCATTTGAGCTAGTCCATCTGTGTGACCCCTCCTGGCCTGGCCTTGGTGCCTAGACGTCCTCTAGGATCCAGGCCTGTGACCGAAGCAATGACGCGGTGACACCGTGACACAGAGCCTAGGTGGGCTGCAACCTCTTCCTTAGGTGACACTATATGTTGTTTTATGGTATCACATTATTATAATATTCCTTCTTATTTGGGACAGGGCAAATCCCTTTGAAAACAGCCCAGGGAAAAAAATTTTTTGAATTATAAGCCATTAAAAATGTAAGCGAGAAACATTTCAAGTTATTAATTAGGCAAGATTTTGAGAAGCTAAATGGTTTTGTGAAGGGAAATGTAATTAACAGGTCATCCTGTATATGTTTGCAAAGTGCCTACGATGCGTGAAAATGTTTTCGTCTCCTTAGCCTTTCCTAACGTTGTGTGTTGATATTTAAATTAATTAAAGGCAAACCCACCTGTGCTCTTAAATCACTCTGTGGTAACTGATAGGCGCGGCCACCAAATTGACGGCATAGAATCCAACGCGGCCAACCCAAAAGCGTGTGTGGTCCGAGAAGCCACGCTCAGGTCAGTCGCGAGAGCCTGCGGCTGGGGCTCTGTGGGGTTGGCTCCCGTCCTTGCGGGGAGAGAAGCCGAAAGCCTCAGGGTGAAGCCGGCTCTGGAGCAGAGCAGACGTTCCCGCCTTAGCTCACTGCCACAGCCCACGTGCACAGCGCAGACGCCACGCTCAGTGAGTATCAGCTCACTGCCACAGCCCACGTCCACAGAGCAGACACCACGCTCAGTGAGTATCAGCTCACTGCCACAGCCCACGTGCACAGAGCAGACGCCACGCTCAGTGAGTATCAGCTCACTGCCACAGCCCACGTGCACAGAGCAGACGCCACGCTCAGTGAGTATCAGCTCACTGCCACAGCCCACGTGCACAGAGCAGACGCCACGCTCAGTGAGTATCAGCTCACTGCCACAGCCCACGTGCACAGCACAGACGCCACGCTCAGTGAGTATCAGCTCACTGCCACAGCCCACGTGCACAGAGCAGATGCCAGGCTCAGTGAGGATTAGGTCACTGCCACAGCCCACGTCCACAGAGCAGACACCACGCTCAGTGAGTATCAGCTCACTGCCACAGCCCACGTGCCCAGCACAGACGCCACGCTCAGTGAGTATCAGCTCACTGCCACAGCCCACGTGCACAGAGCAGATGCCAGGCTCAGTGAGTATCAGCTCACTGCCACAGCCCATGTCCACAGAGCAGACACCACGCTCAGTGAGTATCAGCTCACTGCCACAGCCCACGTGCCCAGCACAGACGCCACGCTCAGTGAGTATCAGCTCACTGCCACAGCCCACGTGCACAGCACAGACGCCACGCTCAGTGAGTATCAGCTCACTGCCACAGCCCACGTGCACAGCACAGACACCACGCTCAGTGAGTATCAGCTCACTGCCACAGCCCACGTGCACAGAGCAGACGCCATGCTCAGTGAGTATCAGCTCACTGCCACAGCCCACGTGCACAGCACAGACGCCACGCTCAGTGAGTATCAGCTCACTGCCACAGCCCACGTGCACAGCACAGACGCCACGCTCAGTGAGTATCAGCTCACTGCCACAGCCCACGTGCACAGCACAGACGCCACGCTCAGTGAGTATCAGCTCACTGCCACAGCCCACGTGCACAGAGCAGATGCCAGGCTCAGTGAGTATCAGCTCACTGCCACAGCCCACGTCCACAGAGCAGACACCACGCTCAGTGAGTATCAGCTCACTGCCACAGCCCACGTGCCCAGCACAGACGCCACGCTCAGTGAGTATCAGCTCACTGCCACAGCCCACGTGCACAGCACAGACGCCACGCTCAGTGAGTATCAGCTCACTGCCACAGCCCACGTGCACAGCACAGACACCACGCTCAGTGAGTATCAGCTCACTGCCACAGCCCACGTGCACAGAGCAGACGCCACGCTCAGTGAGTATCAGCTCACTGCCACAGCCCACGTGCACAGCACAGACGCCACGCTCAGTGAGTATCAGCTCACTGCCACAGCCCACGTGCACAGCACAGACGCCACGCTCAGTGAGTATCAGCTCACTGCCACAGCCCACGTGCACAGAGCAGACGCCACGCTCAGTGAGTATCAGCTCACTGCCACAGCCCACGTGCACAGCACAGACGCCACGCTCAGTGAGTATCAGCTCACTGCCACAGCCCACGTGCACAGCACAGATGCCACGCTCAGTGAGGATTAGGTCACTGCCACAGCCCACGTCCACAGAGCAGACACCACGCTCAGTGAGTATCAGCTCACTGCCACAGCCCACGTGCACAGCACAGACACCACGCTCAGTGAGTATCAGCTCACTGCCACAGCCCACATGCACAGCACAGACGCCACGCTCAGTGAGTATCAGCTCACTGCCACAGCCCACGTGCACAGAGCAGACGCCAGGCTCAGTGAGTATCAGCTCACTGCCACAGCCCACGTGCACAGCACAGACGCCACGCTCAGTGAGTATCAGCTCACTGCCACAGCCCACGTGCACAGCACAGACGCCACGCTCAGTGAGTATCAGCTCACTGCCACAGCCCACGTGCACAGAGCAGATGCCACGCTCAGTGAGTATCAGCTCACTGCCACAGCCCACGTGCACAGTGCAGACACCACGCTCAGTGAGTATCAGCTCACTGCCACAGCCCACGTGCCCAGCGCAGACGCCACGCTCAGTGAGTATCAGCTCACTGCCACAGCCCACGTGCACAGTGCAGATGCCAGGCTCAGTGAGTATCAGCTCACTGCCACAGCCCACGTGCACAGCACAGACGTCATGCTCAGTGAGTATCAGCTCACTGCCACAGCCCACGTGCACAGCGCAGACGCCACGCTCAGTGAGTATCAGCTCACTGCCACAGCCCACGTGCACAGCACAGACGCCAGGCTCAGTGAGTATTTTCTCACCACACTGCAGGTGACAGGTACGGATGAGTTTCCTCGGCAGCCTGGCAGCAGGACGTGAGAGCCAAGATCTGGCATGGGACATCCTAGACTTTAACCCTCGCTGGTAGCGTCATCCCAAGTAATTTAATTTGAGCCTAGACTCCTCAACGGAAACTGGAGACAAGAGTTACGAAGACGAGACGGTGCGGAAGGGTCTATGTGAAAGAAGGCACGTTGGAAGGAGCACTTGGGGACCGAGGAAGGCGGGGTTCTGCGGCCGCCTTACAAGGAATTCCCTGGTCCTGGGTGCTTGTCATGGGTTCCCTCTTCCGCCCTCCAACACGTGGGCAGCCCCGAACCAAACGATTATGAAAGTGACCTTCCCGCACCTGGAGTGGGGAAGGGGGAAGGGGACACGTTGACACGAACAACAAGAACTGCATGCCAAGTAGCGTCTGTAACGTCGGTTTGTTGGGGTTTCTAAGATATGGGGGTCTCAGTCTAAAGGTGCTCAGCCCCATTTCTAGAATCGCTGTCATCATGAGAACTTTTCCTCTACCTCCATGTCGAATAACATGGGACATGACGCAGAGTGAGCAAGGCCCATGGATCTCTCCCTGACGGATGGCTTTTCATCTGAACATGTCCAGGTCGGCAAATGCCACATACAGAGAAGTCAACACGTGCTGCAGTGGCCAGGAAGGTTTCCTCGCGGTGCACGTGTGCCTAAGTAAGCCCCCCTCTCGTGGCCACGGCCGTTTTCTAAATTACACTTGTAAGAGCTTTTCCAGGATGTCTCCAGCAAACGCGAGTCCTTATCCATCCGGCCTGTGTGTTCAGCACGAACGGGGGGGAAAAGGGATGGCTAATATGCTGCTGTCCCTCCCGTCTCTGGGGGCACAGAGACCAGGTTGGGGGGAGGGCTTGGAGGAGCACGTTCTTTAGAAGGGAGAATTGACAGGCCGGGGCGACTGGATGTGACAGTTAGCAAAGAAGGTTCCATCCAACATGGCCGTCTGCATGTAGGGCTTCAGTGAATGGGTGAGTGGCCCTACTGTGTGCCCAAAGAGAGCACCCTACAATAAGCAGTGTCAAGGCAGGAAATAATTATCCCAATTACCTGGAGAACGTAGCACGGCTAAGTTCAACCGTGTCTCACACGTACGTGGAGGCGCTCACATGTATTAGATGAATAATCAATGAGTCGCTGCTCTGTATTTACTAGCTGTGTGACGGTGGGCAAGTGACCTAACCTCGCTAACTCTCTTTTATTCCAACAGGAGAGACCCTACCACCTACTTCCTAAGGTAGTTAGTTGTCTGCAGCAGAGAATGAAAGGCTGTGTGTGTCTAAGAGTATGCGGTGCAATCCCAGGTTCACAGTCAGCTTTCAATCAATAGTGACTGCTTATATTAATCCCTGCCACTCAGGGATTACGTCTCCCCGACAGGGCAGAGAAAGGAAACCAACAGATGTGAGACAGTGTGTTGTTGTTTTTTTCCCCCACAGTGGTTGACAGAGCCTCTCTCTGACACATCATCACCACACCATCAGACCTGTAACCAGAGAACGCAGAGCCGAATAGGATGGTGAGGCACCCTGATTCACCGGGTCCGGTGCTCCTCAGCGTCAGGTCAAGTGTAAACCCTCATCAACACTGACCTCGCTGCCTTGGGTCCCAGTCCACCCTTCCTTCTCCTCCGAGCAACGGGAAGGGGGGGTGAGAGGGGGGAAGGCGAGAAGTTAGACCTGACTCCCTCCCGCCTTCTGACTTCCAGTCTAACATTGCGCGGGCAAGCGCAGACCCTACAGTAACATAATCACATGCGGAGGACGCGCGGATATGCAAAAACATGTAAATCACGCCACTTTAAATGCAAATATATACATGGCCTTTCGGATTCTCTATGCCACTTGGACGTGACCCTCAGGATCACCTTAGTGGAAACCACTGCCCTCGGTGCCACTTTTTAAAACTGAATCACTGATCTGAGATAGGTTTGTTTTTTTTTTATTTTTAAAGAGGAACTAGGAATGAAAAAGAAATAATATTTTACAGCTCACATCTGCGTGGGTTCAACCACCTGCTACGATTCTGGAGACGAGACTCCTTTTCCTGCCGTGTGCTATTAGTTAATTTCTCTGTGTACATGTTTGCTCTCGCACCGCCCCCAACGCCAGATTGCGGCTCCTGGAGGGAAGGCGCGGTGCATGCTCATCCACGATGTCCCGCGGTAACCCCCACAAACCGCGTCTTGAAAAATGGAGGGAGGGGCCCCTGCCGTATGAGTTGGTACCATCTTGTATGTCCCTCATTCCATCCCCTTTGTCTCCCAGCTCTCCTAGTGTTACGCTTTCCTTACCTTGCCAGCCCTTCTGGGTCCCCTGCTGTGGGCTGTGCTACTGCTCCTGCTCCTTACTGAGCTTCTTCGTGGGTGGTCTGCATCATAGCGAGCCTCCCACATCCCCCGGGTCCCAACCCCCTCCCTGTTTGTCCACTTTAAAGCCGTTCATTCCCCACCTTAAGTTGGAACATACTCATGCATGCTTTTTCATCTATTTTTGGTTTTTTTCCCCACATCCCACACAAATATACCCGTGTTTTCTCTATATCTGGTCTGAACCATCCAGACATTTACCGTGTTTAGGTATTTGTAGCCTACCCCTTCTGAGCTCTATTTCCTGCCCTAACTACAAAGCCCTTCCCAGCTCTTTCCCACAGCCCTGCCTGACCAGGTGGAAATCCCCCTTTAACCCCGAATTCTCCATTCCCAAGTTCAAGTCCGGTGACAGCTCCTCTTCCTCCATTCATTCCCATGTAGCTGCCCAAGTCTCAGCTCTGCCTACGCTAGACTTGTCCATGGTTTTCGGTGGCTTTAGGCAGCTGTTATCTGCTTCTGAGGTCGGCAGGGAGATAGGCACGTCACTGTGGCTCTGTCCGCACTGCCCTACAGAGGACAGCACGACCCTGTCTGCTTTATGAGGACGTAGCTCATTCACAGAACAGCTCCGTCACATTGCCAGGGAGGGCCAACGTCTCTGACATTTTTATTTCCACTATAAAAATAAAAATCAAAGTGATTCGGAGCAATGAAAAGCTCTTTTGAAAAGCCTGCTCACTTCTGTTGGGGCCATCCCCTCCTGTAGAGCAAGCCGCAGCAAGCTTTTTCTGTCGTGGCTCAGATGGTCAGTAGTTTAGGCGTTGCTGGCCACACAGTCTCTGTGACAGGTCTTTGCCGCTGCCACAGTAAGGCGGGCACAGCTGTGAATGAGCAGTGTGTGTGGTGTGGTGTGGCAGTGGTGATGGTGATGGTGGTGACCATCGGTGGGAAGGGAGGGCATGAGGGAGGGGAGAAGGGAGACTGGAGTGTGTCGGTGGGGGGAGGACGAGGACCTCACTTTGCTCTCTGATCTGAGGGAGAGCACGTCATAGGTCCTACAGCTAAGACCCTGGTCCCCAAAGGTGATCCGTTCTTTCTGTCTCTTTTCAGGCAGGTAGCAGGGATGGGAGGGCCATGAGCGGTGGGCTCCCAATGCCCCCTTGTCACGTTATCATCACGTACTGACCCGGCCCCTGGGGAAACAGAAAACTGAGTCTGGTTTCTGACCCACATGATGGGAATGATGGTAACTGCCTTCCTGGTGTTCGATGCATTAAACAAGGAGGTCATGAGACCAGGGAACTCTCCTGCCGGGGAGACCTACGTAAGTAAGCAGACCAAAATCTGAGCCTCTAAGTGCCTCCCAGTTAAAAAATGGAAACCTTAAGACAATCAATTCCTACAAAGACAAGTAGACTTTAGTCTATAGCCAATCAAATCCTTTTCCTCCCTTCGCTTTCGAAGCTTCTTAAAGAAGTCTCACTCTCTGGTGGCCAACGGCTAGAGGAGTGCTTCTGCCCACTTCTCGCTTGGCGCTGCGAGTTTGAATCAATCTTTGCTCAGATAACTCTTGAAATTTTTAATAGGCCCCGGTTTCTCTTTCAATACCAGTCTGTTACAAAACACAGCCCTGTGTAATCTACAGGGAAAGCGTCAGACGTGAGCCTTTCTCCTTATTACCAGTAAGGTGTTTAAAATCTCCAATAAAATAACCAGTCTAGGGACAGCATTATCTTATGTAGCCAATAAACCATTTGGCCCATCGCTGCAATTTAAGGAAATTATCTGACGACATAGTTACTAGAGTAAATGGTATTCATATTTACGAGTCACACAGTGAATGGTGGAAACTCTCTAGCAACTCTTTGTTCACTGACTAAAAACCAGTATTGGTAACGGCCCTGTGTCGGCCGATAGGCTTCTGTCAGACTCTGTATAACGTGATTGAAGAAACAGCTCCCTTTCAAAGAAACTTTTCTTCTGATTACAAAGTTCAGTGTAAGTTATAGGAAAACAGAAGAAATACATAAAGAAGAAATGTATGAATGTCAAGTTAGAAGAACGCAATGACACAGGACTGTTCAATCATATTTTTTATGTTTTTGGTATTTTGGCATTTTTCTTTCGCATTCTTTGTGAGAATATGTACTCTCCTTGTATTTAACTGAGCTCATGCTTAACGTGTGGAAACCCTGAGGCCTGTTCTTTCCCTTTAACCAAAACAGTGAGAGCTTGCTGTGTCTCATTAAATATATATTATGTGAAAAGCGGATACATGCCTGGATAGTATGCCTCCCCTTAACTAACAGCCAATTTAGGACATTCTGATTATTTTCAACTTTTAATATCACACGTAGTCTCACGATAAATTTCCTTTTACATATATTTTTTCTTTGCTTTTGACTATTTTCATAGAGAGAATATACACAAAGAATTAGTTTAAATATATGTGTGCATGCATTGTACCAAAAAATTTCAATTATTTATACTTCTAGATTTAAAAAAAAAAACCTGCCAGCAGTAGGTTTTATATTTTCATCAAATTAATAAGTGAAATCAGTATCATATTTTCTATTTACCTTCATAGTAGTACTGATGTGGTCATAGGTGGAGTGGTCCTTAGTGAATTTGCAATTTCCCTTAGTGAATTTCTTTATTTCTGTTGTTTAGATTTTTAAAAATTTTTTGAGAAAGCTGAGATTTTTTTAAAAAATTAATCATTTATCAGTCATTTACAAATATACACTGCTCACAAAAATGAGGAGATCAGGGAACGTGCAGACACTCCAGGACTTGCAGCCTTTTGTAAACAGTGCATTTCCACCAATGAGATCAAAGTTGGTTTTGCATCTCATTTGCATTATCGAACTTCTTTGGTCATTTGCTTTTCTGATGTTCTTGTTTAATTAAAAAAAAATCAAATGCTTCTTTTTTTTATCGTTTCATATTCATTTTGAAATATTCCCTAGTTTTTGTGAGCACTATATTTCTCTTATTTGACATTTGACTTCTAAATGTATTTATATCATTTAATACACAGTTCACTTTTATACAGTTTCTATCATCAAATAAATCACTCTATCTTTACTATTTCTATGTTTACTTGAACCCTAAGTATGTCTTTCCCAACCAGGTTTCAAATTATTTTTTCTTAATTTTTTCTCTCTCTTCTTTCCTTCCTTTCTTCCTTTCTCCTTCCTTCCTTCCTTCCTTCCTTCCTTCCTTCCTTCCTTCCTTCCTTCCTTCCTTCCTTCCTTCCTTCTTTCCTTTCTTCCTTCCCCCTTCCCTCCTTCCTTCCTTCCTCCTTTCTTCCTTCCTTCTTTTCTTCTTTCCCCCTTCCCCCTTCCTTCCTTCCTTCCTTCCTTCCTTCCTTCCTTCCTTCCTTCCTTCCTTCCTTCTTTCCTTCCTTCCTCCCTTCCTTCCTTCCTTCCTTCCTTCCTTCCTTCCTTCCTTCCTTCCTTCTACACTACCTTGCAAGGCTCCTCTCCTGTTTATTCATTTATTTATCTCCTTTGACTCCTATTCCCCTATTCCCATTCCCTTGCTTACCCTCAAACATAACCATTTTCAGTTGTTTTAGCATCTTTCTCAAGTCATGTGTTTCTGTGAAATGTATACTTGTTTGTGCATGTGTGTGTACTGTTTATCTGCATCAATGCTATTATTATGTGTTGCAAATTTCAATGTTCCTTGCTTTTTTTCATTTCACCCAAGGGTCTCAAATTTTGTATATTGCTGTGAGTATACACTGTCACCTTGTTCATTGGTCCTAGTTGGTATAGACTTCCGCAGTACACACTCATAGTATTTACATCCCCACTGTAAATACTTCCCTTATCCACCTTCCCGCCCCCACAGACAGTGCTTCATTCAGAACACGCTCATTGATGTCCACGTATGGCTTTGTAAGGCGCGGCACCGCTGGTCGAAGGCATGCCCTTACTAAATATGGTGACATCGTGCCAGTTCATTCAGGTTGTCTGTTATTCTGTATCGTACCCAGCCGTGCCTGAGGATTGCTCCCACCCCTTCCCACCCCTTCTCCCACCAACACTCAGCAGTATCAGCTCACATCTCCCCCGTCTGACAGGTCTGGAGCGGTCTGCATGTGCATTCATCTCATTATGAAAGATGATGTGCATCGCTGTGTGAGTGTAGTAGTCCTCTGGGTTTCCACTTCTACGAATCGCCTCAAACTCCATTCCTGGACCACTTTTCTAAGGGGTTTCTATCTGGGTTTTGTTTGTTCATATGAAGCTCATATATCGTCTAGATATTAGTCCCAATGGGGTCTGACATGGAATAAAAATCTTTAGTGTGATGTAATCAAATTAAACAATTTTTCAACTCACGATTCCATGATTAGAAAACTAAGTTATTCTTCTGAATTATTTTCTATTAGCTTTATGGTTTGATTTTCATGTTTCCCTCCTTAATCCATCTGAATTTCTTCTCCATACATCATCTTTTATTTTTCCTTATACAGTCAGGCGTTTTCCCCAATACAAACTGCTAAACAACTTGTCTCTTTTCTATTCATCCCTAGGGCCCTCTAGTATATACTAATTTTTCACATTAACATGAATCTGCTCTGAGATCTCTAGACTGTTCTATTGGTCTATTTTTCTTTGCACCAAATTCTATAACTATATCTTTATAATATGACAATATCTAAGAAGACAAATATCTTCTCTTTTGTGTCTTTTTTTGAAGTAGATATAGCTCTCCATAAACATTGATCCTTCCATATTAATTTTAAAATAAATTTAATGAGTTTTATTCTTGTTAGGTTTATTTTAGAAATTTTGTAAATTTTGTGTTGAAGAGACTAGTGATTCATTTATATTGCATTCTGATTATCAACCCTTTTATTGAATTCTATTTTTCTAGTGTTTCTGTTGATTTTATTGGGTTTCCCACATAAAGAATTCATATCATATGTAAAAACCTCCTCTTTTAATATGTTTTTTTTCCATTTTAATTGAGATATAGTTGATATACAACATTATATTAGTTTCAGGAATATAATGATTCAGTATTTGTATGCAATTGCAAAATGATTACCAAAATAATTCTAGTTATTATCCAGCACCATGGTTACAATTTATTTTCTTATAAGAACTTTTAAGATGACTCTCTTAGCAGCTTTCAAATATGCAATACAGTATAATTGATTATAGTCACCACATTGTATATTATATTCCCATGACTTATTTTTAACTGGAAGTTTGTACCTTTTGATCTTTTTCACCCATTTGACCCATCTCCCACCTCCCTATATTGCTTTATCTGAATTATTTTTCTTCACATGATGCATGTGCTAGAGCTTTATAACAACTGTCAAGTAATAAAAATGATAGCAGACATACTTGTATTTTTTTTTTTTTGTATTTTTTCTGAAGTGAGAAGCAGGGAGGCAAAGAGACAGACTCCCGCATGCACCCAACTGGGATCCACCTGGCATGCCCACCAGGGGACGATGCTCTGCCCATCTGGGGCATTGCTCTGTTATGGCTGGAGCCATTCTAGTGCCTGAGGCGGAGGCCATGGAGTCATCCTCAGTGTCCGGGCCAACTTTGCTCCAATGAAGCCTTGGCTGCGGGAGGGGAAGAGAGAGACAGAGAGAAAGGAGAGAGGGAGGGGTGGAGAAGCAGATGGGCACTTCTCCTGTGTTCCCTGGCTGGGAATCAAACCCGAGACTTCCACATGCCAGGCAGATGCTCTACCGCTGAGCCAACTGGCCAAGGCTACACACATACTTGTCTTATTTCTTGTTTTAATGGGTAATGGTTCATGAAATTTTCCATTAAGTATAATAGATCTGCCCTACCATATTAAATGAGTATTCTTCTATTATTAATTTATCAAGAGATTACATAATACAGTAAATAGTTTGGGCACCCTCAAATGTCTACCACAGTGATTTCCGATCTTTTTCACCGCATGGCCCACAAAAACTAATTTTTAAAATTCTGCAGCACACCAAAATATATATTTTGCTGCTCTGACAATAAAATAATAGGTTTCATTTTGATTCTTTCATACCAGATAGCTATTGTCATTCTTTTTTTATTGGACAATCTAAAGGAAAAGAGGTCAGTGCCACTGACTGAATAATCAGGTATTGCATGTTTTAAAAGTTCTTGCAGCACACCGGTTGAAAATCGTTGGTCTATCATTTATGGATCAAAGTACAGTCTATCTCATTTTACTTATTAATCTGATTGCTATTACAGTAAGTTTTCTAGATAAATCAAATAAATCAGTAAAGCCTATTGATTTTGCCTATAATTAAAGCTTTGATTGAATCTCTTGTTTTGATATGTGCTTTTCTCACTATTCCTACTTTTTTTTTTTTTTTTTTTTAGAGACAGAGAAAGAGTCAGAGAGAGGGATAGATAGGGACAGACAGAGAGGAACGGAGAGAGATGAGAAGCATCAATTATTAGTTTTTTGTTGCGACACCTTAGTTGTTTATTGATTGCTCATATGTGCCTTGACCATGGGGCTACAGCAGACTGAGTAACCCCTTGCTCAAGCCAGCGACTTTGGGTCCAAGCTGGTGAGCTTTGCTCAAACCAGATGAGCCTGTGCTCAAGCTGGCAATCTCGGGGTCTCGAACCTGGGTTCTCCGCATCCCAGTCCGATGCTCTATCCACTGCACCACTGCCTGGTCAGGCTATTCCTACTTTCTAATCATTGAAAGCCACAGTTTTGATTCCTGCTTTAATCCAGTGATTATTTAATTAACTTGTGCTGGCTGTTGTTAATTTCCAAGTACTAGATGAAGGGGCTTCTTTTAATATCTGTACCTAACTTCTTTTCATGTTTATACTTAACTTCAAAAAGGAAGCCATGCACACTTTTTGTTACTTTGCATTTGTTTTAGGAGTTTTCTCGGTCCAACATACTTGGACAATTGTAAAACACTCACTGATAACCTGAATAAAGAAGATTATCTGTGTTTAGGAAACAGAGTATTAGAACTATTAAATCATTTGTTTTGAAACCACTGAAATCTTTTATATTCTTATTTGTTTTTTGCCATTAATCTTTGAAATATATATAGAGAGAAATCTGTCGCTTACAATGATTCTATTTATGGCATTGCTACTTATTTTCAATATGAAATTTGCCTTTTTATTCCATTCAAAGCTCTTTGCATTAAAATCTACTTTAATAATGTCATTTCTGTGTTTCTGTTTGTTTTTATTTGAGATGGGGGAGGTTTCTCTTGTAAACAGCATAGAATTGGGTTTGATTTTTATTGTATTTCAGTTTTTAATTCAATGTCTTTTTAAAAATAGAGCAATTTAACTTAATTATGCTTATTATCATAATTAACATGGCTACTGTTAATTATGTCAGTCTTTTATTTTGTACATTTTATGATTAATTTTTTGTTTCTTGTTATTTAACATTTTTCTTATATTTATTTTTCCTTTTTTGTTTTGCAGTGTTTATTGAAAATTCTATTCTATAAAATGAGAATATAAGCTTTTACATCAAAATTTGTTGTGTGGTTTTAACTATCTACTCTGTAAAAGTTTATTGAGCAGAATCTGATGCAGCGAAATGCTCAGGGAGTGTTTGTTATTATTTTTATTGTCATTCATCACCCTTATCATTATTCTGACATTTAGAATTACCAAAGAAAACTTAGAGACCCCTTGCCTGTTACTTCTTTCTGAGTATTTGACAGAATGATTATGAAAATCATTTTCGAATCTTTAAAACACATAAATTTCCCAATAATGTGTCTAGCTGCTGTTCTCTTCAATTAATTTCGCCGGGCACATGGTAAGGTCTTTGAATCCACTAATTTCCTGCTGAAATCTCCAATAGTTACTTTCATTTTTCAATCAAGAAGCAACTTGATTGTCTGACGCTTTTTCTTTTGTTTCTCTGTTCTTCGAGGACATCAAACACCTATGTGTCAGGTTTCCCCACCGAGTTTTTCCCATGTCTTCTAAGTGTCGTGAACTCCCCACAATTTGCTGACAGATCTGAGTTGGTTCTTCCTGTGTTCGTCTGCTTGCTTCTGCAGTGTGTGTTTTCATTCTCCTATTCTGTTACAAATGCTTTCTCCTCTTGCGAGTTAGGAAGATGAAACAATTCTTATCCCTCCCTCTCTCCTCTCTCTTTTCACCATCATCTCTTCTTGAGATCCATTTATTCTAGAACTTTAGGAGGTACACAAAGTAGATGTCAGACACTTACTCCTGGTTCATTTCTTAAAATTGTGTGTGTGTGTGTTTAATGTTCCTCTGCTCTAAAGTGCTGTATTTCCCTTGTTCTTTTATGTTGAAACCCTTTTTTATTGCCCCCTTGGTATTATTTATCTTCTAATGAAAATTTGGATCTCCTGGCCTCGTATATGCATGGAAGCAGAAGAGTGGGTTATCTCACCATCTCGTTCTGTCATCCTGGTGAGAAACCTTTTTCAGGATTCGTGGGGGGTGGGGGAGCAGTTAAAAGCACTGTTCATTGAGATCGGACCACCTGAGGGATGAGAAAGAGTCCAGTGCCTCCCTGGGAAGCTCATGCCCACCCATGTTCCTGGAGCCGCCACTCTCGGCCCCACCCAGCTTTCTGTTGGCCCAGCCCCCAGGTCATGTACCTGAGTGGCTCTCCCGCCTCCTTATTGGCATGGCTCTTGGGTCAGGGAGGTTGTTGCCATGCCTGTTCAGCTAGAACCCTCTTATCCTGTGGCCTGGCTGGTGGTGTACCCCTCTACGTAGACATCACAACTTCCCAGTGCAGTCACACCTCAATGGGTCAGCCTGCACCGAAAAAGAAAAATTCTAAGGAGAATTCCTCCGTCTTCCCCCTGGCCCACGACCTGGAGACGGTGCTGACTGGATTCTCCCAGATTCTTCCACCTTTTCCAGAACACGGTACTGTGTGTTATAGAAGAGAGTTGTGTGCCCACCTGTGAGGACCTCTTTCTATAATAGTTCACCCCATCTATCTTATAGTTACTTCAAAGTAGGCGGCCGGGAAACAGTACCACACCCTTCTTTCTGGTATTGAGGCAGAGTTTCCGTGGGTTTTATATATATATATTATTTTGGGGGTGGGGGGGTCATTTCAACATGCTTCTTTGGCGGCACTGTAAGGGCAGAAGGGGAAGGAAGTTGCACGTGTATGCTCCAGTTATCACGGGACCTGAGAGTACAGAGAAGCAAATACACTACTGTCCATATCACAAGAGTCTGGAGATTCCTGACCAACGGTCTGTGAGCTCTACGACCAGAGTGCGTGTCCTTGAAATCTACACTTACGTCCCCACAGAGCATCTACGTTCAGAACCCGAAAGGTTGGCCCCATCCCAAAAGAGTATTGACGAAACCTCAATACAAATCTCACTTAAGGGCAGGGCAAGTCCCGTCATCTGGCGTGGAGAGAGGGTCGACCGTGCCCTCGTGACCACCCAGCCCGGGAATTCACGGGAGAAGATTCAGAGCCCCCTCCCCCACCCCCACCCCCGGCAAAGACATCCGAGGACACGGCAGCCTCTCGCACAGAATTAGAAGATGGCCAGATGGGAGTCCACGCGGCTCTGCGGTGTCAGTCAGCAGAGACACGTACAGTGAGGCTCTCTGCCAGCGTGTGGGGGCGGCCATTCTCAGGACGCTAAGCCCCACACAGATGGCACCTCAGAAGCTACGGCGTGAGTGTGCTGCAGAAGTCCTTCTGAGACGTCGTCCCTCTGCAGTGGCAGCGGCACGAGGAGGCTCTTAGGAGGCAGCCGTGTCCAAGGCGTTTACACCACCGGCGCGGTCTAACCGGCACTCGGTCAACAGATACCCTGAGGTGCTCTCCCCCCCGTCCTGTCTCAGAACCAATCACTTTAAAGAGTCTTTTTTGTTCTGAGCAAATAGTTCTGACGATTTCAGTGTCTAAGCTGAATCCTCAGAGAAGTCGTTTCTGTTACTATTGCTAATCCCCGATGGAAGAAGCTAAAGTAGGTAGAGATTGAATAACTCGCCCGGGGAGGGTTACATAGCTCGTACACGCAGCAGATAAGAGCCTGAGGCTTTTGCGACTAAAGCTCACACCCTTCACCCCTCTGCTCAGCTCCATGCCGCTGTTGTCATTCGCACGCGGCTGATGCAAGCGTGAGGCACAGAGCAGTCGATACTTGGAGCCCGTTAGTTACCAGGACTTCCGTTTCTTGGTTGCTCTGGCTGGAAGGTGAACTCCCACAGCTGTCCCATCCATCTGCCCCTCCTACGCCCTCTTGTGTGCGCCCTCTTCTCCATCCTCCCTGCCCTCTGCCAGGCATTCGTCGTGACCTCTCCAGCCCGTCCCTGCGTCTGCAAATACAGATTCCCTTTCCTGTCTGGGCCACGCCCCTTTGACTTTGAAATCGATGAGCAGTCGTCTCTCTCACGTATTTATAACTGGAGGTGCCCCTGGTTCAGCCCACTGAGCACTGGGCTTCACCCTGACCCTCCTCTGCTGTGCTGTCTCTCTCCACGAGTCCCCGTGTAATCATCTCTCCCTGGTGTCTGTCGCCTCTCTCTCTCCTCCCTACAGCCCACCCTCCCGTCTTCGCTCACACCCTCTGATGCTCTTTCT
Organism: Saccopteryx bilineata; assembly: GCF_036850765.1. Taxonomy (NCBI): domain Eukaryota; kingdom Metazoa; phylum Chordata; class Mammalia; order Chiroptera; family Emballonuridae; genus Saccopteryx; species Saccopteryx bilineata. Next base: position 78,820,215 of record NC_089500.1, on the reverse strand, counting down.
TTTCTATGTTGTCTCTCTTGGTTTTCTCCCTTATCCTTTTCAAACTGCTGTTTCCTCAGGCCTTTAAGTGCCCTCAGTTCCCCCCTTCCACCCCCCCCACCCCAACCTGGGTCCCCTAAGCCTCTTCCTCGCTTCTCTCTGCAAACATCAGGTCGTGAAAGCCACTGTCCTTCTGGCCTCAGCAACGCCGAACCCCTGGACCCCTGACCGGCGGGGGAGGGCATCCCATTCCTCTCCCCTCCTAGACGCATCTCTCCAAGTTCCCTGCCCCCTAATAGATACCCCTTGGCACATTGAAGGGCAGCCACCATCTGGCTTTGGTAATGCACCAGTGAACATCCTAGAGATTTGAAGATCATTTATATTTGCTCGCATCATCTTCGCTTTTCCAGAACTGCCAATCCGCACTCACCGTTAGGATGCGGACGCTACACCATTGGTTCACTTGTTCCTGCAGGGCAATGATCTCACAAGCTCGCATGTTTTAAACCAGGGGTCCCCAAACTTTTTACACAGGGGTCCAGTTCACTGTCCCTCAGACCGTTGGAGGGCCGGACTATAAAAAAAATTATGAACAAATCCCTATGCACACTGCACATATCTTATTTTAAAGTAAAAAAATAAAACGGGGACAAATACAATATTTAAAATAAAGAACAAGTACATTTAAATCAACAAACTGACCAGTATTTCAATGGGAACTATGGGCCTGCTTTTGGCTAATGAGATGGTCAATGTCCGGTTCCATATTTGTCACTGCTAGCCCTAACAAGTGATATGACATGCTTCTGGAGCTGTAACGCGTGCGTCCTGTGTCACCAGAAGTAGTACTGTACGTGAGCGACTCAGCGCTTTGCAGCACCACCACATACAGTACTCCAGGAGCACAGGATGCGGACGCTCCTCTCACTGACCACCAATGAAAGAGGTGCCCCTTCCAGAAGTGCGGAGGGGGCTGGATAAATGGCCTCAGGGGGCCACATGTGGCCCGCGGGCCGTAGTTTGGGGACCCCTGTTTTAAACAAACATTCTCTGTGTTCCAATGTGTCCTGAGCAACATATCTCAGAGCCAGGTCTTGGCAGAGGATGGGACACATTAAACCACTATCCTGGTATTTGAAAGTTTTGCCTAATCGCCATAAGCACAGTTGCAGACACGGAGGGCATTCCCCGCTGCAGGAAAGCGACAGGAGGAGGTCCAGACAGGTGGCAAGTGTGCATCGAGGGGGAGTCAGCGGCGAGCAACAGGGGTGCTGGCAGGCATGGCAAAGCAGCCCCCGTGGGGAGCCGGGCTGGCATCAGGCAGGAGGAGCCAGCCCCCACATGGAAGCAGTGGAGGGTGTGGGGGTCCAGGCGGCAGCAGACGGTAACCACGGGGCACCAAGGACGTACCCAGGCCTGGGACTGAGACTCAAGACTGAGTTATGGGCAGGGGTGGGCAGGGGAGAAAGTCAGCAAGACTGACTGGCGTCCAAGCCGCTGAGTCACTGCCTGCCACTCCATTCCACCTGCCCCGGACTAGGACTGGCCGGGGGGTTGAAAATGGGATCCAACTTCCTGGTAGGGACCAAGCAGCCCGGCTCTCAAGCTCAAGGCTAGTAAGCTGACCGGGTGGTGACCCAGGTGGGTAGACGGTTATGAGGGGAGTAACAGCGCAGCTTCTGGGACAGCTCCTTATTTCTTCTAGGAGTCTGTGTGTCACAGATGTCAGTCCACCCAAGGGAGACCTGTCATCCCAGGGGCTGTATCCCCGGGGTCACCTGCTCTACGGATACACACGCGTCCAAGGCACAGGACAACAATGTCTATAGAAGCACTGCAAACAAACAGAATTTGCCCTGACGGGATCCTGTCACGTGCATTTGACAGATAAGGCGCATGAAGGTTCCAGAACCCACTAGGTGTGCAGGCGGGAGAAAGCAAGGTGACGTCCAGTCGGTCAGTGTGGGTGCTTGCTAGGTGTGGGAGACGAAGCGATCCTGCCACGCGTCCCTGAGATGGACAAGGACTCGGTCCTAAGCAGGTCCCTGGCCATCTCAAGTACCCAGTGCCCAAAATATAGGTAATCTTTTCTTTTTAAATTAATTGACTATATTCCCGTGACTCATACCTGGAAGATTCCCCCCACCCCCCGTCTCTCATTCTTCACCCTCTGGTCACCATCAGTTTGCTCTCCACGTCTATGAGTCTATTTCTGATGTGTTTTGTTTTATGTTCCACGTCTAAGTGAAATCATACAGTATTTGTTTCCTCTGTCCAGCTTGTTTCATTTATCTTAAAACTCTCTAGGTCCATCCCAGTTGTCACAAATGGCAAGATTTCGTTTTTTTCTGTGGCCAAGTAATAGTCCATTGTGCGCACACGCGCGCACACACACACACACACACACACACCACATCTTTTCTGATGCATCCCAGTCCGACGCTCCATCCACTGCGCCACCGCCTGGTCCACACCACATCTTTTTTATCATCTGTTGATGGAAACAGGCTGCTTCCAAATCTCAGCTACTGGAAATAACACTGCAATGAACACAGGGCTGCATATATTCTTCCAAATTAGTGTGTCAGGTTTTCTTTGGCTCAACGCCCAGAAGTGCAATGATTGGTTCAAAAAGAAGTTCCATTTTCAATTTTTTGGGGGTAACTCCATACTGCTCCCCACAGTGGCTGCAGCAGTCTGCGTTCCCCCCCCCTGCAGTGCACAAGGGTCCCCTTGTCCCCACACCTTCGCCAGCACTTGTTGCTTGTTGGTTATCGATGACAGCCACTCTGACAGGTGGGAGGTGATGTCTCGCTGGGGTTTTCGTTTGCATTTCTCTGAGGATTAGTGACATTGAGCATCTTTTCATATGTCTCCTGGCCATCTGTATGTCCTGCTTGGAAAAAAAAAAAATCTCCATTCAGGTCCTCTGCCCACTCTTAAATTTGGTTGTTTGAGTTTTTGATATTGAGTCGTAAAATATGAGGAATCTTGACCTCAATTTATTCTTTGGTGTGACATAAACGAACCTCTCCCCGAAAGCAGGGAGACCCGCCGTGGAGATTTTCTGACTAGAATGACTACGACTCAAAACACAAAACATCCGCTGTCTGGGACGCTGTCCAGATGGCCGGCGCTGACCAGCCTCTGCGCGCCCAAGGTAAAGGTTTCTGTTCAGAAGCCAAGAACAGCGTGCCTAAGCGTGGCCCATCTATCCGAGTGTTTCAGAATTAAGTGCACTCTTAACGACTACTGCTTGGGTGTTTCCCGAAGCAGTCACTGTCGCCAGACAGCTCACACCTTCCTGGAGCTGGGCTGGAATGGGTGCATTTTGCCATCACGAGCTGCTCGCGCACCCTCGTTCTCGCTGCCCGTAGAGCAAACGCCGACGCCACTCCGCCCCGCGGCACTCGCGGCTGGCCCACCCGTGCCCGGAACGCCTCTGCTTTGACCGTCCGAGCAGAAGGCAGGAAGAAGTAGTCCGTTCCAGTTAGAGCCGGGAGCGTCGTCTCGGCACCAGCGTGACGCACGGTCCTTTCCCGTGTGTGAGGCATGCCGCCGTCAGTGGGCTCAGTCCCAGGGCTGTAAAAACTTGGAAACGTCAGCGGCCTATCCGAGCATCTGCTCTCGCTCGGCCCGCGTTTCCGGGCAACAGCAGAGCGTCTTCGGGAGGGTGCCTTTCAGCCCCAGACTTGCGGCCTCGGCAGTCAGGAGAAGTTTTACATTTATTTACATCAGAAGAATGAGGTGAATCAGCCTCCTCTCCCCTGTTCCGGCTCCATTGTGCGGGGGGGGGGGGGGGGTGTCTCTGGGATGAAATGAAGCTGTGGTGACATTTCCAAATGGGTTATAAACCCACCACCACGCTCCTACGAGACTCGGAGCCGACACGTCCCCGTTTCCTGGTCCACACTGGCGTCTCTGCAGCTACTCTGCACACACTGGAGGCAGCAGCAGCCCCGGGGAGAAAGGCAGAGGTTGGGGAGAAACTGTGATGGACAGTTGAGAGAGCTTAGTGGGGCTTATAAAACAGGAACACACGTGCGTGCTGCCTCAGCCCCATGTCCCTGTTCCCTGGATAACCCCATCCAGTCGACGCTCATGTGACCGCAAACTCGTCAGTAGCTGAATAACAACAGCTCTGCACCCCCGACAGGAAACATAGACTCTGGAACACTTCCTTTGATTTTGTGACTCGTGAGCTTTCCACGGGGCGTTCCCTCTCACGGCTTTCCAAGACGGGACTTATATTTCTCACAACACCCTACATCTAAGTCGACTTTTTAACCAAAGTTTTTGAAGAGGTACTTCTGGGAGACAGAGGAGGATTTCCAGTTGGAGACAGAATCATCTTATATATCTTGGTGAGACCTACCCTTTGTCTCAGCCCAGACACGGTGGTAAGAATCCCAAACGGCAAACCCAGGCAGTCTTTATCGAGCTTGTTTAAGCCTCTAGGGCAGTGGTTCTCAAAGTGTGCGCCAGGGCACACTGGGGTGCCCTAGAAGATTTCCAGGTGTGCCCTATGGTATTCCAGAGAAATATGTGCCCTTTGGGGACCAAAAAACCAACAGGGTTTTTGGAGTTTAGATTCTGGGGGACAGAGGTGTGGGGAATTGGCTGTAGGCTGACAGTCTGCCCAACCCCCCACCTCACTTGCCTGATTACGTTATAAAAGGCTGTTAAGCTGTGGTGCTGTGTTGTTTACACTACCCCCCCCCCCCCCATGTTCCCGGGAAAGACTGGAGGCAAGTTTCTTCTATCCTTTGTTTGGTGTAAAGTTAAGATGATATGTATGGTGAGGGTTTTCTGCACTCAACACAATTAAGAGTAAAAAGAGGAATTATTCAATGTATTGACAAGGAATTGAGAGTTTGCCTTTCAAATAGATGCCCAAACACCAAACATTGAAGAAATTGCTAGGACACATCAGGCTCATGTTTCTCACAAACACAAGAATGAAAAAACTTAACACATTTACTCCAGGACCTGCCAAATTTACTAACTCTTACTAAGAATGTGCATGTATGTGTGTGTGTGTGTGTGTGTGTATATATATAAAACTTTTTTGTTGTTTTTATATTTTAATCCCTCTTTTTTACGAATTCTAAAAAGCATAAAAAAATGTAACATAAAAATATTTTCTAATGTCAGAATAAATTTAATTTTATCATATTTATTTTGTTTAATTACCGTAAAAGTGCGCTTGGACTTTATTCTTTTTTCTTTAATATTTGACTTATTATAACATATTCCTCAGAATCTGTATATAGTGTGCCGACAATTATTTGTAGGATTTTAAATGTGCCCCGACTTCAAAAAGTTTGAGAACCGCTGCTCTAGGGAATGATCAAGACTCACATGGGCTTCCTCTAGGCATTTGCAGAAATACCACTAGACTAAGAGATGGTTGCTAATTTAGATGTGCACTTCCAGCAACTCATTTTTCCCCACTGTTTGCCGGCATTGTACCAGCAAAAATTTAACTGCCCAGGAGAGAAGTGGGGGAAATGTAAAATGAGATCAAATAAACTTCCCTTGAAGAAATAGCACATCCGGGTTTGTTTGTTTGTTTTTCCTGAAGCTGGAAACGGGGAGAGACAGACAGACTCCCGCATGCGCCCGACCGGGATCCACCTGGCACGCCCACCAGGACCGACGCTCTGCCCACCAGGGGGCGATGCTCTGCCCCTCTGGGGCGTCGCTCTGCCACGACCAGAGCCACTCTAGCGCCTGGGGCAGAGGCCAAGGAGCCATCCCCAGCACCCGGGCCATCTTTGCTCCAATGGAGCCTTGGCTGAGGGAGGGGAAGAGAGAGACAGAGAGGAAGGAGAGGGGGGGTGTAGAAGCAAATGGGTGCTTCTCCTGTGTGCCCTGGCCGGGAATCGAACCCGGGTCCCCCGCATGCCAGGCCGACGCTCTACCACTGAGCCAACCGGCCAGGGCACATCTGGGTTTTTAAGAACATTGTACGGTTGCCCCGTTAACCGAGTAGTCAGCCTCGCTTCCTTCGTAGCCCGGGACCAAAGTCCGGACACCAGACACGCACCTCCCGTCCGTCCGTCCATCCATGGCCACGGTGTCTCCAGCCGTCCCTGTGATGGATGCGCACTTGTGCTCATGGCGAAGTTCGTGGTGAACGTTCGGTTCATCTTTCCTCCTGCTAATAGGCCAAAGTATTTCTCCTCAAGGAATAAATGATCAGACCGCTGAGACAAGCGGCTTTTGAGGAGTTCATGTATAATGCGAGCACCCTCAGCAAGAAACTCTTAATGTAGAGAAAGAGAAGGGAAACTAAAATAGATGTTTTCAGACATTGACCCTTCTGCCCGGCTCCTTCTCTCAGGCAGGGGCCTTTGGATGCCATAAATACATACATACATACATACATACATACATACATAAACTGGAAAGGGGAAGGAGGGAACAAAAAGCAAAGTCTCTTGTATGGGGGACTCACCACGTGCCAGGCCACACACGAGGCACCAAATTAACCCGTTACTCCATTTTATTCCTGCAGCAGCCTTCCGAGCAGGTAGCGTTATTCCCATTTTACCGATGAGCAGAGTGAGCTTTACGGGTACTCAGTGGGTCCAAGCTCGTGCAGCTGGCTGGCGGTGAGAAGTAGCTTCAGACCTTTATCCATCTGACCGTGACGCCCATGCTGCGGTCCTGTGGACACCCCGGAGTGTCGAGCAGTCCTCACCCCGAGTGTAGAGAGAAATCCTGTCACACGGCCGTCACAGATGACCGTTTCAGAGAAACTCCTGTAAACGTATCTGGTGCTTTCTGGTCAGCAGAATTAAGAGTGAGGAACGTTCACCCGGACATTAGAAACAGGAAGTGATCAACCCAGACTTACTTCTCACCAGAGCATGAGAGTCCCGACGAAACAGAGGCCGTCGGCTGGAGGATCAGACTGCTTTACTCAGAGCACCGATGCTGGCATTTACATAGAGGCCTTGGCAACCTGTCACCTATGTCCACGTGCCCCCACGGGAAGGGAGCGATCACCAGTTCTTGGTCGGATAATACAGGCAGATGCCGTTCTTGGAGGGAAGGCCAAGAACCGGGGCCGATTCTGTGAGGGACGCAGGTGGACGTGCGTACAGTGACCACACCAGCCTCGAGGGGGGCATGCGACCCTGGAAGGTTGACGGGTGTGGTGTAGTGACACAAGCACAGTCAGGACAGGTGACTTCCGGTCCTAAATCCTGTCTGCGGCAAGATTCCGGATAAGCCGGCCTCTCTGGGCTCAGTTTCCTTCTCTCTGAAAGAAGGGTGTGACATCCGCCATCTCCAGAGTTCCTTGCAGACCCTGTTAGCTTCCAGGTCTGTTCAACAAAGTGGAGCTGGGAGCGAGTTTGGGGCTGGGGCACAGCCGAGGCCATCCTGACATTCAGGCTAGCCTCACCACCAAGTCCTAGTGTCCCTGGCCAAGGGACAAGAACAGAGAGGAGCCCGAAATCCAAGCAAAAGATCATGGTGGCAAGATCCCAGCGCTCAGGAGGGTCTAAGCAGCGGTTTCCACCCCAGGCTCAGTTCCTCGGGAAATTCCTCCTACGTTAATCCTCAATGGGGGGGGCTAACTTGTGGACACCCTGGGAAGTGGAGTGACAAGTCTCCCGGAAGAAAAGTTTCCAGGCAACTCCTTGGCACACCCCTTTCACTGTCTCTAAATACAGTTTTGACATCCATTTCCCAGCCTTCAGCACCGGCCTCGGTTCTGTTAAGAGATTCCCGGCATCTTGAAGGAGCAGAGCTGAAGAGATCAATAAACCACGGAGATGTTTTAATCACGCCCCTTCTAATAAAGGAATGTGAGTCTTTAGGTTTTTCCTTGAGGGAGATGGGAGATGGGTTTAATTGACTTAGACTAAGAACAGCTTGATTCAGGAAGACTTTCTTAAAAACCTGCGCTCCGTTTTAAGTCAGTTTTGCGAATAGCTATCCCCTCGCTTACCCAGCTTTAAATAACATCCCCAGCCATGTTTTGAAAAACAAAACAAAACACGTGGTTTTATATATTTCACAATCGAATAGCTTTTGGAGGAAGATGGGTAGGTAATCTGGGGATTTCTCTGGGTTTGCTACTTGCCTTCAAAATCAAATGGAATATTTTTTTGACTACAGAAAAAAAATACATACATATGTTGTATATATGTATATATGGTATATATTTATATATCATATATACTATACTGTTCACAAAAATTAGGGGATATTTCAAAATGAATATAAAGTGATAAAATATCCCTTAATTTTTGTGAGCAGTAATATGTGGATTACATCAATATAATTATCAATTTTATTATCTAGTTTATGGGTATAATAATGTATGATAATATATGTATTATGCATGTATGTGTTTATTGTACATGTGTTTTGACTTTTAGATCTAAAAGCAAAATGGGGAATGCTGAGTTAATAAGTGCAGTTCACAAATAAATAAAGACAAGAATAAACTTTGTAATTATGACGGAAAATAACTGTCAATAACGCAAATATTAATTAAGTCTAGATCGGTTAAATAAATGATTGTTCAGTCTTACAGCAAATACTATATAGTTAGTAAAAAACATAGATAGGGGGCCCTGGCTGGTTGGCTCAGCAATAGAGCATCGGCCTGGCATGTGGAAGTCCTGGGTTCGATTCCCGGTCAGGGCACACAGGAGAAGTGCCCATCTGCTTCTCCACCCCTCTCCCTCTCCTTCCTCTCTGTCTCTCTCTTCCCCTCCCGCAGCCCAGGCTCCACTGGAGCAAAGTTGGCCCGAGCGCTGAGGATGGCTCCATGGCCTCTGCCTCAGGTGCTAGAATGGCTCCACTTGCAATGAAGCAACAGCCCCAGATGGGCAGAGCATCGCCCCCTGGTGGGCATGCTGGGTGGATCCCGGTTGGGCGCATGTGGGAGTCTGTCTCTCTGCCTCCCTGCTTCTCACTTCAGAAAAATACAAAAAAAAAACCCAACAAAACACACACACACACACACACACACACAAAAAAAAACATTGATAGGGATTTATATGTATAGACACCAGACCCACCTCCACCAGTGACAGACAGGCTGTGCGATGCTGACCAGTCAGTCCCTGATCCTGGCTGCCCTGTTTCCATAGGAGGGTGACACTGCCTTCTGCCTGTTTCCTTCCACTGAGTCTACTTGACGTCACAAGCAACACGTCTGAACGTCCCCTGCCTGCTGACTGCAGTGTCACGGGCAGTGGTGTTTGCCACACACAAGATGCTTAGCACCCAGGTGGAAAGGGCCGGTTCTTCAGTGCTGTGCCCTGGAGTTTTCTAGGTGTGGCTTTTGCTTTTACCATCAGCCGGAATAGAAGTGGGCGTGCAGAGAATAAAGAGCAGGGACGTTTTTTTGGACAAGAAATATCTTGGCCGGAAAAGGAAGGAAGGGAGGGAGGGAGGGAGGGAGGGAGGGAGGGAGGGAGGGAGGGAGGAAAGAAAAGAAAAGAAAAGAAAAGAAAAGAAAAGAAAAGAAAAGAAAAGAAAAGAAAAGAGAAAAGAAAAGAAAAACCAAAACCCTCCTGGGGTCTCACTGTGCTTCAGAAACCTGGGAAGGTTACGCGGACACAGCAGGGCCCCCGGGGCGTCTCCCCACAGCTCCAATAATTGGGCACCCCCCTCTTCACATTCCTTTCCTCCTTCCTTTACTGTCCCTGAAACCGGCCCTATAAATCAGATTTAATTATCTGTAAAATTTGGTGTGGAAAAGGATTTACTCATTAGAAAATGTTCATCAAGCTGCTGCCCACGTCGCTGACGAGCAGGAGCGGATCGGAACGCCACGAGAGCACCAGACGGCTGGCGAGATAAGCGGGCTCGGAGGTACCTGAGCCGCAATTAAATAGCAGGTCCTGATTTCTGTATTTGCCTTTTTAAAATATCACGTCGGGGAATAAGTAAATGTCACCAAATCACCAGCCTCCTTTCTTCGCTTTTCTCTTCTGGTTACTTCCATCCACAGGTTCTTAATAAGTGGGTTTTCTTCATCAACCTCTCTGGCTTTGTGTGTGACCCCCCAAAATTTTCCCCCAGTCCTGTGTGTATGTGTGTGTGTGTGTGTGTGTGTGTGTGTGTGTGTGCGCGCGCGCAAAATGTCATAAACCTCTCTGCCGCCGAACAGAAGGGCTCACGTTGAGTCACAGAGCGGAGAGTGGTTAATTAATGAGAGCCCAGGGAGGCAGTCTGTGTGGAAAAGCATTGGAGAAAACCCTGGCCCGTGGGAGGTCGGGGGCGAAATGTCTGAAGTCGGTTCAATATTAATCCACAGTCCTTAGAGCTAGCCCCAGGCAGGCCGGCCGGCTGGCTGCTTGGCGGGATTCCGCACGTGGGTGGCCGGGAAGGGAAGAGAGGGGGATTGTTTGGAAGTTGGAGACAATGTCACAGTCGCTTGAACAACAGCAAATTTTCTATCCGAGATGACACGTCCATTTCCATGAAACTCTTAGAGACCTGAATGTTTCCTTTTTTTTTTTTTTTTTCCAGCACGTGACAGGGTGTTTGTTGGAACTTTCCTAAATTCTCACAGTTCCAGGAGAGAAGGAATGGGCAGGAGAGGGAGGGGAGGGGAGAGAGGGGTGGGGAGGCGGAGAGGAAGCCCTCCCAGGGAGCCCTCCTCTCCTCTCCGGCCTCTCCCTTCCCTCCAGGAAGCATGCCGTCCCTCCACACTGCCCGTCACTTCTGCCTGGCACTCTGCCCAGCCTCGGACATCTGCATTTTCTTCTTAAATAAAGAGATCTAGAGAGGAAAAAATAGGTCATGAACAGCCCACAGAAAACAGGCCTGAGTTTGCCAAGATGGTCCTGGCAGATACGTAAGGTGTTAGTGCGGAGGCTTGGTTCTTATTTGGGGGAATTCGTGTCCTTTCATTCTGTTTTGTGGATTTTTTTTCTTTATCCTGGGTTTACACGCTCTTTTGTTTTCTGTCCCTATAATTCATGTCTTGCTGTGCCTTCTAGCCTCTGACTCATCTAATCTTCGAAACCCAGCAACACACGACCCAAATTAAGAATTGGGGTGTTTCTACTAGATTTTGGAAAAGTGGGTTGTCCCAGTTGCTATCCACTCATGACTAGGACGGGTTCATGTCCTCAGCTCACAGACGAACTTGGAAGACTCATGGTCTTGACCGTACCACTGTTGGACAACTCCACAGCCACACCACCCGGACGGCTGGTCTGACCAAGGAAGGAGGTCAGTGGTGGCCCAGGGGCCTGGCCCGGAGCCGTGGGGGGTGAATGCGGAAAGGTAGTACAGATCACAGCTGCAGGATGCCTTTCTTCCCCGAGTCACTGCTCTGCTGATGCACTGTGTCTGAGGCTCCCCTATCTCATGAGCCACGTGGAGACACTTTGTATCATCAACACCTAGGATTTAGAAAGGTAGCGATACTTTGAAATGAATGAATGAATGAGCGAGAGCTGCAGAACCGTCTTATCAGCCGCAAACACTAAACATGTCAAACTCATAGCACTTTGACCTCTGGGTGCCCCCTCCGCCCCCACCCCCGTAACCCACACGGGACACTCTGAGTGGTGCCCTGCTGTTCCCCACGAGCCCTGTGGTGTCTGTTCTTCACAGGTGCTGCCTTGTCATTATCCTTGCTCCTTGTCCCAAACGGCCATAGAAAGCCCCCTACCTACTCACGTCACTGTGCCGTATGTAAGTAAAGAGAGGCGGTGGGTTCTGTTTAAATCCACGTCTGCTGACCCTGAAGCGGTGCTGCTGGACCCCGGCTGGCCGTGTGAGGGCATGCCCGGGACCAGGGGACAGCAGAGAACGGCAGGAGAGCGAGGCGGAGAATCAGAGGAAGTCTGGTTGTTCACCCAGCCTGCGTCCAACCTTGACCTCATCGAGGCCCCGCGCTGTGCTGTGCTTTTGCAAAACAGCGGTAAACAGGACACAGTCCATCCCCCACCCAGAGTTAAAAACCCAGTGGGGCGGTTGTGTTTGAACCTGGTGCCCCTGAGAACCATACCATGTAAGTGGTTGTCAGGTCTCGGGCTGTTCTTCGTGTCAAGGGCAGTTCGGAAGGGGTGAAATCTCCCAGAACATGAGCCATGAGCTGGACTGCCTGGCTGAGCCCTACGATCGCTCTTCCCTGTCAACAGGCTTGCGGACACTGCCCAGGTGATACTGAGTAGGCTCCTCGGGCAGCGGCAGAACCTGTCGGATCCAAGGCGGAACCTGCTATCAGCAGCAGGTGGCTATCGGGTATCTTTCCAAAGGACGCAAGCCCGGCAGTGGGCATTCACGGGCAGGGAGGACTGACACCTGCGATGAATGATCTAAGGAGCCCCAATGTCCACCCTGTCCTGGAAATACCCCCCCTCACACCAGCCACAAACATCTTAATGACCCTCCAGAAGAGACAGTCCCACCAGACTAGTCCTCAGATGCCCCCAAGAGAAACTCACCCCCAGATCTCACCCGTTATCAGGGATTAGCTTATTTCATTAAAATCCACGACCTCCCCTCCTCCTGAGCTGCCACCTTCCTCCCCACACATTGCCACCTCCACCTCTGCTCAGGTGCTCTCGGTCCCAATCTGGGGAGGGGCGTGGGGTGGGGTGGCAGTGATTGATCCTTGATGGGTAAGGTCATCTGTTAGTTTTTTCTTTTCTTTTTTTTCCAGAAGGCTGATACATATCTCGGTGGGGAGCTTTGCTTTGGTTGTGGGAGATCCGGGCAGAAAACAAAGAAAAGAAAAGGAGTCACTGAAAACAAATTGTCCCCACTTGACAATTCTGTGAGCCACCTGATCTGCAAGGGACACCTCTTCTCCAGTCCCGACCCCGGCTCTGAGCTCTCTGGAGGGTGTGCTACGAGCACAAGTCCCCCCATGATGATGCGTGACAGCCGGGCTGTGCCCCCCTCTCAGCAGCAGCCGCACAGAGTGATACCCCAACGCTGGTGATGAGGGGACATCTGCGTGCACACCAGTTTTGAAACAGAAAGCACCGGAGGAGTTAGGAGCTGTCCATCATTTCAGCTGTTCTCGGGGCCCCCTGTTTATTCGGGAATAATTTCCAAGGCTGCGGAAGGGTTGCTGTTGACAGATGAGCGAGTCTGAACGCTGAGAAGGAAGAATGATTGATGTTCTTTGAGGGGAAGCTCTCCATCCACGAGAGAGGCAGCCCGGGCTCAGGATGCTGAGAAGGTTCTGCCGTCAGAGCGCTGAGTGCCGTGTGCTGTCTGCTGACCCGAGGCGCCATGGCAACGCCGTGGAGAGCGTCCCCGACACCAGCCCACGGTTCTGGCACCTCGACTCTGAGCTCTGGCGGAAACGCGGTTGGGATCACTTTTCACTTTTCTGGCAGAAGAGACCGGAAAAGCGTAGACCTGTTCATTGGTAATAAGAGCCTCTTCAGTGTATCAATTTGTTGGCAATTTTGGAGTTTTCTAATCTGAATGTCTAATGCGGAAGATATTTCCAATCTGTCATAGTTGTTACTGTTTTAATAGGAAAGAAAGAAAGAAAAAAGGACAGGCACTTTTAACCCTTTAAATAATGAGTTTTTTCATGCTTGCTGACCCCCGGGAGTGAGTTGTTGTTTTGTTTTGTTTTCCAAAAAATGAAATTAGATCCAGTTACAGTTTTATTAACTTAAAACCATGTTTGTTTGATAGCCAATTTATGGAAACAAGAAGAACATACATTTGTTTTTTTTTTAATGTTGCCTTACACGTGTACAATCGTACTCTGGATGAGCAGGAGGCACGAGGACATACATGACCATTCGTACTACTCAAAGGGTTAAAAACATGAAAGCTACTCGAGTCGAGGAATGTGGGTCATAACTGGGGATTCCCACGTCAACAACTGGGAAGTCAACAACCCTGAAACATTTCCCAGTCGGCTTTCGGGGACCCTGATCTCAGGACCCAGAATGCCGACTCTGTACCAATCTGTGCTTTCTGACAAGTGCAGGAAGCTCTTCCGGTCACGGTCCATCGAGTGGCCGGCTCCTAGTGATGGCCGTGGCCCATCGTTCCCCCCCCCAAGCCCCCAGCAAGGCTGCCACGCCCTTCTGTGCAGTGGTGACACGTCTCTGTACATTGAATGACACTCCATGGCAGCCTCTTCAGTGCCAGACTTGGATCTGGGTCCCAAGAATCGGGGGAGGACAAAACAAAAATGCTCCTTGTCTCCCTGGAGTTTGCAGACCAGCCAAAATCAGAGATGTTGGATATAAGCTACACATTCTGCTAAATGCTATGAATGCGAAGTTGAACAGAGTGATACGAAAGAGACCAATGAAAGGGACCCAAAGGAGTCGTGGGAGCCCTCTCTGAGGAAGTTATAGTCAAGCCGGAACACAAACTAGGCAAAAGGTCAGTGCAGGTGACGGCGGGACCGTCCTGGGCAGAGGGAACTGCTCGTGTCAAGACTTGGTGGCAGAGACAGGAAGAGAACAGCGCATTCATGTGACCTGTTTTCCTGAGAAAACTGAGGTCATTCAAGTGTAATGAGTACCTTCTTTATCATAACATCTGAAGTCTCTCAATGTATTATATTATAACCAGGCTATCCCTGGGGGATCAATGAGATAGGCTGTGTAGGTTTGTTTTTTAGTTGAATGGGTAGGGAAGTTGGAACAGGTTCATTCACCTACAAAATGCAACTTAGACAGATGGTAGTCTCAACGTAGTACTTCCTGTGCATGCAAATACTCCAGCGTTTTCAAACCGACAGCACCTGTCTCGTGCGTAACCTGGGGACTGCCTGTATTTTAAATCCTGGCCTCTTCCACGTACTCCGGATCCTCCGGCATCTTTGGGGTCCTTCCTCCGGCCTCATCCCTGTTCCTTCAGACACGCATTTCTCTTTCTTCGTGACTGTGATCGTGAGACAGGGCAATCTGTCGAAGGATTCGAAAGGGGGTAGAAGAAGCAGGCCGTGCGGGAGCTTGGTGAGCAGGTGAAGTTAACGTCGGCGAGGCAGAGCCTCTGTCTCCCCCACCCCCCTTCCCGGGGAGGCAGCTGGTCCTCTTTTTTTTTTTTTGATTGGCAGCAGCTTACTGTTGCATCAGAGCCCGCCTGAAGGTCCACCACTGTGCGAAATGTCAATCAATCAAATGCCCATCACGAAGAAGGAGCTGCTGAGACAGGGCTTTGGGTTGACAAGGGATGATTTGCCTCCTTGGTATTTTATTAGCACGTTTTTGCTCTACTCCCACCCAAAACTCTGTCTCCAGGCACCATGGTCGGTAAACCTCAGTCAAAACTGCAGATCAACACACATGCCTATTGCTAAATCGAACCTCCCACCTCCCTGACTGTGTGCCTCATTAACCACGGCCCAGTTCAATGCCAACATCAAGTCCGGCCGCATCACTCCGACCTCTCCTCTCATTCATCGCGCATCTCTGTTCCTCTGCATTCCCTCCCAGATCCACTGCTTGACTTCACCTTCGTTTCAACCCCTCCTTCTGCGGAGGCCCCACGGAACTCACTGCCTGTCCTATGAGGCAGTTGGTCAGTCACCCCCTTTTGTGTGCATACAGTGGGGACCAAGGCGTGCACCTGTTTCTCCTCCCCTGATTTGTAGAAGCTTGGATTACAGAGACGGGGTGTTCCATTCCCTTGAGTCTCTTCTTCTGCCTAATGCCAATCTGGATCTATGGCAAGCTCTCAAAAATAATTTTTTTAAAAAAAGAAAAAATGTAAATGAAATAAAAATCATTTGGCATCTAGTTTAGGTATAAACTCCATGCCGGGTGCCCTGAGGATTTGTCAGGGACACAGCAGCCTGGCCAACTCCTTCCCATCCTTCCAGCCTCAGTGTACAGACACTATTTTTCTCTTGGTAGCTACCCCAAATTGGAGGACGGATAAGATGGTCCTTCCAGGTCCTAATGTAACCTGTACTCTGCACAGTACGGAGCCTTCCATAGTGAGCCCCTGTATGCCAGAGCTCATGTACTGGACTCCCCTCGAGGCTGAAAGCACCGTGACGATGTGGTCCCAGAGCTTACGTGTCCTGTTGACTAAATAAATGAAAGACTTACTGGCTTTGAAACATAATTGACCCAGTCGTTGAAACACGAGAAACGTTTAAGCACATATACCAGGGGTCGGGAAACTTTTTGGCTGAGAGAGCCATAAACGCCACATATTTTAAAATGTAATTCCATGAGAGCCATACTACAATCCGTGTACGTTACACATTATCCAATAAAAATTTGGTGTTGTCCTGGAGGACAGTTGTGATTGGCTCCAGCCACCCGCAACCATGAACATGAGCAGTAGGAAATGAATGGATTGTAATACATGAGAATGTTTTATATTTTTAATGTTATTACTTTTTTAATTAAAGATTAGTCTGCAAGCCAGATGCAGCCATCAAAGGAGCCACATCTGGCTCATGAGCCATAGGTTCTCGACCCCCGACATATACGATACACGGATCCTAATGATATGTGTTCGCACACACCAGTGCGCCTGTTTACTCCTTTGCCTCTCAGGCTGACTACTGTGGCTTGAATATACTTTTGGAACTGTAAGAGCTCCTTGTAACAGCAGGTGACACACGGCAAGGCTGGCAACAAACTTGTGGGTTTGCCGTAGATACGGGCAGGTCATGGAACATTACGTGAGGTCCGCACCTCACACCCCCACACAGACAGTCCCCTCACACCCCCCCACACACCTCACACCCCCAAATGCCTCACACCCCCACATGCCTCACACCCCCACACAGACACTCCCCTCACACCCCCATACACACCTCACACCCCCACATGCTTCACACCCCCACATGCCTCACACCCCCACACAGACACTCCCCTCACAACCCCACACACACCTCACACCCCCACACAGACACTCCCCTCACATACCTCACACCCCCAGACACTCCCCTCACACCCCCACATACCTCACACCCCCACACAGACATGCCCCTCACCCCCCACACACACCTCACACCCCCAGACACTCCCCTCACACCCCACACATACCTCACACCCCCACATAGACACTCCCCTCACACCCCACACATACCTCACACCCCCACACAGACACGCCCCTCACACCCCCACATAGACACTCCCCCTGCATCCCTCTGTCTTCCCCGGGACCACCTCCTAAATGAAACACGACCCCTCTTAAGTGAAGTAAAAAACACACAGGCAGATAATTTTCACCCCAGTGTTTCTGCGAGTTGAAGAATTCTATAGAGACTGAACAAAGATGGGGAATGGGGGTGGGGGGAGGCTTTTATGGGCTTCCAGAACCTTCCCTCTACTTCAAAACCAGAATGCACTAAACTCCACATTCAAAAACCACAGCTACCAGATGGAGTTGCAAGTACTTGCAATAACGAACCCTCTTGAATAAACCTTCCGCACCGTTTCACTGGAACACCCTCCTTCACCCTCTGACCCTGACCGCTAATCGTCACTGACTGCCCCTAGCTGTCCATCGAAGCTGATACCATTTGAAACCAACTAATTCCCACCGAGGGAGGGTTGCAAGGACAGATAGTGAGGACTTTGGCACCACGGCATTTCATTTGTCGATTCCTTCAGGGGAAGAATATTTCAGAAGTGTCTAGTACGTGCCAGGCAATGCCTCGGTGCAGGGATTTGGCAGTGGGCAACAACAACAACAGAAAAAGAAGTCTGTTTCCTCCCTGCGGTCTCTGCGCCAAAGCAGGGAGACAGGTCTGGGAATGCAGTGTCTCTTTACTTAGCGTCCTGGGCACAGTCGCCCGAGAGCCTCAGCTTCTACGGGACTGTGAGTGTGAACACGAGGCCCTGGTGCCAGATAAATGCCATCGTCACGCATGAGTTCCCCCAACTTCCTGTTTCATTCATTTGGACCGTTCCACAGGTCACCTGCACCATTCATCATCATTGCTGTGTGTTTTATCCGAGGAAAGTCACGATATACTCCTGGAGGACAGGGACCTTGACCAAGCAGGACCTCACGGGGTCACCGGGAGCAGGGTGCCTTTCCGCAGAGTAAAAGACGCCTTTTTCTACAGTGTCTCCACTTTGGACTCCCTTTCAGGAGCCGTCCTGGAAATGGCTGCTGCAACGGCTTTGCATCAGCAGGCGTTCACCCCGATTGAGTGCATTATTTTTGTGACCAATAAACATAAAAATGAGGGAGCCTCATTTCCAACTGATGCCATCGAACCCCACTCCTGGGATTCCAACACATTTTAACATTACCTGGAAACAAGCAAACAAACAAATCGCTAGGTGTCCCAGTCACGGGTGAGAATCACCTGAAAGGAAGGGGCAATGCTGGTCCAGCCCTAACCCAGGGCAAAGGCCACAGCAGCGCGGCGGGGGAAGTGGGTGAGCGGAGGTCGGACCTCAGAAAGCTCATTTGTTCCTTCAACCAGGGGCTGTGCTTGGCACAGCGCTGCATGGGGCTGGGGGTCAAGGTCCCTGCTTTTTCCTGTCTAAATTTAGCGAGTTGCCCTTAGAGCAACACCCCCCCACCAACTGCATGCATGTGGGCAATGGTGGGAAGTAGGCAGAGCAAGCGCCCTTGACCCTCATCAGGGAGGACTTTCCACACCCAGTCTCCTGGGGAAAGAGGGATCTTTGCTGCTACATTGTACCAACATTGGAGCACTCTCCACATCCAGCCTATTGGGGCAAGAGCAGGGGTCCCCAAACTACGGCCAGCGGGCCACATGCGGCCCCCTGAGGCCATTTTTCCGGCCCCCGCTGCACTTCCGGAAGGGGCACCTCTTTCACTGGTGGTCAGTGAGAGGAGCATAGTTCCCATTGAAATATTGGTCAGTTGATTTAAATTTACTTGTTCTTTATTTTAAATATTGTATTTGTTCCCGTTTTGTTTTTTACTTTAAAATAAGATATGTGCAGTGTGCATAGGGATTTGTTCATAGTTTTTTTTATAGTCCGGCCCTCCAATGGTCTGAGGGACAGTGAACTGGCCCCCTGTGTAAAAAGTTTGGGGACCCTTGGGCAAGAGTGTTCTTTGCTGCTATATTGTACTGACGCTCCCAGCAACAACTTGACTACGAAAATTAGTGTGCTTGGCTGGAAAGGAACAACTTGAACTACTATTGTTAATATTATTAATATTAATTATTATTGTTCGTATTGATGCATCCCAAAGGTCAGTTTTACCAGATCTTCTCCCTCGTGTGGAGGAAGAATTGTTCAAACGTTATCCCAGCCCAGCGCTGTTTTAAGCTGTGGCTCTTAGCTACGTCCCCAAGCAGTCCTCAGATTCGGTGCCGGTGCCCCCGGGAACCCTGGCAGCGTAGCCAGGGGCCTTAGGGAGATGTCCTTAGGGCATCTCCAGTCTGGTCAACTCCTGTTTCTGCTTAGCAAATGCCACTTCATATTCTCTCTTTTCTTAAATTTTAGAGTGTAGTAGGAAGTGGCTTTGTGAGGGACCAGGGGAGAGAGGACGCTGTAGTTTCTACAGTATATAAATCAATGTTTCAAAAGTGAAAAACTACAATATCTACTGGTGATTTTCATCTAGTTCTGTGTGAGAGGCACGTTGAATTTCAATGATGTGCCACACAGAATATGAAGGTAAGTTCTTTGTGGGTTAGGGATTCTTGTTCTTTTGGGTATTGTCCTCAGGTTTCTTGGCTTTTTTTTTCTTTTCTTTTCTTTTCTTGCCTTTATTTATGCAAGCTAACATCATGAAGATCACTTCTCCAGGAGCCTCACAGTGCTAAGTGATATTGTGAATAACATTTAGAAAACGCAAAGCTGGTTGGTCCAAACAACTTAATATAGCTCCTTAGTTTTTCTTCAAGACAATCTCTGGGTTCTGGGCATCATGGTCCCCTAGTTTCCTAGCCCTGGAAGCTCAGCCCACCTCGAGGTAAGAACATACACCGATTCTGACAGCAAGCCCACAAACAGAGCGTGCTGGTGTAAGAAAAGACTGTGTTCGTTCCCAAAGGCAGTTTCAGATCCGACCACACTAACCTCCCCTCCTCTTCATTACCTGATCCTCGCCTGCCTTTTCATGCGCCCCCCGGCGCCCACTGTGAACTGTTGCTACAGGGAGGTGTGTGATTCCCACTAAGAGAATGTCGGAAAACGGCAACCATGTGGCTAATTCCCCAGGTCCTGTCTTTGGCTCGTGCGACACTGAACAGGCTCCCTCCGGATCCCGAAAGGAGGAGAACAGTGCACCACCCCTTGGAAAAGTAGAGTGAGTTCAGAGGTCCCTGCGACCGGTGGTTCTGGCCACCAGGAGCCATCGCGCCTTGGACATCGCGTGCCGTGGGGCTGGAGCCGTGACCTCTGCGTGCGTGTGGGACACGGATGTGGGCATCCAATTAGCATCACGAAGCAGACAGACTCTCGGGAAGGTCAGCATGAAGCAGAGAGTCACGTCTCGACCTGACCTATCAGGGCCATTTCTTTAACAAATGAAAATACGCGAGGGAGGCACATGCGTCTTGGCATTTTCTCCGGTCTGTCCTCTTTGGAGGATGACCAGGGGTGGCTGAGGCAAGTCAAAGAGGTGAAGCGGCACTTCATTAAAAGCTTCGTAATCGGCCTGACCTGTGGTGGCGCAGTGGATAAAGCGTCGACCTGGAAATGCTGAGGTCGCCGGTTCGAAACCCTGGGCTTGCCTGGTCAAGGCACATATGGGAGTTGATGCTTCCAGCTCCTCCCCCTTCTCTCTTTCCTCTCTCCTTCTCTGTCTCTCTCTCCTCTCTAAAAATGAATAAATAAAATAAATTTAAAAAAAATAAAAATAAAAAATAAAAAAATAAAAGCTTCGTAATCAAAACAGAGCCTACAGACACTTGACCGTTGGCCAGCAAGACGATTTATCGACCCAACAGATGCACTCATTATGGGAAAAATCACCTTCAAATATCAGTCACCTAAACCGGGTCTACTCTGATTTCCTATTTCTCCCAAGAAGAGGGTCGCAAACTGTGCACACAGGCGTATGAAAGATGCTCGGTGCCTGAGCAGGGCACGCCAGGCGTTTTGGTTTATTGTGTAATGCTCTCGGAACCGCTCAAAGATGATAAATCACCCAAATGCGGAACATTCCAACTGATAAAGCCTTTCTGGGCCAATTATCCCCTTCCCGTATTTCAGAGACAGAGACCGGTGTGTTGCTCCGCGGCTACTGTGATTATCAATGCGACAAGTACTACTGTGATTATCAATGCGACAAGTACTACTGTGATTATCAATGCGACAAGTACTACTGTGATTACTAATGCGACAAGTACTACTGTGATTATCAATGCGACAAGTACTACTGTGATTATCGATGCGACAAGTACTACTGTGATTATCGATGCGACAAGTACTACTGTGATTATCGATGCGACAAGTACTACTGTGATTACTAATGCGACAAGTACTACTGTGATTACTAATGCGACAAGTACTACTGTGATTACTAATGCGACAAGTACTACTGCCAGAAATCATTCTCTGTGTTCGTTGCCTTGCGACGGGGGCTGCCCACCCCTCTCCACCGTTCCCCTCGGGGGCAGGGAAACGCGTCTCTCCAGCACAAAGCCAAGTCCTGGGCCCCTGGGCCAGCTCCCCCTGTGTGAATTCTTGGGGCTGAGGCCACAGGCGGCCGGGAGAAGCACCATTCTTCTGGGGGCTGGAGACCCCTGCTCTATCGGTGACCCGCATTGCTCCCGAATGAGCCCTGAGAAGCAGCCTGGTGCCGGCCCAAGGCTGTAATCCAGCCGCTAAATGGGAAAAAGACCTTTTTCTAGCTGAAGGGCTGCAGCTAGTGGGCTGCGGCCCTCGGGCACAGAGGAAGTTCACCGTTTCCTGTGCGTGACCTTGGAAGAACGGCTGATCTCTTATTTCTCCAACAAGAGGGTTGCCTGGATGACAGGGTGGTGATGCTCATGGCTGTTCTAGCAGAGCACCTACTATGTGCTCGGCCCCATGCTAGAGCTTCCTGTGCCTTATCCCTGGGACCCACCCCAGTGTCTTGTGTGGGCCTTCCTGCTGTTCTACCGGCAAGGGAACTGAGGTGCAGCGTCAGATAGGAAGTCTCACCCCGG
Organism: Saccopteryx bilineata; assembly: GCF_036850765.1. Taxonomy (NCBI): domain Eukaryota; kingdom Metazoa; phylum Chordata; class Mammalia; order Chiroptera; family Emballonuridae; genus Saccopteryx; species Saccopteryx bilineata. The sequence continues at coordinate 78,798,206 of NC_089500.1, read as the reverse complement.
CGGGCACTCCCTCTCTGCAGACTAATCCCTGACGGTAGGAATATTTAAATGCAGGTAAGAGTTGGATCATCTCTATTTGGGTCATTTCATTTTTGCTTATGAGAAAAGAGAGCGCACACCGGCCGTCTGCATGAACCGCGTGTGGTTGAACTCCCTGAGCCGTGTGCCTCTGCAGAGACCTGGGGGGAGGGGGTGGGGAGGGACGAGGACCAGGAAGGACTTTGTGTCAGGCTGACCTGTGTGCGCTTCGGGAAGCCACTTGTCTCTCCCGATCTCTAGTTCTTCGTCTGTGAGGTTAAAGCAATAGCCCAAATTTATTGAGCATTTGCTCACAGGTAGATGCCGCGCTTTTCTAAATCACAACATAGAAACTCATTTACAATCCTCCGAACAGTCGTACTGTCGTTAACTCCCAAATAACGCGCCTGGGTTTCAGAGGCCTCAGATGACCCGTCCGGGGTGCTGTGACTGGCAAGGGCCACACGGATCTTCTAACTCACAGACATCTTGGGGTTGCCGCTCTCCCTGCCGGCCACGGCTCTTCTGAGGACCCGAGATTTATGTACAACATGTTAATTACGTGTCCGTGTGGAGTACGGCTTATTGAGACGGTGGCCATGTTTCAAAGAGTGTTCATTCAACGCCAACACGTCCCAGGTAATAATGACGACATTATTCCAGCTGTTCAGGGCACCCTGGGAACGAGGCCAAGTGTGTGCTGTGGAAACTGGCTCTGCTACTGAAGCATCCGGTGCCCTAGGAAAAGTCTTCATCTGAGCTGTGTGCGTAAGTGGAGCGAGACGGCGCGTTCTGGGGAAAAGCAGCAGTGGCTTAGGCCTCCAGTTAGCCCAGAAAGGAGTCTTGTGTGTGTTTTTGTTTCGTGTTGTTTTTCTTCTTACTGAATTTATCGGGGTGACGCTGGTTCACCACGTTATGCAGGTTTCAGGCGCACAAGTCTACAACGCATCATCTGTGCACTGTGTTGTGTGTCCACCGCCCCGAGCCAAGTCTCTGTCTGTCCCCCACCTTTCTCCACCCCCCATTCCCCTGCAGCAACCACACTGCAGGGGAATGGGGGGGTCTGTGACACAGTGGTCTGTGTCTCTGAGATCTTTCTCCTTTATTTTCAATCCCTCCACCTCCCCCACTTAGCCCCACCCCCAACGGCTGCCAGCCTGCTCTCTAGCTAGGAGTCTGCCCCTATTTTGCCTGTCAGTTCATTTTGTTCACTGGATTCTACATATGACTGAAATCCTGTGGTACTTGTCTTCCTCTGACGGGCTTATTTCACTTAGCGCTCTGCTCTCCGGGACCATCCACGTTGTCACAAATGGTTAAGATTCCTTCTTTTTTACAGCCGAGCTGCATTCCTTTGAGTAAACGTACCCCAGCTCTTTCTCTCCACTCATCGGCCGATGAATCGCGGGGCTGCTGACAGATCCTGGCTGTCGTCCGTGATGCCGCCGTGAACATAAGGGCGCAGAAACTCTTTCGAGCTAGTGTTTGGGGTTTCTTTGGGTAAATTTGCAAAAGTGGCAGCACTAGGCCATCAGGCAGCTCCATCTTTTATTTTATTTTTCAGGAACCTCCGTGCTGCTGTCCACAGTGGCTGCACCAGTCTGCACTCCCACCGGGAGGGCACGAGGGTCCCCCTGTCTCCACACCTTCGCCCACGCTGGTTGTGGGTTGATTTCTCGATGACAGCCACTCTGACGGGTGTGAGGTGACATCTCACTGTGGTTTTAATTCGCGTTTCTCTGATGCATCTGACACGACTCCTGTCCCTGAGGAGTCCATCGTCCAGTATCCCTAAAGTCCGTCATAACTCAGACATCCTCTGAGGTGCGCTCGGGCGATGGACAATTCCGTAACCTCACCGCCTTAGCAAACACAGGAGAGCTTCTTCCTCCTGCTTAGCCCCACGTCCCCCAGGCACAGTCTCTGAAGACGGTTCAACATGGTCCCTAGGGCTCAGGCGAGTGCAGAACCCAGGGTGTGCAGCTGCACTTCTGAAACATGCGGCCCGTCATAGCCAAGGCAGAGAAAGGGGGCGCTGGAGGGTTGGGCTCCCTGTCTGTGGCAAGCAGGAGCCCCCTCGGGCGTCTAGGACTCCCTGGGCCCCGCCCCCTGTGCCTTCATGACGAGAGACGGCTAAGTGGTGAGCAGTGCCGGCCAGCCAGGCAGGGTGCAGGCTCTGTTTTTCGTTGCTGTTGTTTTGTTTTTGTTTTTAATTATTATTCAGTGCGAGAAGGGGAGGCGGTCAGACAGACTCCCGCATGTGCCCCGACCGGGATCCACCTGGCATGCCCACCAGGGGGCCAATGCTCTGCCCCTCTGGGGCTCTTCTTCGGTTGCAACCAGAGCCGTTCTTCAGCGCCTAAGGCGAAGGTCCCAGAGCCATCCTTAGCACCAGGGGCCACCTAGCTCAAACAGTGAGCCATGGCTGCAGGAAGGGGGTGGAGAGAGAGAGAAGAGAGGGTGAGGGGAGGAGAAGCAGATGAATGCTTCACCTGTGTGCCCTGACCAGGAATTGAACCCGGGACACCCACACTCCAGGCCGATGCTCTACTGCTGAGCCAACCAGCCAGGACCAGTTCCCATATGTATCTTGACAGGGTGGGCAAGGCGGGGGTTTCAGAGCTGTGACCTCAGCATTGCAGTGGATGGTTTATCAAGTGTGCCACTATAGGTCAGCCTCCCCGCCCCCCTCCCATAGAGCCTGGGACGTGAGCACTGCTGTGGGCACTGTATCCACTGAGCTAACCAGCCCGGGCCGGGGTCTGTTTTCTCTCCCTGTCTCTCCACAGCCCCCTTAAGAAGAAACAGTACCAACCGTGTGAGCACTGACAACACTCTGGTTCCTGGTGGAAGAACAGACGACTGGCAGCCGAATTCGGTTTGTTTTATGGGATTCATTCCGGAAAACAAATCGGTGATTCCCAGGGAGCAAGCTCCTTTGTTTAGGCTCCTTGTACCTAACGTCCATTTCTAAATGCCACGCTTTCATCCAAGGTGCGCTCCAAACCAGTATTTCAGCAAGGGCTACGTCGCCTAGCGCGGAATGCTTTGATTGCTCCCGCCCGGGTTGAAAAAAGTTGTCACAAAACACCAACAAACTCAAAAAGCAGCTCTCAGAATGACTTTTGTGAACGGCAGCTTCCCGAATCTCTTCATCTGTGTTAAAAGGCATTCCGCCTTGCGTCGTATGTCATGTTGCCAGCAAAGAATTGTTTCCATGCCAACTCGTTTGCAACTCCGGGGGAAAAAAAAAATCAAAGCTACTAACATCTGGAAGATGTCAGGGCTGATGCAAGACACTTGCAAGAAAAAACCCAGGATGGCCTGTGTCTCTGCCAGAGACCCTGTATATGGGGCACTGTTTATGATACAATCACCTAGCAATGCGTTCCTGGGTCTTTTATGGCTGTGTTCTCAGTCTAAACTCTATCCTAGCAAAGGTTTCCAGCAAAAAAATAAAAATAAACACATAATGAACGGGGTTCTTACGCTGTGTGTTTCTCTTTTAAAGCGAGCACATTTTTCTGACTTGAGTCTTAATGAGCCACTTAATTTCAGGCATAGTGGGACAGGATACAAAATGGTTTTGCTTGGTACACTGTGTCCTTGTTTATCTGTGGCCTTGCACTGTCCCCGTCTTTAAACAAAGATGATCAGTGAGCTAAATGGGACCTTGCATTTCAAACAATGATTCCATGACCAGTAGGGTCTATAGAAATGAGCCTCCTTCTGTTATTTCTCTGTTTTTCTTTATTATGTATGTGCATGTGTGTGTGCATGTGTGTGTATGTGTGTGCATGTGTGTATTTGTGTGTGTGCATGTGTGTGTACGTGTATGCGTGTGTGTATGTGTGTGTGCATGTGTGTACGTGTGTGCGTGTGTGTGTATGTGTGTGTGCATGTGTGTGTGCATGTGTGTGTACGTGTGTGCGTGTGTGTATGTGTGTGTGCATGTGTGTGTACGTGTGTGCGTGTGTGTGTGTATGTGTGTGTGTACAGTCATGTGCATGCACCTATGTGTGTCTGTCTCTGTCTTTAAATAAAATGGATTAGTTTATGTATTTCCTATGTAATAAAGAATGTCACATGCCAGGGTGGCTCCTTGGAAACAGCATTGGGTGGCTTAAGAACCTAAGGACACCAAACCGTGAGATGATGCCTAATGATATCAGGTCCTTTCACAGGTGACAAGGACCCACGGACCCCTTCATGAGAGTGGAAAAACTCAGGCCTTTCATGTTCTGACTGAGACAGGGGACATACAATTGTACAGAGCCTCAGCACACTGTCAGCTCCTGTTACTAGAGACAGTCGATGTCCCTCACCCTTGCTCATGCACGCAGGACCTGGAACACTCCCAGGCCCCGCCCGACTCCTGCTATCCTGGCGTGTGCAGGGTAGCCCTCACATGTGCGCTCGGGAGAACTCCACCCCTGGACTGTCAGCCGAGTCTGTCCTTTGCTGCTATGCTCACCTCCTCAATAACCATGGGGCCACATTCAACAGGCCATGCAGGGTCTTAAAAATATTTATGCTGCCTGACCAGGTGGCGGCGCAGTGGACAGAGGGGACTGAGATGCAGAGGTTCCAGGTTCAAAACTGCAAGGTCGCTAGCTTGAGCATGGGCTCATCTGGCTTAAGCGCGGGGTTGCTGGCTTGAGTGTGGGATCATAGACATGACCCCATGGTCGCTGGCATGAGCCCAAAGGTCACTGGCTTGAAGTCCAATGTCGCTGGCTTGAGCAAGGGGTCACTTGGTCTGCTATAGCCCCCCCCCCCCATATGAGAAAGCAATCACTGAACAACTAAGGAGCCGCAATGAAGAATTGATGCTTCTCATCTCTCTCCCTTCCTGTCTGTCCCTATCTGTCTCTCTCTCTGTCTCTCCTTCTGTCTCTATCACACACACACACAAAAAAATATATATATTTGTGCTAATTTTGAAATTTGGTAAATCTCTCTCACACAAAATCCCTGATTTCTGGCTTTTCTCACGATATCAGAAGCTCTCACAGTCCTGGCTGCAAGTTCCTCATGGTAACAAATAACTTTCGCTGAGTGGTGGCTCCCTCGAAAGACACATGTCTGGTATACAGCAGAGGGCAGCGTCCATGACAGGGACATCAAGAGCACTGCCCTTGCACTGATGGTTTTTGAAGGGTAGAGAATCATTTCTCCGTGTCCCTGCCTCTATCGAGAGCAGGAAACTGAACCAAAGAAAGAGAAGCCATGTGTTTGAAGAACGATGCAAGAGGGAGACTCTTGTGGCTGTGTGTGTGGGGGGAGGGGGGGGGAATGAGGGGCGGTACGTGGAAGGGACCAATAGTCTTCCATGTTTCATGGTAGACTGTGAACGTGTGGATGTTCCTCATGCACTGCCATGTCGCCAATCCGAGGGATCCCGAGCCAGCCCCTCGCCAGAAAGACTGCCAGGACTCTGCAACCGAGGCAAGCTCTGTAACTACTTCAGCGGGATGGCCGCCTATATGTGATGATGTCAGAGCCCCCGAGAGCTGGCTTTTCCCTCAGGAATCTCCCCAAAGCCAGGTCGTGCCTGACCCCAGCCCCTCAGCGCCGACAGCACAGAGGCACCATGAGCAGCATCCAACTCACTCAGCCGAGACGGACTGAGGGCCTCCACGTGCCTGGCACGTACCAGTGCGTGTGCCCATCACGCAATTACACCTGCTGCCATTCAGGGAGGGCGTGCTGTGCACAGGGCTTCCCCAGTCCCCTTCCAGACCCTGTGCTATCGATAACCCTCCCCGGCAACCATCACCCCCCACTGCACAGGAACGAAATCGGGGCTCGGGAAGCTGCACAAGTGGCCTAGGGCCACAGCTTGAAAACGGGGTGTCGAGACTCTAACCCCGGGGAAGAGGGGGGTGGAGGTAGGGGGAGGGGGATCAGAGAGGGAGGAAGGAGGGTGGAAAGAGACTCTGTCTGGGGTGGGGAGGGGACACAGTGTGGTGTGTGGATGGTGTTATATTGAGTGGGCCACTTGAAACCATGTCAACACGATCCATTTAAAAATAAAGAAAAAGGCCCTGGCCGGTTGGCTCAGTGGTAGAGCGTCGGCCTGGTGTGCAAGAGTCCCAGGTTCGATTCCCAGCCAGAGCACATAGGAGAAGTGCCCATCTGCTTCTCCATCCCTCCCCCTCTCCTTTCTCTCTGTCTCTCTCTTCCCCTCCCACAGCCAAGGCTCCATTGGAGCAAAGTTGACCCGGGCACTGAGGATGGCTCCATGGCCTCTGCCTCAGGCGCTAGAATGGCCCTGGTTGCAACAGAGCAATGGCCCAGATGGGCAGAGCATCCCCCCTGGTGGGCAGGCCAGGTGGATCCCGGTCGGGCGCATGCGGGAGTCTGTCTGACTGCCTCCCCGTTTCCAACTTCAGAAAAATACAAAAAAGAAAAAAAAAAGATAAAAATAAAGAAAAAAAAGAGTCTCCGGCCATACCAAACTGAACTCACCCGGTCTCATCTGAGCTCAAATGAAAAAAAAAAAATCCATCTACGGATCATATCAACCACACAGGGCTGTTCTGAGGACTGAATGAGAAACATCTACAGTATATCATGCGCACAGCTTGCATTCTCTATCCGATAAATACGCATTATTATTTTTATTACAGTGAAGCTAATCTCTTTTTTTATTTCTTTTGGAATAGGCTGATGAAAATATAAAGGAGACCTAAAAAAAAAAGAAAAAAGAAACACTAGTGCAACAATGCAACATGAAAACAACACAAACGCTGCACGAAAGCCATCGTTCGCTCGGCGTGACACCCACGGTTGCATTTCCTGAGCAAACCTGGCTGCCCACCAGTACCACCGTCAGACGTTTAGAAGCTCCGCGTAGAAGTCGCATTTCCTTTAGTGACGTAAGAGACGGACCCTTCCGGAACCGAGTCGAGCCCTCTCCGAGGCTCACTGAGGCTCGGTTCTGTCCCGCGCTGGGATGACCCTGTTCCCTGGGCCTGCTACCTGCGGTGGAAAGGGGCATGGTTTTGACTCCCGGATTTCTCAGATTTTAGAAGCTCGGGGAATGAATCGGAACTCTTCTGTGGACCCACTCGTATCTACTCCCCCTTTCTCTTTGCAGAGAAAAGGAGGCTAGTTTCTCTGTCTTGGGTGTAAAGCCAAAGTGGAGCGGCCAGAGGCCTGGCTGGACCTACGCAGACCGAGGCTATGGCAACCCCGGGATCAGAAATGACAGCGACGGTCACACAGGGCGGACCGACCCAGGTCGTGCTCACAGCGGAAAGGGCAGATAAGAAGACACGGAGTCTAAAGGCAGGCAGGTGTCAGAATTAACCCTGCTTTAGCAGGATGGGTAAATTAAAAGCTAGAGCCCTGGGTGGAAAATTCCAAAGGCAGCCAGTGGCTCTAACAAAGGTATGAAGCAAAAGAGATGGTTGTCTGGAGGTGACCGACATCTTCTTGATCGTCAGAGGCCGGAGTCCTCGGCTGAAGCCCTACGTCCTGGCCAGCAGAAGGGGGTCCCCTCATCCTCTCGGGGTCACTGATGTCCTGGCTGTCTCTGTGGGCACCACTGCCTGTGCCCGCCCGACCCGGAGATCTCTCAGGGTCCCGTCCAACAGAGGCCACCGACTCTCAGTCCTCACAGCCCATTTACGGAATCGGCCTCCCTTATGCCCTGGGGCAGACACTTCCTTGGTAGCCCAGGCCTCTAACGGAGCCCTGACCCTAGGCAATGACACTAACCCAGAACTGCCCAGGGCTGGCTGTTTTCCGGGTCAGTCACAGTTTCTGGAAACGTAGTGACCAGAACATCTTCTTCAAGGGAAACGTGATACTTTCTATTTTCATTCTAATGCACTTCTGAGCGGTGCCAGAAACACTCTGACCTTTCTCCCTCCCTCCCTCTCCTTTTTCTACTGCAGCTACATATAGAGTCTTCTAGACTTGAGACTCCATGGTCCCTTAGAAGCATTTCAACCCAGCCACGATTTATTGAGCTCTTACAGACGACAGAAAAGAAGCCACAGGCTCTGTCTTGGCCCTCAAATGGCGAAAAATGCTCCTGAGGCCATCAGCTCGTGAACACCTTAAATAACAAACCACGCAATGTATCACTGTTCAGAATCACAGACTAGATGGCCAATATTCTAGACATTCGAAAGAATCTTAGTACTTTTATTTTAAAGCAATTATATGGCTGGGGTCTATAGTCATGGTGCTGTAATCCTGGTCAAATACAATTTGATACATGGGATCTGATAAAACAGAATAAATTAGCTGGCCAGTCTCTTCTCTTAGGTGTGGTTCAGTGGTAACGTATTAGACCAGAATGGTATTGTCATTGCCCGTGCCCACGGAACTTGGACAAACAGACTGATTGATGGTAACTTGGCCTGCCTGGCCCGGAGGGCGGGGCTGTCTCACATTACATTGCTAGCCGCAGGCCTGAGCCAGAGGGGGCAGACACCTACGTATTCCTCTGCCTCCTGAAATCAATAATACTACCCGATCACACAGCCTTTCACTCACTGAGCCCAGAAACGGGCCCAGAATTTTTTTTCAGTTCAAAGCCTCCTGGTGGCCACCTTCACGAACCAGAAATAAACCACGAAAACAGATACCTGTCAGGCAACCGGACCGTGGGTCCAAGCGTGTCTTGGCTCCCGTCGCAGCCTGGGCAGAGAGAGAGCCTCTGTCAAGTCCCAACAAGCGCCTGAGACGCCTTCCACCTTTATGACGGTAACAACCACGCACCGGTGACAATGACAGACACCTAACTGCGGAAGAGCTGTGTTTCCAAATAGAAGTGGAAACCATGAGTGTAGTCCGGGCTCGATGTGCCACCAGTTGTGACAGGAAATATGTGATGTGCTCTGTTCCTGGGAAAGGTGGTTACCAAAGTGCCCATATGTGAAAGGGTTCTTGTATTCGGCAGAGTTCCCTGGGGAAACTCAATATAGGAGGGGTGTATATTCAGAAAGAGTTATTTTAAGGAATTGGCTTCTGTGACTATGGAGGCCCCAAGTCCAAGGCTGGAGACTCAGGCAAAGAGCAGATGTTGCCGTTCAAGTCCTAAGGCCACCTGCTGGCAGAACTGCTTCCGGGTCAAGGGAGAGGTCAGTCTTGGTTCTGTTAAGGTCTCCAACTGATTGGATGAGGCCCACCCACATCATGGAGGTTAATCTGCTTTACTCATAGTCTACACATCAAAAAACTCCCTCACAGGCCCTGCCTGGTTGGCTCAGTGGTAGAGCGTCCACCTGGCTTGTGGAAGTCCCGGGTTCAATTCTCGGCCAGGGCACACAGGAGAAGCGCCATCTGCTTCTCCACTCTTCCCCTTCACCTTTCCCTCTATCTCTCTCTTCCCCTCCTGCAGCCAAGGCTCCATTGGAGCAAAGTTGGCCCCGGGCGCTGAGGACGGCTCCATGGCCTCTGCCTCAGGTGCTAGAATGGCTCCGGTTGCTAAGGAGCAACTGCCCAGATGGGCAGAGCATCGCCCCTGGTGGGCATGCCATGTGGATCCCGGTCGGGTGCATGCGGGAGTCTGTCTCTCTGCCTTCCCCTCCACCACCCCCCTTGCTTTTCATTTCAGAAAAATACAAAAACAACAAAAAAAACCAAACTCACAGACACACATCTAAGCAATAGTTGGCCAAACATGTAGGCACCATGGCCCAGTCAAGTTGACATAAAAAATTAACCATCACAGGCCCTGAGCTTGAGCCATGAGGCACCTGCAGGAACAGCCCAGTGGGTGCATGGAGAGGGTGTCCCCCTTTCTGGGACTTGACATTGACCCGAGCTTTTCCTACTGTTAGGCAAAGGTGACCCGTATCAAAGAACGGACCAGATTTAAACTGGCAACTGCAACAGGTTACTGTGATCTGAAATGGTATGCTCTGTTCTCTGTACCCAAACGAAGACTTCCTTTGGTCAATTTTTTTTTTTTTTTTAATTTTCATCATCAACGGGATTGTGGAATGTGTCTCTCACTGTTATAGGGAGGTAAAAAAAATAAATAAATAAAACTCCTAACAATACGGATGTGAACTTTTTGGCATACTGACTTTTTATAAAGTTTTTTTTTTCCTTTTAACTATAAATAGATAAATATTTTCTAGAATTAAGATCCAGACTACAAAAAGGACTCCTACGAATCAATAAGAAAAAGACAAAACAACTTAATAGGGAGGAGGGGAGAAAAAGATGGTAAACGATATTAAAAAGAGCAAATTGACATAAAAGAGAACCCTGGTGGCTAATAAGCTGAGAGCGAGACAGTCTATTCACATTCAGGGACATGCAAATTAAAACCTCCCATGAGATACCATGTCACATGGGAAGTATTGTCTAAATCTAAAATCCTGATAGGAATGAATATCAGAGAGAAAATGGAGCAGCAGTGTCCTTTCTTAGGGTACAAGCACCGTGGACAAGTTTCTGTAGCGAGCGAGGTTGAAGCTGCACAGAGTTCTGGGCAAGCACGTCTTCTTGTACGGTGCTCTCTCACACGCATACAGAGGTGTGCTCAGACGTCTGGGGCAGCATTCTTTATTTGTAATAACTAAAAGGTTTCTACTCCTACTGCCAGGAGAACGGTAAACTGCAACAGTTATACAATGGAATACATCAGAGCAATTCATTAAATGGATGAGATCCACATGTCAATATATTTCTTTAGCCCTGGCTGGTTGGCTCAGAGGTAGAGTGCCGGCTCCCTGTGTGGATGTCCCGGGTTTGATTCCTGGTCAGGGTAAACAGGAGGCGACCATCTATTTCTCCAGCTCTTTCCCTTCTCTCTCTCTCTCTCTCTCTCTCTCCCCCCCTCTCTTTTCCCCTCCTGCAGCCATGGCTCACTGATTGAGCAAGTTGGCCCCAGAAGCTGAGGATGGCATCATGGCCTCACCTCAGGAGCTTAAAAAAAAGTGGCTCAGTGCTGAACAACGGAGCAGCGGCCCCAGATGGGCAGAGCATCACCCTCTAGTGGGCTTGCCGGGTGGATCCCGGTCAGGGCGCATGCGGGAGTGTATCGCTGTCTCCCTGCCTCTCACTTAATATTATGTTAAATAAAAAAAGGCAATTGGAAAAGAAATATATTTAACTCATACAACAATACTCAGTATTTTTAACATAGGCATTGTAGGTAGGGAGAGAAGAAACATCTAACTTAACAGGGAGAAAAGACCAAAACTGTGATCAGGTTGGGCTGAAAAGGATTCAACTAAAACTGAAAAATTTTTTATTTTGAATTTGAAAGGGTAAGTCAACTAAATGTGGCCAAATGTGCACCTGTGTGTAGCCTCCTGGGTAGTGGGATTATTCAAAGATGCTCTATAGTTTTCTGATATTTGAGATATTCTACAGTTATTGTCTGCATACACTGCTCACAAAAACTGAGGGGGTTGGGGAACGTGCAGACACTCCAGGACTTTCCGCCTTGTGTCTCGTGCATTTCCACCAATGAGATCAAAGTTGGTTTTGCATCTCATTTGCATAATCCAACAACTGTCTTTGGTCGTTTGCTTTTCTGATGTTCTTGTTTAATAAAAAGAAGTCAAATGCTTTTTTTTTTTTTATCGCTTCCTATTCATTTTGAAATATCCCCTCAAGTGTGTGAGCAGTGTCCTTTTAAAGGCCTCCAGGTTTGTGTGTCAGTTTGTATAGTCCAGCCAACTTTTATCTAAAAGAGGCAACCACAGAAAATGTTACCTTCTTTGGGAATTTGGCAACTCGAGCCATGGGTCTAGATGAGGCCCTTTCTGACCTCCTTGAGGCTGGACGGCGGTCATCTTCTCCTCAGACTTACCTTCCTTCCAAAGCCGAGGACCGCTCTCCGCGTTTGTTTCAGCTTTGCCCAAACTTCTGCCTCTACGGGCGCTTTTTGTTCATCTTTGCACCGGACCAACCTTGGCTGCACGCTTCCTGACACCCCTCCCCCAGCCTCCCGTGGCTCTCTGCCCACCGTGAGGGTTGGGTTGGTGTCAGACCGGGGTTGGACTGGACGGGCTTTCAGCTTTCCCTCTGTGTGGATTCATCCCTCAGCTGGTCGCCACGCCCTCTGTGTGGATTCATCCCTCAGCTGGTCGCCACGCCCAGGTCTCATTGAGGTTTCTCGGTTTCCACAAGGACAGTATGGAGATAATGCCTTTTCTAACTGAATAGCGTTGCTTGGGGGCATTGAAAGAATTATTTACTCATTATCAGAGCTCCAAACGAGCCAATCGCCCTCTTCTCATTATTCCCCAACTCTTCAGTCCATCCTATAGATTCATTCATTGATTCATTCAATAAATAAATTCTCATTCTGCTCCTACAACAGGCAAAAAAAAAAAAAAGCTCTTAAGGTCTCAGGAACTCTCAAACACACTGGGTTTGTTTGTTTTTTTCTTTTTTACACAGTCTGTAAGTTAATTTAAAAAAAAAATTCTTCTGTAGGAATGAAAAGTGTTTTACCCAAGAGGACACCTCGGACACATAGAGCAGACACTAAAACCATGTGGGCTTACCGGTGGGGAAAAAACATTAAAAGCTGATAGCAGGGTTGCCCAAACTGCTAACAGGTCATCAGCCGTGTTGTCTGACAATAAGGACAGCCCCTTGCATTCTGGGCTCAATAGTTGCGGCGGCCAGACTTTGTGATTTAAGGAACTGATGACATTTCCCTCCCAAATTATATGTATGGACAAGTTTTATTTTCCAGATAAAATTATGCAACTAACCAATTCCCATAGTCTATTACCAGATTTAGTTAGAGAGACATACGTCATCAGTGTCTTAGTCCATCTGGGCTGTTGTAACAAAACACCATACATAGACTGGGTGACTTTCAAACAATGGAAATAGATTTCTGACAGTGCTGGAAACTGGAAGTCTGAGATCAGAGTGATATCACAGTTGGACGAGAGCCTTCTTCTGGGTCTCAGCCTTCTCATTATATCCTCACTTGGCAGAAGTGGCCAAGAACCTCTGTGGGGCCCTCTTAAAAGGGCACTAATCCCATTGATGAGGACCCCACCCTCATGACCTCCTCACCTCCCAAAGCCCGCTCCCCTCTCTTACTACCATCACCGTGGGGAGATTAGTATTTCAACATATGAATTTAGGGGCACACAAACATTCAGACTAGAGCAATTACAGAATTAAACACAGTCCTTTCAGTGAGTGGACTGTTTTTCTCATTCTGCTGTGTTTTCCTATCATGACCTGAAAATGACGCCTTTTCACTTATTCAATAAATACTCCTCTCATGTTCCAGGAACTACTACTTCAGGCAATTGGATACACGCAGGAACAAAAATAAAGATTCTTGTCCTTATTCTAAATTAGGAAAAAGAAACACGTTTTGAAGGTGATTAATTTAGCCTGAAATATAAAACCCGCTTTTCACACAAAATCACAGAATTTTATCCTAAAATTAAATTCAGGTCTTAAATGAGAGCCAGCAAACCTGCTCCATATTTGTAAAATACAAAAGGCCAACTGCAATTAGAGAGAAACTCTGATTTTTTTTTTATTCCAAGTTAAGTAGTAAATTTAAGGCTGAAGGAAACAAACTAAATGTGTTGGCTGAATATATAAATGGAAGTTTATTTTGACAACATTAAAACCTGCCTGCCTTCCGTTTCCTTTATAGTTCGTGTGCAGGTTTCTGGCTGAGCGGTCTTAATGACTCGATCGTTCTTAATATTTCTGCTGAACTCGGGTGAGGTCCCTTTCTGCTGTACCTCCATCCTCACAGTACATTTTTGCATTGTAATAATTATTCCTGCTTCGTCTTCTGTTCAAATTGGAACCTTGTTTTTCCTTAGTCGTGTCAGTTTTATGAGGTTACGATGACCTGATTACCCTCATCTAGATTTCATCCTTACACATAATTTTGTGTCCGCTTATTCCTTGCCTAATAACAATATCGGGCCAGACTTATGCGATTTGCTGAATTAGGTCTGTCAGAACTTCCTTTGCTTCCTTAAAATGTGTGGATTTCCAGTCAACGGTGTGCGGTGTGAGTGAAGAATACACGTAGCCCTGCGCCAGCCCTTGTGTTCTCTGTTTGTGTGGATCATCAATAAAAGTTCTGTCCGCCTGTCCTTCGGTCCGAGGAGAACGTCTTACTTCTCTGGTGCAATGATCAATACTTCTCCTTTAGTCCGAAAGTGGAGGTCCTCACTCAAACGCTTACAGTGCCTACAGCAGCCAGAAAGCGGGCGGGAATGAGCTGTTTGTGAACTTAGCTTGGAAGGTTGCTGGAAGAGATGGAAGCTCCGATAGAGCCCGAGCTCAGACGCAGGGGACAGCGGCCCTGCTAAAGACATTCAAAGGCGTGCTGGGTTTGTTTGTTTGTTTGTTTGTTTTTGGGTTTTTTTGTATTTTTCTGAAGTTGGAAACAGGGAGGCAGTCAGACAGACTTCTGCATGAGCCCGACCAGGATCCACCCGGCATGCCCATCAGGGGGTGATGTTCTGCCCATCTGGGGCGTTGCTCTGTTGCAACCAGAGCCATTCTAGCACCTGAGGCAGAGGCCATGGAGCCTTCCTCAGTGCCAGGGCCAACTTTGCTCCAATGGAGCCTTGGCTGTGGGAGGGGAAGAGAGAGACAGAGAGGAAGGAGAGGGGGAGGGGTGGAGAAGCAGATGGGCGCTTCTCCTGTGTGGCCTGGCCGGGAATCGAACCTGGGACTCCTGCACGCCAGGCTGACACTCTACCACTGAGCCAACTGGCCAGGGCTCAAAGGCGTGCTGTTTTTAAAGGCACTGGGCAAGGCCAAGGCCAACCCATCTGCAGGTACGCCTGCAAGTGTGCAGCGGGTCACCGTGGTGTCGTAAGCACCGCTCGCCTAGATGACTCTAACAAACGTGGCACACACCAGTCTGACGCCATCCCCAGCTTCCAATCACTGCTGCATTAAATGAGCAGTCTGAAATCACCAATACGTGTGTTTTAGGGTTCCCGTCCTAGGTGAGCTGCAGCGATGAATCAAAAGAAGTATCAGGTAAGGCTTCTTATACTTGGAGAAGTATAAGAGAAAGGAACAATTGTTCGGCCACCGCTACGTGTGAAGCATTATAGAAATACAAAAGAAACGGAATTTCTTTCCGATCTGCACAACAACTTCATGATCAGCTATTAGTTGTTTCCGTTATTCATTCACTCGACGGACATGTATCCAGTGCGACGGCACACGCAGCCCTCAGCAAAGGACTGGAATTTTGAAGGTGAAGGGAAATGAAGGGCAGAAAGCTAAGGGACTTTGCCCAAGGAGCAGGATTCAACCTCAGACCTTCCCACGCCCACAGCCGAAGACGGCTCTTCCGGAGGGGGGGGAGCGCAGCGGAGGAGGAAGGACTCGGAGTTGGGCTGACACGGTTTTGAATTCTACCCTCCTGCGGGCAGCTCCATCTCTCTCTCTCTCAGTCTTGAGTTTCTTATGTCTTCCTCGGGGTATTGTGGCGACGCAAAGGCCTTCACACCCGGTCCTGGCTTTGTGATGGACGGAGAACACCTTCCCAGCTGGATTCCAACCGAAATTGTTTTCCCACCGGGCAGAAGAAGCCATGGATTCGACAAGACTTCCTGCGTAGACGCATGGAGGAACTCCCCGGCTTTGGGGACTGAGGCTGTGCTATTTACCTGTTCCTGTATCTGCATTGGGCTGCAGCTTTGGAACATCTCTCGTATTGGCAGATATACGTGTATATACTTATATATACACCATATTGCATCTATCGTATATAACATACACTATTATGACATACACAATATATTACTTATATGTTATCAGCAATGGGCATTGTTCACTATGAATGATATATATATATATAATGGCTATTATTATCAGCCATGAACTGGCCATTGTTCAACAGGAATACATCGTTTTGTGTTTGAGGTTATTGTTTCAGGATTCAGATACTTTCACGAGAGCTGTTCATATATGTATCATATTTTGGAGTACACTCACTTAGCCATCGGGGAAGCTGGTGCTTAGGATGCTAACTAATGACCAAAAAGTCCTTTAAGGACAGAGGCTGAGCCTCCATTTATTTGCCTATCTTTAATCGCTCGCAGCGCAGGGATTGGAGTAAATGAACGATCGAGTCCAGGGGAGCAGATAAAGAGGCGAGCCTCCCGCCAGATGGTCTCGAAATCTGAACAGGTCATTTTTTAAGGGCAGCCCACAGCTCTGGGATTCATTTCTTCTCCTGTTTGACAAATTTCAAATGTCTCAGGACATTTTGCAGTGCCCTTCGATCAAGCTCTGACGGACGGAGAGAGGGGGGCGCCTGGTGGAAACAGCAACGCTGTGGTGGAATGATGGGTTACTGTCCGTGAAGTTCTGTGGCCAAGGCATCGGAGAAAATAAATAACAAGAAAAGTATTAACATCCGTGTCGTTTTTAGGAAATTATCTTTTCTGGGGTAAAAAACAAAAACAAAAAAACACCCCTTTTCTGGGAGGAAGGAGGATACATCATTATGTTTTATCCACGAGAGGTACGTGGTAGTACTTACACTTCAATTTTTATTAGTTACTGCTTTCTTGGTCTTATATTTTTTAACATCATGTCCCCTTTCTGTCCTGCAGGGCACATGTCATCTGGTTTATGTTGAGCTAATTGGCCATTTTCCTCTGCAGTGACTTTTTTTTTATCTCGTCTGCTGCCATTATCTGCAGCTACTTCTCTTTGAACTCAAAGCTGTTCGCAGAGCAACCCTGATTCCGTCCACTGGCCTTTTGTGTGGAGAGGAACTGGCCTGCAGGCCCCGGGGGGAATGACTGTCCCCTGCCTGTCCCCGCTCCTGGGGGCCTCACACAAGGCACCTGACGTGTTCTGTTTTTGCTGGACCTCTCCAGGGTGAGCCCATAAGAGCTGGTTGCCCACAGCTGAGTAAGCACCAACACAGCTGGGAAGTGTCCCCTCTTCTATTTTCATTTAACTTTGGCCCCTGACGAGGCTTTACGTCTCTTTGCTCCATGTTTGCTGCAGCTCGACTGACAAACGTAGCTTCTGCCCGGACGCACCAAGCCGTTTCCCCAGATCGTAACTAACATGCTTGGGTGTTTAGCACTATCTCTGGGTCACTTTATTTAATCCTTACCACCACCCAGAGAGGTAGCTGATATTATTCTCCCAATTTTGCAGATGTAGACCCAGGTTCTTAACCACGAGGACACTATTTCTAACCACGGTGCCGCTGCACACACGCTTCCTGTTTTTCAGCCGGCACTGCTCCTATTCCCCGTCACGGCCCAGCACGCTCCTACTTTAACCTGTAAAACCCATCTCAGACTGGCCAGTGGTGGCACAGTGGATAGAGCACCGACCTGGCACACTGAGGACCCAGGTTTGAAACCCTGAGGTTGCCAGCTTGAGCACAGACTCACCAGCTTGAGCGCAGGGTCGCTGGCTTGAGCCCAAAGGTTGCTGGCTTGAAGCCCAAGGTTGCTGACTTGAACAAGGGGTCACCGGTTTGAATGGAGCTCCCCAGTCAAGGCACATATGAGAAGCAATCAATGAACAACTAAAGTACCACAACTACGAGTTGATGCTTCTCATCTCTCCCCCTTCCTGTCTCTCTTACTAAAAAACAAAATAGAACAAAACAAAACAAAAAACAAATCTCAGATGCTTTGACTAGGAGCTCATTCCTAATCCACTCCAAAGAGTTAATCATCACTTCCTTTGTGCGAAAAGTGTCCTACCAATCACAATTTTAGTCTTGTTCATCTCACACTTTGCAACAATTTTTTTTAACGTATCAGCTTCTTACCTGACCAGGAGTTGACACAGTGTACAGAGAGTCGGCCTGGAATACTGAGGACCCAGGTTAAAAACCCCAAGGTCACCAGCTTGAGTACAAGGGTCCCTGGCTTGAGCATGGGCTCACCAGCTTGAGCATGAGATCATAGACATGACCCCATGGTCACTGGCTTGAGCCCAAAGATCACTGGCTTGAAGTCCAAGGTCACTGGCTTATTAAGCAAGGGGTCACCTGGCTAGGCTGGAGCCCCCCAGTCAAGGCACATATGAGAAAGCAGTCAATGAGCAACCAAGGTGCTGCAACTATGAGTTGATGCTTCTCATCTCTCTCCCTTCTTGCCTGTCTGTCTCTCGCTCTCTTTCTAAAATATATATATGCTTCTATTACCAAATTATAATGACTTTGAAAGCAGGAACATGAATTGTTTACTTTTAAATCCTTGTCTGGGACATCAAATAACCACCTCATCTCAGGGTTTCTTTTTATCTACTGTTTTGCTTCTTGATTATGAATTACAATGTCCTAATTTTTTTGTATTAGGCCTAGTAATTTTTTCATTGAATATTTAACCTTATCGCTAGCTAATACATTGTAGTGACCAGATTCTGTCATCTCTGAAAAGCACTGATCCTTGCTGGCTGGTTACCATGTGCTACAGTAACTTGGTTTTATGCTCTGTCATCAGGATCCAGGCTAAACTTGATGTGTTCTTCAAGCCCTTCCACATCCAAAGCCTGTCTCTTCTGATGGTCTTCTTGGATTTTGGATTTAAGCTTTGTGTGGGAGGATCTAGCACACATCTTTAATTTAGGTCATGGCTAGGACTCCTCAGCTGTGGCCATTCTAATCTCACAGCTAGGTGTGGGGGTGTTGTCGAGGTATCGGAATGACTTCTTCATTCTGAAATGGCCACAGTTCCTATGTTCCCTGGCATCGCCCTTCCAGCGGACACTCACGCGCTCGTGTCCCTGTTCTACATACTCTCTAGCGAACCTTGGGGCGGTTCCACTCACAGACACATAGCCCCATCCTCACCCACAAATTCACAGGCAGTGCCACACAGAAGCTGGGACCCCACCGTGCCCAGTACCTTGTTCTGGCTGCCTCATCCTGCAGACTCCAGTCGCTGACCCAAACTTCAGCTCAGTCTCCTGGGCTGAATGAGGCCACCACGCTCTTTGCTCAGATGCCAGCTCTCTGGACCATGATCAGGAGGTTGTCCCCAGGCAGAGAGTTGGACAATCGTGAGACTCACTTCTTGTTTCCCTTGTCCCTGGATGGCAGTGCTGTGCCAGCTGTTGTCCAACATCTGGAAAGAGTTGCCTCATGCCCTGGCCGGTTGGCTCAGTGGTAGAGCATTGGTCTGGCGTGCAGGAGTCCCAGGTTCGATTCCCGGCCAAGGCACACAGGAGAAGCGCCCATCTGTTTCTCCACCCCTCCCCCTCTCCTTCCTCTCTGTCTCTCTCTTCCCCTCCCGCAGCCAAGGCTCCATTGGAGCAAAGATGGCCCAGGGAACTGAGGATGGCTCCTTGGCCTCTGCCCCAGGCGCTAGAGTGGCTCTGGTCGCTACAGAGCAACGCCCCAGATGGGCAGAGCATCGCCCCCTGGTGGGCATGCCGGGTGGATCCCAGTTGGGCGCATGCGGGAGTCTGTCTGATTGCCTCCCCGTTTCCAACTTCAGAAAAATACAAAAAAAAAAAAAAAAAAAGAATTACCTCATATATTCTGTACAGTTGTGTGGTTGATTATGGCAGGAGAGGTAGTCTGCTGCCAGCTCTAATTGTATAAACAGATGTGGAATCTGCTCTCTTATCTTTCTGTCCTTAGGACTAATAAGTATCTAGCTAAGAGCAAGTCTCCAATAATCAATAACTATGTATTTAATAAAGGATTGAAAGAACAATGCTTCTCAATGGGTTATGCTATTCTAGCTGAGTAATACTTTTATTATCCTCTGAGATCACCAAAATAGATTTTATTCTGGCATAAAATTAATTCACTAAAATTAATAGGGGTGAAGGGAGAATTTTCTTGGCTAATTTTCAGTTGCTTCTACTTATGTATAAATATAACTTCCTAGTCCTTTCATAGTGGATGGATACATATTAGGCAAATGAAAGAAAAAAAATCTAGGTTAACAGGAATGCCTCAGAAATGGCATATTCTGTTAATGTAATTTTCTCACCTAGTGAGGGCTAACAGAAAACCCTTCTTGTTTTGTTATTTGTTGAAAATGGCTATGGAATACAGGAATTCACTTTCCTTAGAAGATACAGCCCTTGAACAAACAGAATATCTGAGACAGGTCTTCCATCAATGCCTCTGAATACCAGTCCACCCTGTCTGGTCCAAGAAGCCCCTAACTCCTGCAGCATGTTCACAGGAGGAAGAAAATATCCCAGGCGGGTCCCTTAAATCACGACTCCACCAAATGCTGGAGCGTATAGCACACAGCGGCCTTCGGGGAATGAATAGACCTCCAAGTTCAAGTGTGACTCCAGACACAAGTGAATGTTCTCTTGCTCCTTCTTCAATAAACAAGACACAGCCTCCCGCCTCAGCTTGGTAGAGCACACCCCCTTTCTGTTTCCTGCCCAAGTCAGAGGACCAGCAGTACCCAGCTTTCCAGAGCTCCCAACTCCCTAAAGATACAAAGCTGAACCGAGGGGACCCCTGACCGGCGCCCTGGGCTCCCCACATGGCCACGCTTTTATGTCTGGTCCTCCTGGCTTCTCCCGCCCCCTCCCACAGCCGTGAGCACGCATTCCAAATCACGCAGCTCCAAATCCAGACTCCTTCTTTTCTTTTGTTTTTGATCAAGTAATTGTAATCTTCAAAGATACTCTGTAGAGTTGCTCCTGTTATTTCTCTTATTTTGTAGTTGAAGAGACTGAAGCCCAGAAAGATTATAAAAGTAACTTGGTAAAACTTACACACCTGGGAAGAGCTCTGTGTGAGTTTCAAACTGTGGTCTGACTCCTTCAATGGACCGTATCTTTTCTATTCCCTGAAACTGATTGGTCTCACAAAATCAATTTCTTCCTCCCCTCATAATCTCTCCCTCCTCCATAGGGGTGTGTGTGTGTGTGTGTGTGTGTGTGTGATCTACCATTTCTTACTTCAGCTTTCAAAGGCTAATATGGCAACTCAAAGATGAATACTGCCTGGATTTAATCTGTGTTTTAACTCTTGACAGTGCAACACTCTAATTTTCTTTTCACTATAAATGTCTAGCATATCAAATGTGTCTCGGTCTTTTGTGAGCTTGCTATACACACCATCCTCGATTCTACTGACTGACACTATTGAAAAAATGTACTCTGAATTGCAAACAACTGAATGGTGAGCATTGAGATATGACACTCGGGACCTGTCCCCGTCCCCAGATAAAGGAGGAGGAGCTGATGGGTCCCCATGCTTCTGAAACTAGGGTCTACATGTTATTATCAACATGTTCCTGTGGGAGCTTATTTGCTTGAAAGTTACCCCTTCCCATTCAAAGTCTTACCTTAGGGTGATAGGTGACTCTCATGAATTAAAGCTACTGCTCACTGAAGATGTTACCATACTTTGAAAGATGGCATATGGACCTAACATCTCCTTGGACACTTACAGGACATTATTGCCCTGCCCATGTCTCAGTGATTAGACCTCTGCTATGTGACTGACTAAAGCGACGGATCAGAGGATCTGTTTGTCAGAGAAAATCTTTATTGCTTCTTCACTTTTTTGAGGTGATTTTGGGGGGAACAGAATGACAGGCTGGCGGTTTCTCCCCTCGACACTTTATTACATTCTACTCTCTCCTGGCTTGCGTGGTTTCTGGGGGGTCCAGTGGAATTCTTATCTTGGCTCCTCTACAGGTAAGTTATTCTTTTTTTCCCTTCTGGCTTCTTTCAGGACTTTTTCTTTGCTTTTCTGTAGTTTGAAAATGATGTGCCCAGGTGCAGTATTTCTGTGTGTGGTGTTCTCCGACCTTCCCGGGCCTACGATTTGGTGATTTGGTGTCTTACATTAGTTTGGGAAATTTCTCAGTCATTATTGTATCAGATATTTATTCTCTGTGTGTCTGTGTGTTTTTTTCTTTCTTTCTTCTTCCTCTGGACTTCCCATGATGCCTATGTTACACCTTCTGCAATGGTCTCACAGTTCTTGGATATTCTGTTCCGGTTTTTCTTTTTCAGCCATTTTTCCCTTTGCTTTTCAGCTTTGAAGGTTTCTATCAGTAGCCTCGGGCCCAACGATTCCTTTCCTCAGCCATGTCCAGTCTATTAATAAACACATCAAAGACATTCTTCATTCTTGGGACATTATTTTTTTTTTTATCTCTAGCATTTATTTATTTTTCTCTTAGCATTTCCATCTCTCTGTTTACATGGCCCATCCATTCTTGCACGGCACCTACTTTATCCATTAAAGCCCTGAGCATCTTAATCACCGTTGTTTTAAATTCCTGGTCTGATCATTCCAACATCTCTGCTGTACGTGGGTCTGGTTTAGACGCTTCCTCTGTCTCTTCAGGCTGTGTTTTCTTTCCCTGTCCATGTGACTCATAATTTCTTTTTTCTTGAGAGAGGGGTGTGGACTGGGTAAATGGAACAGCTGTGGACAGACCTTCAGACACACGGTAGGACATGGTGGGGACAGGAACAGAGGGAGCCTTCCACAGTCCTACGATCAGGTGTCAGGTGTTTGGTGAGCCTGGATCTTTGGATTGTAAACTTCCCGCAGGCTTTTGTTTTCAGTTCTCCCCCTGACCCATCTCTTAGGGGACACAGGGGGGCTGGGGCGAGTTGGAGGTGGGTGTTCCCCTTTCCCCTAATTAGGTTCTGAGGAAACGTCAGCAGGTTAGGCGCTGGTTAAATCACCTCCCCAGAGAGCAGATGTAGTTCAGAAG